>NC_134362.1:61792912-62092912 GCF_048569485.1 Anomaloglossus baeobatrachus
AAAAGGCCTCAGAAAGATCAGAGGAACTCCGATTCATGGCGGTCTAAGTCACGTCCTAAAAAGACCGCCGGAGGAACCGCTCCCAAAGCGGCCTCCTCATGACTTTCGGCCTCCTCAAACCGCATCCTCGGTCGGTGGCAGGCTCTCCCGCTTTTGCGACGCCTGGCTGCCACAGGTAAAAGACCGATGGGTGAGAGACATTCTATCTCAAGGTTACAGGATAGAGTTCAGCTCTCGTCCTCCGACTCGTTTCTTCAGAACATCTCCGCCCCCCGAAAGAGCCGATGCTCTTCTGCAGGCGGTGTGCACTCTGAAGGCGGAAGGAGTGGTGATCCCTGTTCCTCTTCAGCAACGGGGTCACGGTTTTTACTCCAACTTGTTCGTGGTGCCAAAAAAGGACGGATCCTTCCGTCCTGTTCTGGACCTAAAACTGCTCAACAAGCATGTGAAAACCAGGCGGTTCCGGATGGAATCGCTCCGCTCCGTCATCGCCTCAATGTCCCAAGGAGATTTCCTGGCATCAATCGACATCAAAGATGCTTATCTCCACGTACCGATTGCACCAGAGCATCAGCGCTTCCTGCGTTTCGCCATAGGGGACGAACACTTTCAGTTCGTGGCACTGCCTTTTGGCCTGGCGACAGCCCCACGGGTCTTCACCAAGGTTATGGCAACAGTGGTGGCAATCCTACACTCTCAGGGACACTCGGTGATCCCTTACTTGTCAAGGCACCCTCTCAAGGGGCATGCCAACACAGCCTGAACATTGCTCTGGAGACTCTCCAGAGTTTCGGGTGGATCATCAATTTTCCAAAGTCAAATCTGACACCGGCCCAATCACTGACATATCTTGGCATGGAGTTTCATACTCTCTCAGCGATAGTGAAGCTTCCGCTGAACAAACAGCGTTCACTACAGACAGGGGTGCAATCTCTCCTTCAAGGCCAGTCACACCCCCTGAGGCGCCTCATGCACTTCCTAGGGAAGATGGTAGCAGCAATGGAGGCAATTCCTTTTGCGCAGTTTCATCTGCGCCCACTTCAATGGGACATTCTCCGCAAATGGGACAGGAAGTCGACGTCCCTCGACAGGAACGTCTCCCTTTCTCGGGCAGCCAAGGCTTCCCTTCAGTGGTGGCTTCTCCCCACTTCTCTGTCGAAGGGGAAATCCTTCCTGCCCCCATCCTGGGCGGTGGTCACGACGGACGCGAGCCTGTCAGGGTGGGGAGCGGTCTTTCTCCACCACAGGGCTCAGGGTACTTGGACTCAGACAGAGTCCTCCCTTCAGATCAATGTTCTGGAGATAAGGGCAGTGTATCTTGCCCTAAAGGCGTTCCAGCCGTGGCTGGAAGGCAAACAGATCCGAATTCAGTCGGACAACTCCACAGCGGTGGCATACATCAACCACCAAGGCGGGACACGCAGTCGGCAAGCCTTCCAGGAAGTCCGGCGGATTCTGCTGTGGGTGGAAGCCACAGCCTCCACCATATCCGCAGTTCACATCCCGGGCGTAGAAAACTGGGAAGCGGACTTTCTCAGTCGCCAGGGCATGGACGCAGGGGAATGGTCCCTTCACCCGGACGTGTTTCAGGAGATCTGTTGCCGCTGGGGCATGCCGGACGTCGACCTAATGGCGTCCCGGCACAACAACAAGGTCCCGACATTCATGGCACGGTCTCAAGATCACAGAGCTCTGGCGGCAGACGCCTTAGTTCAGGATTGGTCGCAGTTTCAACTCTCTTATGTGTTTCCTCCTCTGGCACTGTTGCCCAGAGTGTTACGCAAGATCAGGGCCGACTGCCGCTGCGCCATCCTCGTCGCTCCAGACTGGCCGAGGAGGTCGTGGTACCCGGATCTGTGGCATCTCACGGTCGGCCAACCGTGGGCACTACCAGACCGACCAGACTTGCTGTCTCAAGGGCCGTTTTTCAATCTGAATTCTGCGGCCCTCAACCTGACTGTGTGGCCATTGAGTCCTGGATCCTAGCGTCTTCAGGGTTATCTCAAGAGGTCATTGCCACTATGAGA
The DNA here is from genome assembly GCF_048569485.1 of Anomaloglossus baeobatrachus. Classification (NCBI taxonomy): domain Eukaryota; kingdom Metazoa; phylum Chordata; class Amphibia; order Anura; family Aromobatidae; genus Anomaloglossus; species Anomaloglossus baeobatrachus. The sequence goes on from NC_134362.1 coordinate 61,794,940, forward strand.
CAGGCTAGGAAACCAACGTCCGCCAAGATCTACCACAGGACGTGGAAGATATTCCTGTCGTGGTGCTCTGCTCAGGGTTTTTCTCCCTGGCCATTTACCTTGCCCACTTTTCTGTCCTTCCTTCAATCCGGATTGGAAAAGGGTTTGTCGCTCGGCTCCCTTAAGGGACAAGTCTCTGCGCTCTCTGTGTTTTTTCAGAAGCGCCTAGCCAGACTTCCACAGGTACGCACGTTCCTGCAGGGGGTTTGTCACATCGTCCCTCCTTACAAGCGGCCGTTAGAACCCTGGGATCTGAACAGGGTGCTGATGGCTCTTCAGAAACCACCGTTCGAGCCAATGAGGGATATTTCTCTCTCACGCCTTTCGCAGAAAGTGGTCTTCCTAGTAGCAGTCACTTCACTTCGGAGAGTGTCTGAGCTAGCAGCGTTGTCGTGCAAAGCCCCTTTCCTGGTGTTTCACCAGGACAAGGTGGTTCTGCGTCCGGTTCCGGAATTTCTCCCTAAGGTGGTATCCCCCTTTCATCTCAATCAGGATATCTCCTTACCCTCTTTTTGTCCTCATCCAGTTCACCAATGTGAAAAGGATTTGCACTTGTTAGATCTGGTGAGAGCACTCAGACTCTACATTTCTCGTACGGCGCCCCTGCGCCGCTCGGATGCACTCTTTGTCCTTGTCGCTGGCCAGCGTAAAGGGTCACAAGCTTCCAAATCAACCCTGGCTCGGTGGATCAAGGAACCAATTCTCGAAGCTTATCGTTCCTCGGGGCTTCCGGTTCCCTCAGGGCTGAAGGCCCATTCTACCAGGGCCGTGGGAGCGTCCTGGGCCTTGCGGCACCAGGCTACGGCTCAGCAGGTGTGTCAGGCAGCTACCTGGTCGAGCCTGCACACTTTCACGAAACACTATCAGGTGCATACCTATGCTTCGGCAGATGCCAGCCTAGGTAGGCGAGTCCTTCAGGCGGCGGTTGCCCACCTGTAGGACGGAGCCGTTTACGGCTCTATTATGAGGTATTATTTACCCACCCAGGGACTGCTTTTGGACGTCCCAATTGTCTCGGTCTCCCAATGGAGCGACAAAGAAGAAGAGAATTTTGTTTACTTACCGTAAATTCCTTTTCTTCTAGCTCCAATTGGGAGACCCAGCACCCGCCCCTGTTCCCTTCGGGCTGTTGTTCTTTGTGTACACATGTTGTTCATGTTGAATGGTTTCAGTTCTACGATATTCCTTCGGATTGAATTTACTTTAAACCAATTTATAATTTTTTCCTCCTTCTTGCTTTTGCACCAAAACTGAGGAGCCCGTGATGCACGGGGGGGTGTATAGGCAGAAGGGGAGGGGCTTTACACTTTTAGTGTAATACTTTGTGTGGCCTCCGGAGGCATAAGCTATACACCCAATTGTCTGGGTCTCCCAATTGGAGCTAGAAGAAAAGGAATTTACGGTAAGTAAACAAAATTCCCTTCTTTGGTTTCATCTGACCAGAGCACCTTCTTCCACATGTTTGGTGTGTCTCCCAGGTGACTTGTGGCAAACATTAAAGGACACTTTTTATGGATATCTTTGAGTAATAGCTTTCTTCTTACCACTTTTCCATAAAGGCCAGATTTGTGCAGTGTACGACTGATTGTTGTCCTATGGACAGACTCTCCCACCTCAGCTGTGGATCTCTGCAGTTCATCCAGAGTGATCATGGGCCTCTTGGCTGCATCTCTGATCAGGCTTCTCCTTGTTTGACATGAAATTTTTGAGGGACGGCCGGGTCTTGGTAGATTTGCAGTGGTATAATATTCCTTCCATTTCAATATGATCGCTTGCACAGTGCTCCTTGGGATCTTTAAAGTTGGGGAAATCTGTTTGGAACCATATCCAGCTTTAAACTTCTCCACAACAGTATCACGGACCTGCCTGTTGTGTTCCTTGGTCTTCATGATGCTCTCTGCGCTTTAATCAGAACACTGAGACTATCACAGAGCAGGTGCATTTATACAGAGACTTGATTATACACAAGTGCTTATATTTATCATCATCAGTCATTTAGGACAACATTGGATCATTCAGAGATCCTCAATGAACTTCTGGAGTGAGTTTGCTGCACTCAAAGTAAAGGGGACAAATAATATTCCACGCCCCAATTTTCAGTTTATTTTTTACAAAAATTTAAAATAAGCAATAAATATCATTCAACTTCACAATCGTGTCCCACTTGTTGCTGATTCTTCACCAGAACATTAACATTTTTCTCTTTATGTTTAAGGCCTGAAACGTGGGAAAAGGTAGAAAAATTTAAGGGAGAGGGGGATTAAAAAGTTTTTGATAGTGTTCTTTAAAGTTGCCATTACAGAGCTGTGAAGTTGGATTCTGAGCTAGTTTTGGGTGGAGTTGGGATTGGCAGAAATGTATTGATTCCCGCTGGTTATTAATTAATCAACCTTTATAGGAATGCATACAAGGTTAGAAATGTTAATAAAATATATTTTGTTATATCAATCCAAGGCCTCCATTTATGGAGGAGTCGGAGTGTGAGAAATAGTTTTCTGTAATACTGCAAGGAGTACACACAAACAATGGCTAAAACTATCTTCAGTATGGCAGTCCAATTCAATTTTCTCTGTTGGCTAAACACACCTCTGATGCTGTTATTACCGATTTTTTATATATTATAATGAGTACATTACATTATAATCGGGAAATATCAATATTGGCCTTAATCTAATCTTTATTTTATTGTTTTCTCTACAGGGATGTGTTCAAAGTGTCCCGAAATATGCAAAAAGAGAAGCAGAGTCTTCTCCGACAACTGGAGCTTCTAAGGTAAACCCGATAAAAATATTGAAATTGTCTCAGGTGTGACTCTAATATAGCAAATAAAAATAAAATTAAGCATTTTAAATGCAACCATCTTCTTTCTTCCCCCTCTCTACTTCTTTCTTCCTTGCTTCTTTGCTCTTCCTTCCTATTATTTCTTTCTTGTCCTTCCTTTTTCCTCTATTCCTCTTCCTTCTTTTTCCTAACTATTACCACCTCCTTCCTATTTCTTCTCCTTCTACTCTTCTTTCCTTTTCTTCTATTTATTCTTCATCATTCACTTGTCCGCCCTCTCTCTGTCCTCGCTCGCCCTCTCTCTGTCCTCGCTCGCCCTCTCTGTCCTCGCTCGCCCTCTCTGTCCTCGCTCGCCCTCTCTCTGTCCTCGCTCGCCCTCTCTCTGTCCTCGCTCGCCCTCTCTCTGTCCTCGCTCGCCCTCTCTCTGTCCTCGCTCGCCCTCTCTCTGTCCTCGCTCGCCCTCTCTCTGTCCTCGCTCGCCCTCTCTCTGTCCTCGCTCGCCCTCTCTCTGTCCTCGCTCGCCCTCTCTCTGTCCTCGCTCGCCCTCTCTCTGTCCTCGCTCGCCCTCTCTCTGTCCTCGCTCGCCCTCTCTCTGTCCTCGCTCGCCCTCTCTCTGTCCTCGCTCGCCCTCTCTCTGTCCTCGCTCGCCCTCTCTCTGTCCTCGCTCGCCCTCTCTCTGTCCTCGCTCGCCCTCTCTCTGTCCTCGCTCGCCCTCTCTCTGTCCTCGCTCGCCCTCTCTCTGTCCTCGCTCGCCCTCTCTCTGTCCTCGCTCGCCCTCTCTCTGTCCTCGCTCGCCCTCTCTCTGTCCTCGCTCGCCCTCTCTCTGTCCTCGCTCGCCCTCTCTCTGTCCTCGCTCGCCCTCTCTCTGTCCTCGCTCGCCCTCTCTCTGTCCTCGCTCGCCCTCTCTCTGTCCTCGCTCGCCCTCTCTGTCCTCGCTCGCCCTCTCTCTGTCCTCGCTCGCCCTCTCTCTGTCCTCGCTCGCCCTCTCTCTGTCCTCGCTCGCCCTCTCTCTGTCCTCGCTCGCCCTCTCTCTGTCCTCGCTCGCCCTCTCTCTGTCCTCGCTCGCCCTCTCTCTGTCCTCGCTCGCCCTCTCTCTGTCCTCGCTCGCCCTCTCTCTGTCCTCGCTCGCCCTCTCTCTGTCCTCGCTCGCCCTCTCTCTGTCCTCGCTCGCCCTCTCTCTGTCCTCGCTCGCCCTCTCTCTGTCCTCGCTCGCCCTCTCTCTGTCCTCGCTCGCCCTCTCTCTGTCCTCGCTCGCCCTCTCTCTGTCCTCGCTGTCCTCGCTCGCCCTCTCTCTGTCCTCGCTCGCCCTCTCTCTGTCCTCGCTCGCCCTCTCTCTGTCCTCGCTCGCCCTCTCTGTCCTCGCTCGCCCTCTCTCTGTCCTCGCTCGCCCTCTCTGTCCTCGCTCGCCCTCTCTGTCCTCGCTCGCCCTCTCTCTGTCCTCGCTCGCCCTCTCTCTGTCCTCGCTCGCCCTCTCTCTGTCCTCGCTCGCCCTCTCTCTGTCCTCGCTCGCCCTCTCTCTGTCCTCGCTCGCCCTCTCTCTGTCCTCGCTCGCCCTCTCTCTGTCCTCGCTCGCCCTCTCTCTGTCCTCGCTCGCCCTCTCTCTGTCCTCGCTCGCCCTCTCTCTGTCCTCGCTCGCCCTCTCTCTGTCCTCGCTCGCCCTCTCTCTGTCCTCGCTCGCCCTCTCTCTGTCCTCGCTCGCCCTCTCTCTGTCCTCGCTCGCCCTCTCTCTGTCCTCGCTCGCCCTCTCTCTGTCCTCGCTCGCCCTCTCTCTGTCCTCGCTCGCCCTCTCTCTGTCCTCGCTCGCCCTCTCTCTGTCCTCGCTCGCCCTCTCTCTGTCCTCGCTCGCCCTCTCTCTGTCCTCGCTCGCCCTCTCTCTGTCCTCGCTCGCCCTCTCTCTGTCCTCGCTCGCCCTCTCTCTGTCCTCGCTCGCCCTCTCTCTGTCCTCGCTCGCCCTCTCTCTGTCCTCGCTCGCCCTCTCTCTGTCCTCGCTCGCCCTCTCTCTGTCCTCGCTCGCCCTCTCTCTGTCCTCGCTCGCCCTCTCTCTGTCCTCGCTCGCCCTCTCTCTGTCCTCGCTCGCCCTCTCTCTGTCCTCGCTCGCCCTCTCTCTGTCCTCGCTCGCCCTCTCTCTGTCCTCGCTCGCCCTCTCTCTGTCCTCGCTCGCCCTCTCTCTGTCCTCGCTCGCCCTCTCTCTGTCCTCGCTCGCCCTCTCTCTGTCCTCGCTCGCCCTCTCTCTGTCCTCGCTCGCCCTCTCTCTGTCCTCGCTCGCCCTCTCTCTGTCCTCGCTCGCCCTCTCTCTGTCCTCGCTCGCCCTCTCTCTGTCCTCGCTCGCCCTCTCTCTGTCCTCGCTCGCCCTCTCTCTGTCCTCGCTCGCCCTCTCTCTGTCCTCGCTCGCCCTCTCTCTGTCCTCGCTCGCCCTCTCTCTGTCCTCGCTCGCCCTCTCTCTGTCCTCGCTCGCCCTCTCTCTGTCCTCGCTCGCCCTCTCTCTGTCCTCGCTCGCCCTCTCTCTGTCCTCGCTCGCCCTCTCTCTGTCCTCGCTCGCCCTCTCTCTGTCCTCGCTCGCCCTCTCTCTGTCCTCGCTCGCCCTCTCTCTGTCCTCGCTCGCCCTCTCTCTGTCCTCGCTCCGCCCTCTCTCTGTCCTCGCTCCGCCCTCTCTCTGTCCTCGCTCCGCCCTCTCTCTGTCCTCGCTCCGCCCTCTCTCTGTCCTCGCTCCGCCCTCTCTCTGTCCTCGCTCCGCCCTCTCTCTGTCCTCGCTCCGCCCTCTCTCTGTCCTCGCTCCGCCCTCTTTCTGTCCTCGCTCCGCCCTCTTTCTGTCCTCGCTCCGCCCTCTCTCTGTCCTCGCTCCGCCCTCTCTCTGTCCTCGCTCCGCCCTCTCTCTGTCCTCGCTCCGCCCTCTCTCTGTCCTCGCTCCGCCCTCTCTCTGTCCTCGCTCCGCCCTCTCTCTGTCCTCGCTCCGCCCTCTCTCTGTCCTCGCTCCGCCCTCTCTCTGTCCTCGCTCCGCCCTCTCTCTGTCCTCGCTCCGCCCTCTCTCTGTCCTCGCTCCGCCCTCTCTCTGTCCTCGCTCCGCCCTCTCTCTGTCCTCGCTCCGCCCTCTCTGTCCTCGCTCCGCCCTCCCTGTCCTCGCTCCGCCCTGTCCTCGCTCCGCCCTGTCCTCGCTCCGCCCTGTCCTCGCTCCGCCCTGTCCTCGCATTATTATGCTTTAGTTGTGCTGTCTATGGAAATCATTGCAGTAAATCTTATTCTGTGGTGCAGAATGTTGAGTGGGCGATAGTCCCTTATTCCACACCCCCTGCCAGTGCCTCCTATAACACATCGTTAGTGTCACCTTAACTGTATCTCACTTATTGATATTCACTTGAATGCGTTTTTCCTATTTTATTAAATACCATATGGCAGTTTTTTCAGAAGCAATCTCTGATTATACCTCTTTAGTCAGGTAGCTATAAAATGTATTTTTTTTTATTTTACTTTTTAGAGAAATGAACAAAAAGCTTCGAGATGAGAAGGATGTGTTTGAAGCAAGAAAACTAGATACCCTAAGGAAGGAGCTGGCAGACCCCATCCTTACGCCCAGAAGCTGCTGCTGCTGTTGCTGCCACTCGAGCTGTGCCGGCAGTGCCCACTGTGACCCTGGATTATGACGGCAGGGAGGGGGTGGTAACGGGTTAGCAATGTGACTGTATAATGTTTGTAGTATATTAGTTATATATATATTAATGTGTATATGTAAATATTTTCATATAAGTATGTGGAAAAGTGACAGAAAAATCTCTAATGTATATAATTGGGTCAAAGCTTTAGGCTGGAGACGAGCGGAGGGGACAGAACAATTTACTTTAAAGGGGTTGTGTTTACAATTGGGGAAGAAGACTGTACACAATGCACAGTTCCCTGTACTATTTTATCTGAGACTTACAGAAAGTGCTTCCATTACAACTAAGGGTTAAGAATATTTTTATTAAAAAAAAAAAAATGTGCTTCTTTGCTTTTTTATTTAATATCATTGAGCGCTGATTGCCAATATCCCAGGATGCTTATCCATTATTGCCTTATGTGCCCAAAACATCATCATTAATGCCCGCATGGATCCTCACCGCTCTACAAACACTGCTCTGGTGCTCTGCAGTGAGTACACCCTGTCAGTCTCTCATTTGACCACTGCAGCCAATCAGTGGTGATGTTTGCAGATATAACAGTGAATAGTGAGGGAAGGGGATGGCTAGTTGCACAAGTTGCACAAATGTTTTTTGGTCAAGCAACAGCGATTTTAAGACAAGTCATGCAACCAATAATATGTGTAGTGCTGTCACACTAAGTACGGAGAAGTACCAAGCGAAAGGGGGTCTAGGGAAGGGGGAGATGGTGACCCCTGACCACGCCTGCCACTGTTCCCTGGGTCCCTCACTACACTAGATAGGTTCTGTACCTATGCGCCGAGCCAGATACCTGACCCTAGGTATCCCTAGTGCTGGGCCCTAAATAGGAAACAGATGGGATGAGTTCTTCGTCAACCCCACTAAACACTAAAGAAGACACCAGGAAGGGGACACAGGGAAAATGCATGAACTACTTATCTACACATGACTCAGGTAAAAGTTCAGCCAAATTTCAGCAACAATACCACAGAGGAGTACAAGCCACCTGCTTGCAACCAGAACTTGAATGAACAGAAAATATCACCAGCACTCCAGGGAAAATGGGAGTATTTAAGCACATGGAGAATACTGACAATCAGCAGCTGGATGGAAGGAGAGCTCCGCTGTATTTTTAAAGGGGAAGCGATAAAAACCCAGCAAGAAAGCTACCTAGTACAATGATTACTACCAGCAGGAACAATAGAAAGCCAGAGACCTTCTATTGCCAGAAACCACATGACCGTCTGTCACCCATGACCATTGCCTCCAAGCTGCTATTCCAGGATCATCTTAGAGCTAAACACATCACCATATTTCCCCCCCCCTAAAGGGGCTTTTCACCTTTATAACGTGATGGAGTAGCCCTACGATATGCCATCATTTTCCATCAGTAATGGTCTGATTTCTGAAATGTTCCTGAAAATGAAGGGGATGCACTGCGGTATAGCATTCTGTGCCATTGTAGTTTTTATCATGCACATTGGCTTTGCTACCCCCTATGCATGGATTTGCAGCACCAATAGCTAAAAAAATAAAATAAAATGCTAGTTAATGGAGGGAATTTATGTATCCATTATAGTAAACCAAATATTGTAATGGGAAAACAAAAAACTATTTCCAATCTACATAACCACATACAAATGTGAATAGGACCGGCTGCAGTTCAGGTGGCCGTGAGCTCAACCTTATTTTTCAAATCGGTGAGGTCCTAGTGGTCAGACTCCACCAATTTTGATGTGTGGAGTGTTCTATTGATATGCCATCACCTCTGTATACGGTGGAAATACCCTTTAAGCTCATGTCATGCAAAACACTGGCAGATAGATGGAAAAGGCCCCCAGTGCAATAATATATGGGCCCTCTGCAGGCAAAAAGCTCATTAAGATGCAAAATTACACTTGCTTTTGGAGGTGATAATGGACCCCTTACTTTTTAGACCAATGAGATGGCTACCCCTGATGCGAAAAGTGTTCTTTTTTTTTTGTTTTTTTTTTCTAGATACAAAAGGTACTGTTGAATGGTTTCTATCTAGTAACACACGTTAAAAAAAAAAGCCCTTGGTCCATCTAGTTCAACCTTCCTCCACCAATTATACATTTTGTCATTAAATCATCTATAACCTACAATGTTGTGTGTACTGAGGAAATCATCCAGCCCTGATATAAAAGCTGTTATAGTATCTGCCATTACTACCTCCTGCAGTAGGGAATTCCACAGTCTGGCTGCTCTAACTGTAAAGAACCTGTCGCACCCCGGGGAAGCCGGGGTGCTCGGATCCGGACGGTCCATGGCTCAAGGGGTCCCGGATCCAGGGGCACCATCGACCAGTTTTAAATAAAAGGGAAAAATAAATTAAATAGTCCGACTACGCCACTCGCGGTGTGCGGCCAGGGATGGTAGGGCCGCCGCTGTGGGTTCCTGCTGGGGATGATGGATGGGGGCAGCATGGATGGTGGAGCCCTCCGTGAGCAGGGCTTTTCCCCAGGGGTAGGTGAGGGGTTAACATGGAGGCGCAGGGAAATAACTCAGTCCAGACAGGGGAGTGCAGCTTGGTTGCTTTACTTACAGCTGGGTTCGCACCCCGGAGACGTGCTGGATCCCAGGTGCGCCCGAGTTCTATGTCCCTGTGCCAGCTGACCTGGGGCCACTCGCCCACCGATGCACTCCTGTGTGTGTAGGTCCTCCCTGGCATGGAACACTTGGAGGTACGCCTGGTGTCTGGGTCCTGCCGCAAGCAGATTGGACTGTTTAAGGGAATATGTCCCGGTCCTCCCTTTGCTGCTGTTTCCTCGGATGTTAGTGGTGGCGGATGAGTCCTGGAACCCCATCCGCCTGCCAAAGTTAAGATGGCTTGAAGTCCTGGTCTGTTCTGGGATCTGCACCCCGTGCGTGCAAAGTACTGGGATCCCTGGATTTCTACTCCCACGGGATTCCACTGTCCTTGGAGCTTGATCTCTCGCTCTTCAGCTACTTTCTCCTCTGAGTGGCTGATCTTTCTACTCAGGTCTTGGCGAGGTCTTTGCTACTTTCACTGTGTCTCAAGATTCCGTTGTCTGTCTTGACACCTGTCCTTTCAATTCTCTCTCTTTCTCACTACAGCTCACTTTTCACTCCTCTCCTCAACTCTCAACTCCTTTCTCTCTGTCTTCTGCTGACTAGTCACGCACCTCAGGCCACTCGCTCCTGCCACCAGGTCTGGTCCCTCCCTCCCCAGTTGGCTGTTTGTTAGCTCCCAGTGCGCAGCCCTGTCACCTGGTTCTAAGGGGGGGTCTCCCACCCTGGTTTTGATTGTAAGTGTCCTGGTGTGTGCACTGACTGGCACAGTCATGTAGGACCCGAGCTGTTAGTGATGATACCTTGTTTTGTGACACCTGGCTACTGCAGGGGCGTCACAAACCCTTTCCTATTTAGCTGCCGGAATCGCTTTTCTGCCACTCGCAGTGAGTACCCCCTGGTCCTTAGTATTGTCTTTGGAAGAAATAAGTCATGTGCCAGTCCTTTATATTGACCACACATGTATTTATACATATAAATGACATCTCCTCTGAGACGTCTGTGGGGAGAGAGTCCATCATAACCTATGGCAAATACTGTTTGGTTGTTTCTTGGCTTTAACTTATTGTTTATATAGTCATCCATGGAAACGCTAAATTAGAGCCCATCAATACATACGACACCTCAAATACTATTCATATCTATATAGAGCTGGCAGCCGGACGTTTGCATATTCATGAATCCACTAAAATCAGCCAAGTGTACATACTTAATAACGTAAAGCCATGAGACAAGTATAGTGGCGGCTCATATCCCTGAGAATAAAGAATGGAGCATATTGAAATTCACCATGCCTTTTTCTTCATTAAGCATCTGGGGGACTGTTATCCATCCCAAAACACACAAAATCATTGTCTTTTTCTTTTAACTTCAATATCTATTTTCCCCAGAGTGGGGAATGCTATAAAATAAAGAAATTACTGGTAAATATTCCAGAGTGTCATCTTGGGAAAAGTGCAGGCAAAGTGCTTCCCTTCAAGCCACCACTAGGAGGCGCTCAATACATACTTATTAGTTTTGCACTAGTGAGCTAAAAAGCATTATAAATGTATATACAGTGAACTCCCCCTAGTGGCCAGACAATATTCTGCACTATTCAGCAGGGTATTGTGCATGTTGGGCACTGTAACATTATCCGAGTACCATATTTGCTACATATGTCAACATTATTAAACTAACACTGTTCAGCTATTTAATAGTACCTCCCAACAGTCTCAGATCCAGCAGGACATTCCCCAGACTTGTAAATCTGTCCAGGGAGGTATCTGGGTATGTTCCAGATTCAACAATATCTGCATCTTTAGGCCAGTCAGCAGCCGTCCCCCCCCCCCCCCCCCCGCTTGTGTGCCCTCTGCACTATGGGAGGCGCAGTGACATCACTAGGATGCGCCCACTGCGCAGAGTCTCCCTGCATAGAGGGGCACAGGTCTGCTCCGCACATTGTGGCAACGGGGCCAGGTGGTATTTTTAAGCCCAGTTATGTGGCATTGTTGAGGCATGATAACGTGCGAGGAACAATGCGGAGGTATCATTCTTAGCAGGGGAATGCAGTGTGGAAGCATCATACTGTGAGAAAGGCACTAAAGAGGCATCATAAGCTGTGGCACTTTTGTATTGAGGCACTGAGTGAACAGGGATAAATGGGGGCATCATTCTGTGAAAACACACACATTGGGGGGCATCATACTGTGTGTTGTGGCAGTAAGGTGGCATAATCTGTGAGAGACAATGTGGGGGTGTAATTATTATGGTTCAAGGCGGTAGCTGTGGGTGACTTATTCACTCTCCACATCCTGGCATGCTACAGAAAGATGGGGGTCCTGTGTGTGTGTGTGTGTGTGTGTGTGTGTGTGTGGTGGTACTGTGGACACCTTCAGGTTCACCCCTGCTGTGTTCACTGCAGTATCAGACCCCTTTATCCCCAAGATGAGGAAGTCAGACATGTTGGCGTCCTTTTTACTGAAGAATAAACGTATGTATAAAGGGATTGTAGTTTACTTCTGAGCAATATAGAGAGACAGGCATAGATGGCGGCACAATACTTGTGAATGTTTCAGATAAACAGTACGGCAATATGGGTGACTCCATTCCGTTCTTTAATGACACTAACGTAGGAGAGCTCTTGCTAGCTACCACTCTTACTAAACGCACCAGTGGTCTGACCGAATTCACCTTCTCTTTAAGGTTGTTTTCCCCAGAGTCCAGTACACTACTGCTGAGTTGCCGCTGTTTCAGTCTCAGAGTGCCCCTACTAGCCTGCTTAAGTGAACTGCTGCCACTGTAGGTTTTTTGCTGAAGCTTGCTCCCTTGTCCTTGTTACACACCCACCCAAAGTTGTTCTTTTCCTCTGAGGGTGTCCTCACTTCTTCCTTGCTCACAAACTAACTCCTCCTGCACCCTGGCTGACTACGTATTAACTCTGTCTTTCCCAAACAAGTCAATATAAGAGTAAAAAGGAAGACAGTGACCTCTTGTGGCCGGTGGTTAGTACTGAAGCCCACAGAGAAATTAACACGTGTTACCACACAAACCATTGCAGAAATACCAACATTACACAAACATGATTGGTGTCTTCAGGGGGGAATGTGATAGCCTGTAGTGTCCACCTCCTTACAGGGTCATCATAATCTGTGAGGGACATTTTTATGACTCGGGACACTGTGGGGAATCATACTGTGTACTGAGACACTGTGAGGCTTTATATTGTGTGTTGAGGCAATGTAAGGGAATTATATTGTATGATGAGGCATTGTGGGGGCATTGTATTGTGTGGTGAGACACTGTGGGGACATTTTATTGTGTGGTGAAACTGGGGGCATGCTATTATATGGTGAGGCACTGTGGGGGCGTCTATTGAGTGGTGAGGCACTATGGGGGCATTCTATTGAGTGGTGAGGCACTATGGGGGCATTCTATTGAGTGGTGAGGCACTATGGGGGCATTCTATGGAGTGGTGAGGCACTGTGGGGACATTCTATTGAGTGGTGAGGCACTGTGGGGGCATTTTATTGTGTGGTGAGACAATGTAGGGGCATTATATTGTGTAGTGAGGCACTGTGGGGAGCATTATATTGTGTGGTGAGGCACTGTGGGGGTATTTTATTGTGTGGTGAGGCACCGAGGGGACGTTCTATTGTGTGGTGGGGCACTGTGGGGGTATTTTATTGAGTGGTGAGGCACTGTGGGGGCATTCTATTGAGTGGTGAGGCACTGTGGGGGCATTCAATTGGGTGGTAAGGCACTGTGGGAGCATTTTATTGTATGGTGAGACAATTTGAGGGCATTATATTTTGTGGTGAGGCACTGTGGGGAGCATTATATTGTTTGGTGAGGCACTATGGGGGCATTTTATTGTGTGGTGAGACAATGTGGGGGCATTATATTGTGTGGTGAGGCACTGTGGGGAGCATTATATTGTGTGGTGAGGCACTGTGGGTGCATTTCATTGTGTGGTGAGGCACCGAGGGGACGTTCTATTGGGTGGTGGGGCATTGTATTGAGTGGTGAGGCACTGTGGGGGCATTCTATTGAGTGGTGAGGCACTGTGGGGGCATTGTATTGAGTGGTGAGGCACTGTGGGGGCATTGTATTGCGTGGTGAGGCACTGTGGGGGCATTCTATACATGGAGGCACTGTTGTGTTATGAATGTTATACTGTATTATGAGTGTGCTGTTATCAGTCAGGATTTGTCAGAAGCCGATATCCACAGCCAGGGCCAGGGTCAACACTGGAGATACGGAGTCCCTGCATAAATAATGTATTTGTCGCTAGTTTTCGGTGCAGTGCCCTCAGTGAGCTGCAGGTGGCGCCTCCTCTCCAGCAGTGCACCTTGCTGGCGTCCTCTGCAGGGTTAAGCGGCGGGCGCGCTGTGGGTGTGGTCTGTGGCCGCTGCCCTTCCTCTGTCTCCGGCTCGTCTTGCTCGCAGTGTCCGGGGATCTGCTCGGGGTTCGGGGACATTTCCAGCTGCTGTGTGACCTTAAAGAAGCGGGAGACTCGGGGTGAGTGCAAGGCTCTGACGGAGGTGCAGTGTGTGTATATCATTGTAGGACGTGTGCACTGCGTGTGTATATCATTATATAGGACGTGTGCACTGCGTGTGTGTGTATCATTGTATAGGACGTGTGCACTGCGTGTGTGTGTATCATTGTATAGGACGTGTGCACTGCGTGTGTGTGTATCATTGTATAGGACGTGTGCACTGCGTGTGTGTGTATCATTGTATAGGACGTGTGCACTGCGTGTGTGTGTATCATTGTATAGGACGTGTGCACTGCGTGTGTGTAGATCATTGTATAGGACGTGTGCACTGCGTGTGTGTGTATCATTGTATAGGACGTGTGCACTGCGTGTGTGTGTGTCATTGTATAGGACGTGTGCACTGCGTGTGTGTGTGTCATTGTATAGGACGTGTGCACTGCGTGTGTGTGTGTCATTGTATAGGACGTGTGCACTGCGTGTGTGTGTGTCATTGTATAGGACGTGTGCACTGCGTGTGTGTGTGTCATTGTATAGGATGTGTGCACTGCGTGTGTGTGTGTCATTGTATAGGACGTGTGCACTGCGTGTGTGTGTGTCATTGTATAGGACGTGTGCACTGCGTGTGTGTGTGTCATTGTATAGGACGTGTGCACTGCGTGTGTGTGTGTCATTGTATAGGACGTGTGCACTGCGTGTGTGTGTGTCATTGTATAGGACGTGTGCACTGCGTGTGTGTGTGTCATTGTATAGGACGTGTGCACTGCGTGTGTGTGTCATTGTATAGGACGTGTGCACTGCGTGTGTGTGTGTCATTGTATAGGACGTGTGCACTGCGTGTGTGTGTGTCATTGTATAGGACGTGTGCACTGCGTGTGTGTGTGTCATTGTATAGGACGTGTGCACTGCGTGTGTGTGTGTCATTGTATAGGACGTGTGCACTGCGTGTGTGTGTGTCATTGTATAGGACGTGTGCACTGCGTGTGTGTGTGTCATTGTATAGGACGTGTGCACTGCGTGTGTGTGTGTCATTGTATAGGACGTGTGCACTGCGTGTGTGTGTGTCATTGTATAGGACGTGTGCACTGCGTGTGTGTGTGTCATTGTATAGGACGTGTGCACTGCGTGTGTGTGTGTCATTGTATAGGACGTGTGCACTGCGTGTGTGTGTGTCATTGTATAGGACGTGTGCACTGCGTGTGTGTGTGTCATTGTATAGGACGTGTGCACTGCGTGTGTGTGTGTCATTGTATAGGACGTGTGCACTGCGTGTGTGTGTGTCATTGTATAGGACGTGTGCACTGCGTGTGTGTGTGTCATTGTATAGGACGTGTGCACTGCGTGTGTGTGTGTCATTGTATAGGACGTGTGCACTGCGTGTGTGTGTGTCATTGTATAGGACGTGTGCACTGCGTGTGTGTGTGTGTGTCATTGTATAGGACGTGTGCACTGCGTGTGTGTGTGTGTGTCATTGTATAGGACGTGTGCACTGCGTGTGTGTGTGTGTCATTGTATAGGACGTGTGCACTGCGTGTGTGTGTGTGTCATTGTATAGGACGTGTGCACTGCGTGTGTGTGTGTGTCATTGTATAGGACGTGTGCACTGCGTGTGTGTGTGTGTCATTGTATAGGACGTGTGCACTGCGTGTGTGTGTGTGTCATTGTATAGGACGTGTGCACTGCGTGTGTGTGTGTGTCATTGTATAGGACGTGTGCACTGCGTGTGTGTGTGTCATTGTATAGGACGTGTGCACTGCGTGTGTGTGTGTGTCATTGTATAGGACGTGTGCACTGCGTGTGTGTGTGTGTCATTGTATAGGACGTGTGCACTGCGTGTGTGTGTGTGTCATTGTATAGGACGTGTGCACTGCGTGTGTGTGTGTGTCATTGTATAGGACGTGTGCACTGCGTGTGTGTGTGTGTCATTGTATAGGACGTGTGCACTGCGTGTGTGTGTGTGTCATTGTATAGGACGTGTGCACTGCGTGTGTGTGTGTGTCATTGTATAGGACGTGTGCACTGCGTGTGTGTGTGTGTCATTGTATAGGACGTGTGCACTGCGTGTGTGTGTGTCATTGTATAGGACGTGTGCACTGCGTGTGTGTGTGTGTCATTGTATAGGACGTGTGCACTGCGTGTGTGTGTGTGTCATTGTATAGGACGTGTGCACTGCGTGTGTGTGTGTGTCATTGTATAGGACGTGTGCACTGCGTGTGTGTGTGTGTCATTGTATAGGACGTGTGCACTGCGTGTGTGTGTGTGTCATTGTATAGGACGTGTGCACTGCGTGTGTGTGTGTGTCATTGTATAGGACGTGTGCACTGCGTGTGTGTGTGTGTCATTGTATAGGACGTGTGCACTGCGTGTGTGTGTGTGTCATTGTATAGGACGTGTGCACTGCGTGTGTGTGTGTGTCATTGTATAGGACGTGTGCACTGCGTGTGTGTGTGTGTCATTGTATAGGACGTGTGCACTGCGTGTGTGTGTGTGTCATTGTATAGGACGTGTGCACTGCGTGTGTGTGTGTGTCATTGTATAGGACGTGTGCACTGCGTGTGTGTGTGTGTGTCATTGTATAGGACGTGTGCACTGCGTGTGTGTGTGTGTGTCATTGTATAGGACGTGTGCACTGCGTGTGTGTGTGTGTGTCATTGTATAGGACGTGTGCACTGCGTGTGTGTGTGTGTGTCATTGTATAGGACGTGTGCACTGCGTGTGTGTGTGTCATTGTATAGGACGTGTGCACTGCGTGTGTGTGTGTCATTGTATAGGACGTGTGCACTGCGTGTGTGTGTGTGTGTCATTGTATAGGACGTGTGCACTGCGTGTGTGTGTGTGTGTCATTGTATAGGACGTGTGCACTGCGTGTGTGTGTGTGTGTGTCATTGTATAGGACGTGTGCACTGCGTGTGTGTGTGTGTGTCATTGTATAGGACGTGTGCACTGCGTGTGTGTGTGTGTGTCATTGTATAGGACGTGTGCACTGCGTGTGTGTGTGTGTCATTGTATAGGACGTGTGCACTGCGTGTGTGTGTGTGTCATTGTATAGGACGTGTGCACTGCGTGTGTGTGTGTGTGTCATTGTATAGGACGTGTGCACTGCGTGTGTGTGTGTGTGTCATTGTATAGGACGTGTGCACTGCGTGTGTGTGTGTGTGTCATTGTATAGGACGTGTGCACTGCGTGTGTGTGTGTCATTGTATAGGACGTGTGCACTGCGTGTGTGTGTGTCATTGTATAGGACGTGTGCACTGCGTGTGTGTGTGTCATTGTATAGGACGTGTGCACTGCGTGTGTGTGTGTGTGTCATTGTATAGGACGTGTGCACTGCGTGTGTGTGTGTGTGTCATTGTATAGGACGTGTGCACTGCGTGTGTGTGTGTGTGTCATTGTATAGGACGTGTGCACTGCGTGTGTGTGTGTGTGTGTCATTGTATAGGACGTGTGCACTGCGTGTGTGTGTGTGTCATTGTATAGGACGTGTGCACTGCGTGTGTGTGTGTGTCATTGTATAGGACGTGTGCACTGCGTGTGTGTGTGTGTGTCATTGTATAGGACGTGTGCACTGCGTGTGTGTGTGTGTGTCATTGTATAGGACGTGTGCACTGCGTGTGTGTGTGTGTGTCATTGTATAGGACGTGTGCACTGCGTGTGTGTGTGTGTGTCATTGTATAGGACGTGTGCACTGCGTGTGTGTGTGTGTCATTGTATAGGACGTGTGCACTGCGTGTGTGTGTGTGTGTCATTGTATAGGACGTGTGCACTGCGTGTGTGTGTGTGTGTCATTGTATAGGACGTGTGCACTGCGTGTGTGTGTGTGTGTCATTGTATAGGACGTGTGCACTGCGTGTGTGTGTGTGTCATTGTATAGGACGTGTGCACTGCGTGTGTGTGTGTCATTGTATAGGACGTGTGCACTGCGTGTGTGTGTGTGTCATTGTATAGGACGTGTGCACTGCGTGTGTGTGTGTGTCATTGTATAGGACGTGTGCACTGCGTGTGTGTGTGTGTCATTGTATAGGACGTGTGCACTGCGTGTGTGTGTGTGTCATTGTATAGGACGTGTGCACTGCGTGTGTGTGTGTGTCATTGTATAGGACGTGTGCACTGCGTGTGTGTGTGTGTCATTGTATAGGACGTGTGCACTGCGTGTGTGTGTGTGTCATTGTATAGGACGTGTGCACTGCGTGTGTGTGTGTGTCATTGTATAGGACGTGTGCACTGCGTGTGTGTGTGTGTCATTGTATAGGACGTGTGCACTGCGTGTGTGTGTGTGTCATTGTATAGGACGTGTGCACTGCGTGTGTGTGTGTGTCATTGTATAGGACGTGTGCACTGCGTGTGTGTGTGTGTCATTGTATAGGACGTGTGCACTGCGTGTGTGTGTGTGTCATTGTATAGGACGTGTGCACTGCGTGTGTGTGTGTGTCATTGTATAGGACGTGTGCACTGCGTGTGTGTGTGTGTCATTGTATAGGACGTGTGCACTGCGTGTGTGTGTGTGTCATTGTATAGGACGTGTGCACTGCGTGTGTGTGTGTGTCATTGTATAGGACGTGTGCACTGCGTGTGTGTGTGTGTCATTGTATAGGACGTGTGCACTGCGTGTGTGTGTGTGTCATTGTATAGGACGTGTGCACTGCGTGTGTGTGTGTGTCATTGTATAGGACGTGTGCACTGCGTGTGTGTGTGTGTGTCATTGTATAGGACGTGTGCACTGCGTGTGTGTGTGTGTGTCATTGTATAGGACGTGTGCACTGCGTGTGTGTGTGTGTGTCATTGTATAGGACGTGTGCACTGCGTGTGTGTGTGTGTGTCATTGTATAGGACGTGTGCACTGCGTGTGTGTGTGTCATTGTATAGGACGTGTGCACTGCGTGTGTGTGTGTCATTGTATAGGACGTGTGCACTGCGTGTGTGTGTGTCATTGTATAGGACGTGTGCACTGCGTGTGTGTGTGTGTCATTGTATAGGACGTGTGCACTGCGTGTGTGTGTGTCATTGTATAGGACGTGTGCACTGCGTGTGTGTGTGTGTGTCATTGTATAGGACGTGTGCACTGCGTGTGTGTGTGTGTGTCATTGTATAGGACGTGTGCACTGCGTGTGTGTGTGTGTGTCATTGTATAGGACGTGTGCACTGCGTGTGTGTGTGTGTGTCATTGTATAGGACGTGTGCACTGCGTGTGTGTGTGTGTGTCATTGTATAGGACGTGTGCACTGCGTGTGTGTGTGTGTGTCATTGTATAGGACGTGTGCACTGCGTGTGTGTGTGTGTGTCATTGTATAGGACGTGTGCACTGCGTGTGTGTGTGTGTGTCATTGTATAGGACGTGTGCACTGCGTGTGTGTGTGTGTCATTGTATAGGACGTGTGCACTGCGTGTGTGTGTGTGTCATTGTATAGGACGTGTGCACTGCGTGTGTGTGTGTGTGTCATTGTATAGGACGTGTGCACTGCGTGTGTGTGTGTGTGTCATTGTATAGGACGTGTGCACTGCGTGTGTGTGTGTGTGTCATTGTATAGGACGTGTGCACTGCGTGTGTGTGTGTGTGTGTCATTGTATAGGACGTGTGCACTG
This sequence comes from Anomaloglossus baeobatrachus, assembly GCF_048569485.1. Classification (NCBI taxonomy): domain Eukaryota; kingdom Metazoa; phylum Chordata; class Amphibia; order Anura; family Aromobatidae; genus Anomaloglossus; species Anomaloglossus baeobatrachus. Next base: position 61,814,002 of record NC_134362.1, read on the forward strand.
CGTGTGTGTGTGTGTGTGTCATTGTATAGGACGTGTGCACTGCGTGTGTGTGTGTGTGTGTCATTGTATAGGACGTGTGCACTGCGTGTGTGTGTGTGTGTGTCATTGTATAGGACGTGTGCACTGCGTGTGTGTGTGTGTGTGTCATTGTATAGGACGTGTGCACTGCGTGTGTGTGTGTGTGTGTCATTGTATAGGACGTGTGCACTGCGTGTGTGTGTGTGTGTGTCATTGTATAGGACGTGTGCACTGCGTGTGTGTGTGTGTGTGTCATTGTATAGGACGTGTGCACTGCGTGTGTGTGTGTGTGTGTCATTGTATAGGACGTGTGCACTGCGTGTGTGTGTGTGTGTGTCATTGTATAGGACGTGTGCACTGCGTGTGTGTGTGTGTGTCATTGTATAGGACGTGTGCACTGCGTGTGTGTGTGTGTGTCATTGTATAGGACGTGTGCACTGCGTGTGTGTGTGTGTGTCATTGTATAGGACGTGTGCACTGCGTGTGTGTGTGTGTGTCATTGTATAGGACGTGTGCACTGCGTGTGTGTGTGTGTGTCATTGTATAGGACGTGTGCACTGCGTGTGTGTGTGTGTGTCATTGTATAGGACGTGTGCACTGCGTGTGTGTGTGTGTGTCATTGTATAGGACGTGTGCACTGCGTGTGTGTGTGTGTGTCATTGTATAGGACGTGTGCACTGCGTGTGTGTGTGTGTGTCATTGTATAGGACGTGTGCACTGCGTGTGTGTGTGTGTGTCATTGTATAGGACGTGTGCACTGCGTGTGTGTGTGTGTGTCATTGTATAGGACGTGTGCACTGCGTGTGTGTGTGTGTGTGTCATTGTATAGGACGTGTGCACTGCGTGTGTGTGTGTGTGTGTCATTGTATAGGACGTGTGCACTGCGTGTGTGTGTGTGTGTGTGTCATTGTATAGGACGTGTGCACTGCGTGTGTGTGTGTGTGTGTCATTGTATAGGACGTGTGCACTGCGTGTGTGTGTGTGTGTGTCATTGTATAGGACGTGTGCACTGCGTGTGTGTGTGTGTGTGTCATTGTATAGGACGTGTGCACTGCGTGTGTGTGTGTGTGTGTGTCATTGTATAGGACGTGTGCACTGCGTGTGTGTGTGTGTGTGTGTCATTGTATAGGACGTGTGCACTGCGTGTGTGTGTGTGTGTGTCATTGTATAGGACGTGTGCACTGCGTGTGTGTGTGTGTCATTGTATAGGACGTGTGCACTGCGTGTGTGTGTGTGTCATTGTATAGGACGTGTGCACTGCGTGTGTGTGTGTGTCATTGTATAGGACGTGTGCACTGCGTGTGTGTGTGTGTCATTGTATAGGACGTGTGCACTGCGTGTGTGTGTGTGTCATTGTATAGGACGTGTGCACTGCGTGTGTGTGTGTGTGTCATTGTATAGGACGTGTGCACTGCGTGTGTGTGTGTGTGTCATTGTATAGGACGTGTGCACTGCGTGTGTGTGTGTGTGTCATTGTATAGGACGTGTGCACTGCGTGTGTGTGTGTGTGTCATTGTATAGGACGTGTGCACTGCGTGTGTGTGTGTGTGTCATTGTATAGGACGTGTGCACTGCGTGTGTGTGTGTGTGTCATTGTATAGGACGTGTGCACTGCGTGTGTGTGTGTGTGTCATTGTATAGGACGTGTGCACTGCGTGTGTCATTGTATAGGACGTGTGCACTGCGTGTGTCATTGTATAGGACGTGTGCACTGCGTGTGTCATTGTATAGGACGTGTGCACTGCGTGTGTCATTGTATAGGACGTGTGCACTGCGTGTGTCATTGTATAGGACGTGTGCACTGCGTGTGTCATTGTATAGGACGTGTGCACTGCGTGTGTCATTGTATAGGACGTGTGCACTGCGTGTGTCATTGTATAGGACGTGTGCACTGCGTGTGTCATTGTATAGGACGTGTGCACTGCGTGTGTCATTGTATAGGACGTGTGCACTGCGTGTGTCATTGTATAGGACGTGTGCACTGCGTGTGTGTATATATACACTTAGCCATAGATGTGGTGCAGCTCTCCCCATAATCAGTGTTTAGTACATTATTTAAAGGGGCTGTCCAGTTTGGAGACTTCTATGTTGTCAGTCTGGGGGTCTCACTGTTGTCTGCTGAGATTGTGTTGGATGTGGGTCAGTACATAATGGCGGATAATCCGGCGTCCATAGAAATCAATATTTAATTACATGAATTGTTCACCAGGCCGTGTCTTTGGAGGCGGCTTCTGTAAGACGCAGGCTAGCATTTATATCACAGGTATATAGGAGGGGGGATTTTCCTGATCTTGCTGGATTTCTGCATTGCTAGGAAATCCCTAAGAGAACCTGACAACTGATCCTTGTTTCCTGAACCACAGGCAGCATCAGCGAGTGCGGCGCCATTTCATCCAGATATTTTATTTACGGCCTTTCAAAAACCCAATGTTTATAATCCGACCCCAGTGACTAGTCCTGGACCCCGCTCTGCTTGACTGACAGCTCCCATCCTACATATGTATATGGAGAGACCTGTCACTCAAAGGCGGGGAGAAGTCTCCAGGGACTGGCCTCTTGGACTAGTCACATGGTCCCTGGCCGGCTTATAAATATATATATTTTCTCTGAGACGCTGCAGTGTTATATCCCTGGCTTTCAGATTCACTGTGATATAAAAATAAGTTTACTGTAACATAATTTTTCTCTCTTGCATGTTTTACTGTTTTGCCATGAGGCTAAAACCTCAAACTAGCTTGTTAGGCCGAGTTCATACCTTTGTTCTGTTTTTACAAAAGAAAAAAGGGAATTTATGTACGAATGTGATTCGCCATATCACGGAAGCAGAGGGGCCCATTCGTTACTATGGGGTCTGTCTGCATGCAGAACTTTTTTTCCTTTCTAAGAAAAAAACAAGAGACACCAGACAAACCCACAATAATCAGCGGGGTACCTCAGCTTCTGTTTGCATAGCTGATACAACGGATGACTTTGGGCACGGGAATGCTCCTAAAACAGTGGAAAAACGGAATGTGCAAACGCTGGTGTGAACAGAGCTTTACTTCAAGACCCAGGGCTAGCTGGCGACTCCATGTGCGTGTTGTGACTAGCAGGCCTTTTGATTGCGGCCACTTTGTTTCCTCTCACTCTTTAGTGAAAGTGTTCCATGCCTTTTTGTGATGCACTTGTACAGGTGGTTATATTGCCTGAAAAGTTGCATTATCAAGTAAAAGAGATAACTAGTGATGGGCGGGCACTACCATGCTCGGGTGCTTGGTATTTGTAACTAGTGATGGGTGGGCACTATCATGCTCGAGTGCTCTGTACTCGTAACTAGTGATGAGCGGGCATTACCATGCTCAGGTGCTCAGAACTTGTAATTAGTGATGAGCGGGCACTACCATGCTCAGGTGCTCAGAACTTGTAACTAGTGATGAGTGAGCACTACCATGCTCAGGTGTTCTGTACTCGTAACTAGTGATGAGCAGGCACTACCATGCTCGGGTGCTCAGTACTCGTAACTAGTGATGAGCGGGCACTACCATGCTCGGGTGCTCTGTACTCGTAACTAGTGATGAGCGGGCACTACCATGCTCAGTGGATCAATACTCGGAATTAGTGATGAGCGAGCACTACCATGCTCAGGTGCTCTGTACTCGTAACTAGTGATGAGTGAGCACTACCATGCTCGGTGGATGAATACTGGTAACTAGTGATGAGTGAGCACTACCATGCTCGGTGGATGAATACTGGTAACTAGTGATGAGTGGGCACTACCATGCTCGGATCAGTACTCGTAACTACGGTAGTGATCTGCGGGCACTACCATGCTCAGGCACTCGTTAAGAGCATTTGCTGCTCGGATGGGCACAACTCGAGTAGCCAACTATAATGGAAGTCCATGGGGAACTCGAGCATTTTTCCGGAAACTCATGTGGGAAAAATACTTGCGTTCCCCATTGATCTCCATTATACACAGTACACGAGTGCCAGACATCCAATTGCTCATTCCGAGTACTTAGCATTGTAGTGCTTGCTCATCACTAATTATTATTTATCATAGGGGGAGCTGTATGCAGTTTGTGGATGTTCAGGTCCTGAGAATTCCACACATTGGACAAATTTTGTTTTTACATGGTCTGCGCCCAGTAATGCCGGCGTCACACGGGACGATCTATCATGCGATCACATGAGCGATCGTACCCGCCCCTGGCCCGTGGCGCACAAAGTCGTTAACCCTTGTCACACGCACTTACCTCCTGGGCGACGTCACTGTGGGCGGCGAACATCTTCCTGAAGGGGGAGGGACGTTCGGCGTCACAGCAACGTCACATGGCAGCCGGCCAATAGAAGCGGAGGGGCGGAGATGAGCGGGACGTAAACATCCCGCTGACCTTTTTCCTTCCGCATAGCCGGCGGGAGCCGCGGGACACAGGTAAGCTGTGTTCATCGTTCCCGGGGTGTCACACGGAGCGATCTGTGCTGCCACGGGAACGATGAACAACAGGACGCTCGAATTTTTTTTTTTGAAAATGAGCAACGTGTCAGCGATGAACGAGAAGGTGAGTATTTCTGCTCGTTCATAGCTCTCACACGCTACGATATCACTAACGATGCCGGATGTTCGTCACTTACGACGTGACCCCGCCGACATATCATTAGATATATCGTAGCGTGTAAAGCCCGCTAAAGGCTATGTGCACACGTGTGTGCGGAATTCATGCAGTTACGCTGCGCTTTGTAGCGCAGCGTAACTGCATGCGTCCTGCGTCCCCTGCACAATCTATGGAGATTATGCAGGAGGCGTGCGCACGTGGCGTCTTAGAGCGCAGCGCTTTGGCTACTGCCCGAAGCGCGCGTTGTAAGAAGTGACATGTCACTTCTTCCGTGCGCTCTGCCGGCAGCCCCTGCTCTGTCTATGGCAGGAGCTGCAGGCAGAGCGCACATTCTTTGCCGGCACCATGCGCTTCAGAACGGAGCTTTTCAGCTGCGCTCTGAAGCGCACCTTTTAGGTGCGGTGCAGAGCGCACACGTGCGCACATAGCCTAAGTCTATTGGTCCGTACACCGCGTTCTATGCGCAGCTCATGCATACAATGATAGGTGGAGGGGGTCTCGGGACACAGCCGCCCAGCAATTTGCAGTCCATATAACATGCTTTTTCATTTATTTTATTTTATTTTTTTTTCATGTTTCCCTTTATTATCAGTGTTAACTATGTGCATAGGGAAATCTACACCTTCAAAATGGGTGCTAAAATGTCCAAATGCCGTAAATTTGACAAATTGCAGTCGAAATTCTCAGCATGAATTGATGCGACAGATTGAAAATCTACACATGTCAATTTTCGCCTAAATTATGGCAAATTTATTTCTACCTTGTGTGGATGAGAGGTAAACTTTCCACAATGCTGGCTCTGTAATGTGCGGTGTATCTCCCTGCACGGATAGTCTGCATTGTATGTGCTTGATGGTGGATATTACCGTAGAAAAGACCACTGATGAAATTGATGGCAGCCATGAAGGATCCTCCCGGCAGTGAGATGGTTACATGCAGTGGAAGGTGTATATGTATGAGTAGATATGAGAGAAGCGATACAGGATATGGCTGTGTGGTCGGAGGCATGCGAGGAATGCTAGGACTGGTGACGGTCACTACAATGGCTGCCCTCAGGGCGCTCCTACACGACAGGCAGGTAACAAGCAAAATATGTCGCCTCCGGAGGAGCTGAAGTCAGTGAGGCAGCGGTATCACCTGAGGAGGGGGAACTCACTCAGCTTTTTTTTTTGTTTTATTATTAACAGTATTTTTAGACACTTCAATGTGTGGAGTGCCCGGCCTCTCCAGAAACCAGAGAGCAGGTCTGAGGTGTGGATCAGAGCCATCACATAAAATGGCTGCCGCAAACATGGAATGGCTGCTAGAGATAAGGAAACAAAAGGCGCAAATAGGGTCTTACCCGGCAATAACCGTTTAGAAAATAATGAGTGAACACTCACCTGATGAGGTTGTGCCAGTCACAACCCCTTGTAAAGCATGTGAGTGTCAGCGTGGTTCCAAGCAGCGGCCCCGTGATAATCGTAGTAAAGATTTTTATATATGTATATACATATATGAGAAACGGGTTTGTGCCGCTCTAAAGAATCACTGTATCCAAGGTATTTACTTTAGATCTCTTTTTTTATTACAGTTCCAACGCGTTTCAGAGACATAAACCGTCTCCTTCTTCAGGGAAAAGAGAAAATGTCTCTTTTCCCTGAAGGAGACGGTTTATGTCTCTGAAACGCGTTGGAACTGTAATAAAAAAGAGATCTAAAGTAAATACCTTGGATACAGTGATTCTTTAGCGCGGCACAAACCCGTTTCTCATATATGTATATACATATATAAAAATCTTTACTGCAAACATGGAATGTGATGGCAGAAAAGAATTAGTGGTTCATGTAGTGTACGCTGACCTCGTATAGGGGGGGCAATGCGCATTGGTGAGGGTAAAGCGGCCCAAACACATTATCTTCATACAATGAATATTTGAGGCGTGTTTAATGTTGCAGCACGTCAACAACTACTAGATAAATTAGGTAATGTCTATTTTTATGTTTTTTTGTTTTTTGTTTTTTTTTTTTTTTTTACATGTATTTATTACGTTTTTGTCTTCTTTATGGTTTATCATGCTTTAAATAAAACTGCCTGGGTTTTCGATAGCTCCATATATTTGGCCATTTGCCGAAACTATATTGATACAGTATTCTCCGGATTACATTTTTTTTTTGTGGTTTTTTGTTTTTTTGGTTTTTTTTTTTTTGTGTGTGCAATTTTGTGACAAAAAAAGCATGTTGATCCTTATGCCAGCGAAATCGATGAGAATTCTGAAGTGCTGTGCACACGACACTTTTTTTTTCCTTGCAGCTTTGCGTGCAGAAAATAATCTGTAGCATGTCAATTGTTGGTGCGGTTTTTTTTTTTTTTTAGCCCTTCCAGCCATTGATTTCACTAAAAAAAAAAAAAAAAAAACATGCACAAAAGCGCACAAAAAAATGCATGCATATTTTGGTGCATTTTTCTGGCAAAATTTGCAGATTTTGGTGAAGAAAATTTCTACACACAAAAACTCAGTGTGTACATACCCAAAGACTGCATTTTTTTTTTTTTTTTTTTTTTTACACTGTGAATTCATCATGGGAACAACCTGAGATAGTGGTGGCCTAAGGCCTTGGACACACGGTGAGAAAAACGGTGCGAGTGGAAACGATAAAAAAAAATCGCATTCCACTCGGACCAATATTACTCTATGGGGCAGCTCCTCTGAGCGATTATTTTCTCAGCTCTAATCAGACCGAGAAAACAGTCGCAGTATGCTACAAGTGGAATGCGATTCTGTTCCACTCGCACCCATGCAAGTCTATGGGGCGAGAGAAACATCGCACTGCTCTCACGTTACACCGATAAAAACGCAAGTGCAGTGCAATTCTCAAATCAGCCGGCAACGAAGGAGATGGGGAGATAAATCACTTCCTTCACCTTCTCAGCGCCGCCCCCCCCCCCCCCACTCTGTAGCTGTGGTCTCATCGCACGATCGGGCCACAGTCGCATGACCCTCGGCTCCCGCTGTGCTGTGAGCGTGAGCCAAGTGTCATGCGAGGATCGCACATAACCCCATGCGGCCTCAGCCTAATGCTTAGTCATGCGACATCTCTCTTGACTTCCTCATACACATGCACGCTCTTCTTAGTTGGGCTTTCATGTGTTTTCTATGACAGAGCAAAGTAAAGCCCCCTATGAATATTTAACTGTCGGCTGCATTCATCGATAATATTGATGGGTTTGGCTGACACCCTATTGTGTATAAGGGCGCTGGTCAACTCAGCTTTGGGGAAGTGTCCAAGACCTGCTGTGTAAGAGCTGGCCAACATGGATCTTGGCTGTAGGAATACTTGGTCGATAGCCATTTAATGTGAATCTGCTGTCAGACAACTGTCAGCTCATCGTCCATGTTGGGTGTTTACATCCTGACTGCCCAATTCTTATCTCCCAATCCATCTTCTGTTGGGGGAGAGCTCGGAGGGCATGGCCGGTTTGGCCAACTATAATTCAGTTTGTAGCTGTGCCTGGAAAGGGTTATTTCCAATACTGAAAGTTATTCCTTTTCCACATTGGGTAAGAACCTGCTGATCTATGAGGGTTCACCCTTTGTGATACAAACTGATCCAAAGAAAGGGGCTCCAACCACATGTGCGTCATTGCTCAGTGGTGATGTATTGAGGCAGGACCACCACAAACTGGTTAAGTGTCAGGGTGGGAGGGATGGATGAGGGCAAATATCACAGCCCCTATTAGAGGACCGTTTAATTATGGGCTGGGTACTGCTGTAGTAAGTTTGGCTAATACAGTTACAATACATGGAATTTGCTGGCCTCCCCGGCCATACTGATTTGCCCTTGGTTATTATTTTCTAGTTGTTGGCTGATATCTTGGCCGTATTTGTCTCCCAGTCAAGATTACTTCTTTGTTCGTGAGCGCACAATACTTCACCCTGGCTAAGTCCAAGGTCCACTGATGTTTTACCGTGGGTGTGACGGATAAACTACGTCTTTACCATTCAGGATACTAAGGCTAGGTTCACAGTAATGCTGCTCTCCCCCAAAGTACTATGTCTCCCGAAAAACTGTATTCCAACATGAACCCAAATGAGGTTCACTTCAATGAAGCCGATGGAGTCTCTGTTGACCTTGTTTGCCTTCAGTCATGGCAGTATTGAGGGTTTTTTGTTGGCTCCATCGGGGTTCCAGTTGGGATATAGTATTTTTGGAGATTCTGACTGAAACGCTGGCAGGGTGCTCCATAGAGAGCCCTGTATGAGTGGGAACGTAGCCAAATTGTTTGTTCACACATTGTGGTTATTCGTGGTGCGGCAAGACAGCAAAATCATAACAAAAATTGTGCCGTGTGGCACCACTATTTGGTCAGGACGCCACACTATGTGTTCATGACGTTGTAATTGAGGTATCACGCCTAACAGTTGCTATTGCACCCCGCTGACCTACTTTTCAAATATTAAAAATATCCAAATTAATATTGATGAAACTGGTTCCATTATAGACTGAGTTCACATAAACGTGTGTGACGCCCCTGGACTAGTCAGGGCGTCACAGGGTACTGCACTTTCTGCTCTTTAGTGCAGGGCTCAACACCCCCCACCCCCCCCCCCACCCATGGTTCTGGGTTCCCAACCTATGGTGCTGCCTCAATCAGCGTCCAAATCCCAACCACACCACACCCTGTCAGACACACCAGTGGGCTGCTTAGCTGGAATAGGGCCCGCCCACCGAGGGGTCAGGCAGACTGGTGGGAGGGAAGTAGAACAGTGTAGTGTTAGCCCTCAAGAAGTGAGGAGCCGAGGAAGTGGTGACTCCCTGTATGTTACAGGTTGGGTCGCAGACGGTGGTCTGGGCCCGGAGGAGTCGGAGACCCGGTTGCAGGGTATTGAGGCTGGGTGCCTAGACCTGGAGGACTGTCAGCAGCTCGAGTCTAATAACCGGTCCGGGCCGAAAGCACGGCGGGGTACAGGACCCTAGGGCGGGGTACAGGACAGTAACTTCAGGCAACCCGGTAATTAACCTGTGGAGGATAGTGACTTTATGGACTGTCCCCAAGAAGCGCAGAGATCAGGGGCACTAGCGCAGCCCACAGAAATCCCAAGCGTGAGCCCTTGAGAGCGCAGCTCCACTACTAACAAGTAGGGAGCGGGGTCTGGACAGCTTTAAACCAACAGGTCACCAGAACACTTCTAATTTGTGCACGGAGGCAAGCTCCGGACCACCCGGCAGTACCAGAGGGGACGGATACCCGGACGAGCTCCCCCAAGAGGGCATCTGCACCAAGAGACTTGGTTTACGTTATCAGTCTGCTTTGCGGTCGCATAATCACCAATACTGCCTGAGTGAGTACATGGTCCTCCCCTGCTTCCAACCAGCGCTGCGCTTCCCTGCAACCATCATCTCGCCCATCTAGAGTCCAGGGGTCTCCCCTACCAGTGGAGGGAACGTCATCTGGCTGCCCCGCTCCATCTCCCCCGGGTAGTCCCATCGGCAGCGGCGGTGCTCCCCTTACCGCGAACCACGGGTAGCGTCACGAACTCTTATCCCCTGTAAATACCACCTTTTCATTTGAAGTGGCTGCAAGCCCCCGGGTCTGGAGACCCTCGAGCCACAGCAGCAAACTTCGGATCCGAGCGGTTCGACCGCTGCAGGGACGGCACACATGGATTCGGCTTCTGTCCATTTGTAGCTCTGTGTGGCCAATAAATTGTGGATGGGCGCAAGTGTTGTGTACTACATGGTACTATTGTCCTAAAAACGGAAAGAGAATGCTGCACTTTTTTCCAAACATGCAATGGACCAATACACAGAATCATAGGTACCGTATTTTTCGGACCATAAGACGCACTTTTTTTCCCCCCAAATGTTGGGGGAAAGTGGGGGGTGCGTCTTATGGTCTGAATGTGGCTGCGGGGAATGTGGGTGCTGCGGTGGAGCGGGTCATTGGGGGCACGAGCAGGCTGTAGCAGCCTGCCGTGACCACATGGACCCGCTTATTTAATATGCACGCCCATCCCCCGCCCATTATCCCTCAGCGCTGAAGCAGGCACTGACAGGTGGGTGGGATGATGGGCAGGGGTTTAACAGCCGGCCCGCATGATCACCCCTGGCAACTACGGCCTGGAGTGATCATGTGCGGCTGTATTCACTGATCCCCCGTCAGCGCAGCCGCCGGCACAGACACAGGAGATGATCGCAATGCAGCAGGGTAACTGGGACGGCTCCACTCAGCGGCGCTGCCGCTGACACAGACGGGAGGACGAGCGATGCTGCAGGGAGCGAGGTAAGGTGAGGTGAGTATGAACGTTTATTTATTTATTTATTTTTTTTATGTGCCACAGGATGCGGCCATACACCAGGATGGGGGTATATTATGAGCAGGATGGGGGTATATAGCAGGATGGGGCCATATGCCATGATGGGTTATATAGCAGGATGCGGCCATATGGCAGGATGAGGGACATATACTGTATATACAAGGCAGGAGGATCATTACCAGTATGCGGCACCTTAGTAGAGAATTTGGGGACATTACCCCCATAACAGTGTCAGCAGCAGATCCTCGCCCCATAAGTGTGTCATGACCACATTTTTTGCTTAAAATTTTATATACCCATTTTCCTCCTCTAAAACCAGGGTGCGTCTTATAGTCCGGTGCGTCTTATAGTCCGAAAAATATGGTATGTCATTGTTTGTGGCCGTCTATTGTGCTCCTGGCCTGAAAACACTCATTGGAATTAGTCTTAAATATATAACAAGTTGATCTGACTTTTCCTTTTGGACTCTATTGCTAGTACCTATAAAATTGTAATGTAAAGCATTATTTTTGGTAATTTTGCTGTCTTTACGAGGTATTTTTGTTTCGATGCTGGGAAGTGCAGTGATGGCAAAGCCTAGGGGCTCCTTCAGATGTCTTCATGTCCATGTCCATGTTCTTCATTCCAGCCTATGGAGCTGTTCACATGCCTGTTATGTCAGATCTTCTTACCACAAAAAATCAGTTTTGGTCCAACTTTTGGATCAAAATCATCCATTCAGGTCTATGGATCCGTGAAACTCACTTACAGTACGAGGATCTATGTGGCTTTAATATTGTAATGGATGGAAGTTTTGCAGTGGTGCTTTTTATTTTTTTTTCTTGCTTGAGAATATCACTAATGGTAAAATTGGATGGACTGATGAAAATCTGATAAACATAGATGAAATTCGATTAATTTTTTTTAAACAAAAAAAATATGGCTACCTGAATGAGGACTTGGGAGAAAGAAAAATGGTGACCTCTTCCATTGCAGACTGTTTACCAGAGATATGTTCCCTAGAAATGTTTGTTCTATGCAGGAGGTAGTTGCTATATGGCGACACTCCATGACCAAAGAGAGTCTGGTAAGGGTGCCCATGGTGTCCTATAGACGTCGGAGTACCCGCATTGTTTTGAAAGCAGAGGACACGTCTGGTGATTGTTCCCTTGGTGTTGTCTTGTTTCATCAACCGTTTTTGCGTCATCTTTGATCTAGTTTTCTTTTTTACCTTGTACATAAGATAGTGGTGGCTTCCAGATGGAAGTTGTCAGAAAAATGGTCAGGTCACTCCATTTATCCATTTCATAGATTTTGAAGCCTTAAAAGGGGTTATCGGGGGGGAGGGAGGGGGCTTTCATTATTTTTTGCTATGGGACTAAGGACTAACAGGCAGTTGCCAACTACCTGCCTGTCTTGCCCAGCACCGATCTCCTCCATCCGAGTGGTCTTAGATCGCTCCTGCCGGCAATTCTACGGCTTCGGCTACATCCTGTCGACAGAGCAGCGTCTTCTCTTCTGTTCTGCTTTGTTGCCAGTTACTGCCAATATCATGCTGATTTGACCGCCAGCTCCCTGCTGCCTTACTGCAAGCAGCCGGCTTTTAATCAGCAAAACGTCAGCAGTGACTCCCCGTCATCTGAGCCGCCAGGAAAATAAGGTTCTGCTCTGGTGACCGGAGATGAACTGAAGCAGGGGAATGACCAGTTGAGCCGGCAGAGAGCGTCCCTATGCAAAATAAGCAGATAGTTAGCAACTATGTGCCTGTTTTACCCAGTGCCGATCTCCTCTGAGTGGTTTTGGACAACTCCTGCCGATGATTCTACGTCTTCCGCTACATCCTGTTAACAGAGCGTTGTCTTCTCTCCCATTCTGCTCTGTTGACTGTTAGGCTATGTGCCCACGCTGCGGAAAATGCGCAGATTTTGCCGCGGATTTCTCGCGGAAAAGCCGCGGATTTTCCAGAAATCTGCAGCACAGCTACTCCCCAGCCATTTCTATGGCATTTGGGAAATGCAGTGCCCACGCTGCGGATTTTTCCGCAGCGGAAATCGTGCGGATTTTCGTGCGGAAAAATCTGCCGCATGTCAATTATTGTTGCGGATTTTCGTGCGGATTTTGCCTATTCAATTGAATTTAAAAAAAACCCCGCAAAATCCGCAACAAAATCCGCATCAAATCCGCACCTATGAAAAGGTGCGGATTCCAGGGGAAAGCTGCAGATTTTGATGCAGAAAAATCCGCAGATACAGAGTCCCGTGGGCACATAGCCTAAGGCTGTGTCCATGGGAGAATGTAGCTGCGGATTTTTCTGCATCAAAATCCGCAGCTTTCGCGCAAAATCCGCACCTTTACAAAGGTGCGGATTTTGGTGCAGATTTTTTTTTTTCCCCCAATTTTAAAGCCAAAATCCGGATGAATAATTGACATGTTGCAGATTTTTCCGGATCAAAATCCGCACGAAATCCGCTGCGGAAAAATCCGCAGCGTGGGCACAGCATTTCCAAAATGCCATAGAAATGGCTGGGAAGTGCCTGAGCTGCAGATTTTCGGGAAATCCGCGGCTTTTCCGCAGCGTGGGCACATAGGCAGCAGGGAGCTTTCGGTCAATCGGCGTAAGGCTAACTGTGAGGAGCTGGCTGTCAATCAGCGTGAAGTCAACAGTGATGCCCCGTCATCAGAGCAGCCTTAAAGCTAGAAAACAGAAGTGCTGATAGGGTCTTACCAAATAAATAAACGAGTAAAGTATAATATTATACACTCACCAAATGAGGTTGTGAAGGGTCACAACCACCACAGATAGCATGAGATAATGGCAGTTGCCGCGTCTCCACGTGGATAAATCTTCAAATCCGGAGGAGAAAAGGAGTTAATGCCGCGCAATCCACCATAAGAAGATATGGAAATGTTGATTGATAACTTTTTATGCCATAGGTCTACGCGTTTCGAGGTATGAAACCTCTTCCTCAGGACCAGAATATCAACAATGCATGAAACAGAGATGACACACTTATATACATGTGGTATATATAAAAGACCGCCTACTGACAATTTGAAAAAAATCGGCGGGCAAAGAAAAAAAAAACCCCACACATCTGCTTACATGACACAGTACTTACATCTGCTGTCATGTAAGCAGATGTGGTGGTTTTTTTTTTTGTTTGTTTGCCCGCCGATTTTTTTTTTTTTCTTTTTTTTTTCAAATTGTCAGTAGGTGGTCTTCTCTATATACCACATGTATATAAGTGTCATCTCTGTCTGTTTCATGCATTTTTGATATTCTGGCCCTGAGGAAGAGGTTTCATACCTCGAAACGTGTAGACCTATGGAATAAAAAAAAAAAGTTATTAATCAACATTTCCATATCTTCTGGCGGATTGTGCGGCATTAACTCCTTTTCTCCTCCTCCTTTGAAGATCAGAGCAGCCTGGAAGAGAAGGTGCTGCATTGGTGACACAATGACGTGAAGCAGGAATCACCAGTTGAACCGGCAATCATCGTCCCCGTGCAGAATAGGCAAATAGCAACTACCTACCTGTCTGTTCTTAGCCCAATACATAAAAATAATAAATCCTCTTCAAGCAGTTAAAAAGTGGCAAAAGACGAGAACATATACACAAGTCATTTTGGCATTGCAGTGCATATGTTCATTTTTTGGGGACAATTTTTTTCAGGACAACAGAATCTGCATGAAAAAGACGTGTACACACCCATGGTCTCCTATATGTATCTTGTTTTTGTAGGTTTGAAATGTTTTACATGTTGATTTTTTTACTTATTTTATTTTTTATTTGATAAGCATTTTACCAGATAATTGTTAAAATGCTATTCAGAGGTTTATAAATAAACACTGGGGAAAAACCCACCGCACCAAGAGCATGCAGCAATGTGCTAAAAACGCCTTTAAATATGAAAACCTTTAAAATGAAGTGTCTGAAAAAGAGTCTAAGATTACAGACTTTATCTAAGGATTTAGCCAAAAATATTGCAGCAAAACACATTCGCTGAGAAATGAATCCTATCATATGAATAGACACCTACGGAGCACTTTGCTGCTTTTCCCGAATGTTTGCAGGATTTCTTTTGCATTTTCTGTAATGGGCATTTGCTGAGGTCAGAATTCCTAGGTCTAATTAATTGCTAAGGAGTGATGTTTATATAGCTGTAACCCCTTCGTAGCCAAATGGGGGTGGAGGGGTAGAGGAAAAGGAGAAACTGCAGCATTTACTATACTGCATGGTTCTATAGAGCAGAGCCGTGTGACTGGCGACATGGCAGTATGAAGCCTCATGGACGAGCCTGTATTCTGGATACACATTGTATGATGGGCAGATTTACAAGACCCGACGTTACTGCCCACCGACCAGTGTCCTCACATAGATCTGTAGCCGAAATATTCATTGCACCTGCCCTTTGTGCTGACAACAATCAGCTGTAGATGCAGTCAGCACAGGAAATGTGAATCACTACAAGAAATGAATCATTAACGCAAGGTCATCGCTTATGGAAAATTCTTTTCGACCATTCTTCATTCATACGTTGTCCACACACCCAAAATTTCGCACAATCCTTGCACTTCTGAGACACAGAGGAGGTTGTTTTCTCCAGCTAAGGCTGCTTTCACACATCCGTTTTTTGCAGTGCGGCACAATACGGCGCTCTGCAGAAAAAAACGCAACTGTTTTTTTTTTTTTTGCCGCCGGTTGCGTTTTTCCCGCATAGACTTGCATTAGCGCCGTATTGTGTTGCATAGCCTTACGTTGCGTCCGATTTTTGCCGGATGTGGCATATTTAGCCCATGTGGCGGCCGGATGGAACGTTGCCTGGCATGTTTTTTTTGTGTAAAAAAAAAAAACGCATCGCGCCGGATACGGTGCGATGCGGCGCAATTTACAATGCAAGCCTATGGACGCCGGATGCGGCGTCCTGCTGTAAAAAACGCATCCGGCCGCCGGATGCAGTTTTTTGCACTGCGCATGCTCAGTATCAAGCCTCATCCGTCAAAAAATGGACGGGCCGCATGGAAAAACTTATGCAACGGATCCGTTTTTTTCGCCGCAATCGTTGCATAGGTTTTTGAGCCAGATTGAGCCGTACTGCAAAAACCAGATGTGTGAAAGCAGCCTAAGTTATTGTGTGATGAAGTTTGCATTTTTTATATACTGTACGTCCGATGTTTTACAATTTTCAAGATCTCTGCTTTCTATCACCCAATTGGAACCTTTATTGTTTACTACCAATGGACACAAATCAGTACTGAATCAAGGAGAACTTGCAGCAGAATGTCTGCGTCTGCCTTCCCTCTCTATAGAACTTTATAGGCACCAACTGTCATCTCCTATCTCAGTAATGGTAAAGTCTGTATTCACTAAAGACAGATTTTTACCCATGAACTGACAATGAAAGCTCAGTCCTGGAGGAAAAAAAAAGCAGATTTCTCCGATCAGATATATTACAAAAAGTTCATTTCATGTATACTAACGATTTATGAAATAAAAAATTAAAACAATAGTTTACTCTTTTAAAAAGAATCTAATCTCCGGATATGGCATTAACTAACTTAGACATGGTGCTAATCTGCTGGCAAATAGCATTTCTATCATGTGGCTTTTCTTTTTTTTGTATATATTCTTTATTTAGGATATTTCTTAATGATACAGAAAGAAGACATGAAGTTAACAATCATAAACATGTGTTTTACAAAGAAATGTTGGGGTGGGAGGGGGAACAATGAAGGGAATGTAGGAAAGGTCCAATCACGGGGGATGGAGGGGTTAGAAGGAAAAAAGAGGAAGGGGGAAGGAGAGGTTGCAGCTTCAAGGCAACCTGACACTTTCAAAAACACAATTTAGCTGCAGAAATAGGGCAAATCTAATAGGTTTAAATCAAGTTTGCCATTCTGGAGCAGCGGCCACAGGGAGAAAATGAAGTTATATCCTTCCTGCAGCCACTAGTCAATGCTCACTATATCGTGAGCGCAGCTGTAATCACTCTGCGAAACATTGATTGACAGCCTGCTCTGCGCACACATGCTGCACAGAAGGCAGTCAGTCAATGTGCAAGAGGTGAGATTATAGCCGCACTCGCAATATAATGAGCAGTGACTTCAACATTTCCCTGATGACTGGAAGCAAGCGGCCGCAGAGAGAATAGAACTTCATTTTCTCCTTGAAGCTGCACTTCCAAAAAGCCACGTGATTCAAATACTATTCAAGGATTTGAGAAAATGAAGTTCTATTCTCTCTGTGGCTGCTTCATACCAGTTATCGGTGAAATGCTGAAGTAACGGCTCATTATACTACAAGTGTGGCGATAATCTCACCTCCTGTACATTGACTGACGGCTTTCTGTGCAGTGAGTGCACAGAGCAGGCTGTCAATCAGTGTTTCGCAGATTATAGCTGTGCTCGTGAGCATTGACTAACGTTCCCTGCACACAATGCGAGTGGCTGCAGGGAGGATATAACTTAATTTTCTCCCTGTGGCCGCTGCTTCAGTACGGCAGACTTTATTTAAACCCATTTACCTGTAAATTTCCCATATTTCATCAGGTAAATGGTATTTTTGAAAAAGTGACAGGTTGCCTTTAAAGTACTACATGAATATACTTCCAACCCTGTTTTATCAGTTTACAGACTTGCGTGCTGCTCGGTCACGGCCGGTTGCAGTGATGTGCTACAACCAGCCGTGATTGGGCATATTTGCATGACATGTCTTTACGGGACCCAACTAGTAATACCAATGTGAGATTCTAAAATTTATCCGTAGGCTCCCATGTAAAAAGTAATGCCGTATCTGCCCAACAGGGCACGCTTTTGTCTTCATTTGGTAAAGGCCTATGGGTATGTTTGACATAATGGGCATTGTGTGTATTCAACTTTATACTTTTTCTTCTTCTTCCTTCCCTCCTCCCTCCTTAGGATAAGAATGTGTGGTTGAGGAGGCGGCGGCGCAGTGCTGTGTATGGCTGGGTAGTGCCGTATGTGTGCATGCTTCCCCTCCAGAACGAGAAAGGCAGCTGTGCTGGCAGGCCTGTACCTGCACATTGTCTGCCATGGTGGGTCAGGAAGCAGAAAATTACAAAGGCACATTGTGTGTGTTTTCTGTGTGTATCTCCACATTTCACAATTCCTTGCTTTTTTCTGTTGGGTGCCGCCCAGCCCTCTCCAGCTGCCCTCCGCTGTTTTCCTTCAGCTTTGTTATCTCATGGTCATTTCCTCTCGCCTCCTCCCTTATTTTCCTGTGGTCTTTGTTTATTTTTCATAGTTTTTCTTCACTTTCTCGTCCTGAGTCCTTCATCTTCTATAGTAAATATTCACACCACTCTGTCTGTGTACTCGGCACGGTGTATATTAGGGGGGGGGGCGACAGCCAGAAAAGCAGTTTGCATTGGGTTCATTAAATGTAAAACCCAGCGGTGTCCAAAATTGGAAGCCGCTAGAAATATGGAGAAAACTTCAGTATATGAAGAATGAACCTCCAATTCCAATCAATCATGGGCGATCGTTCAGCTATTGTTTTTTACAGAACATGTCACTAAGTCCATTCTCCTGCCCAATGTGACAATATGGCTGGATCAGTGCAGGGCGCAGGATAAGTGGCACCATTAGCTATGCAAACAAGGGCCCATGTACATAACCGATATCAGATGTGCGCTATACATGGTTTTTATGGATAGCACTCGAACCCATGTTATTCTATCGGGCTGTGAACATATCCAATTTTGTCCTCAAACCGAGTGGTGCGAGGAAAAAATTGGTCACATGTCCGATGTTGCGTGTTGGATCAATATTGGCAATACAAGTCTGAGTTCATGGAAAACACCGGACTGCACTCGGATGGCATCCAAATGCAGTCTGAAAACAAGGGCTCATGCAAACTACAGATTGTATCGGACGAGCGCTATCCATGGTTTTCACGGATAGCACTCGTACCCATGCTATTGTATGGGGCTGGGAACATGTTCCATTTTTTTTTTTTTACCTCAAACCGAGTGGTGCAAGGAAAAAATTGGTGACATGTCTGACTTTGCGTGTCGGATCAATGCAAGTCTATGGGTCCATGGAAAACATCGGACTGCACTCTGATGACATCCAAGTGCAGTCTGATTTTTACAGACTGACCATAGATAAGGTGGAAAAACTTTTTTTCATTATAACTCTGATCAGAGTCTGAGGGTTGCGGTCCAACGACCGTATTCTCTCTAGCCGAAAAAAAATGGTCCTAATTAGGCTGATCAGAGTAAAAACTGTTTTTCTCGGAAGGTGGAGAGAAAAAAAAATGTTTCTCCATTAGGCTGTGAAATTCAGATTGCACTGAGTGCAGTCTGTTTTCCATGGACCCATACATTGACGATTTTTTTGATCCAACACATTCATCACAATTGGTCGTGTCACCGATTTATTTTTTCCTTGGGCGGAGGAAAAAAATTCAAACGTGCACAGCCCCATAAATATGGGTATGAGGTTGATCAGTGAAGACCATGGACAGCACTTGTACCAACAAAATCAACCTTGTGCCCAAGTCCTGATGAGCATAATCGGACCGGTTTTCTTGGATAGAGAGAAAATGGATATCCACCAAGCCTGACGCAGAGTCTTAAGCAGAGGTCCTAGTCTAGGTCTACATCACTCATTGTTTGGACAATCTACTCCATTATACCTTTTTAGGGCAATCAAAGAACTAATGTCGCGGGCGGAGGAGGGGACACTGCACTCTCCCACTGCTCGGGTCCAGCTGGTGCTGCGGCTCGGTGGTGGCTCGAGCGGTGGGCCGGATCCCGGGGACTCGAGCGGCGTTCCTCGCCCGTGAGTGAAAAGGGGATTTTGATTGTGGGGGTTTTGGTTATTGTCCGTGGGGGTTTTGGTTATTGTCCGTGACGCCACCCACGGTTGTGGTGATATTGGTGACACCACCGCTGCTCTAGACGGGGATCCCGGGAGCGGTGACAGGGAGCAGCTTGGTTGTTATTTCTCCGCTCCATGGGTAGGGGGGGTTGGTTGTCCTGGGGCCCGGTGATGGGGTAGGGATGGATGGCAGGCAGGTTACGGGGCCTGGCGAGGTGCAGGGTCGCGGGGGCAGCGCTGTGTCGCATGGCACGGTGGTACTCACTCAGCCAATGATGAAGACAGTGTTCTCGGTAAAACACACGGCTGGATGGACGGGTCCCACTGACGGCTGCGGTGGTTTTTGCTCCCGGCAGGTTGATGGTGACTGCCTTTCCCTGCACCTATGTACGGTAGATGGTTACGATGGGTTCCCACCGGTAACCCGCTCCCCAGCTTGGATATGGGCTGGAGGAGCCCCTTTTGCCCGCAGGCTCTGGCCCTGGGAAACGGTTGCCTTGGCGGTGGCGGTGTCTCCCTCACTTGGTTGGACTGTTGCCTTCTGTCGGGACTTGGCTGTTGGGAAACCCAGCAGGTTCCCTTCACTAACGAATTTGGCAAATTCACGGCGACTCCTAGCCTTGCCGGGGTCCGTAAGCCCCTGCCAGATGGTGCTGACTTCTCTTTGCGTACCGGTCCGGTACCGCCGGGCCACCGCCCGTCCACGGTCCTTACGGTAGACTCCAATCAGCCACTCCTGCAGACGGTCACCACCGTCTGCCAACCTTGCTGTCCCGCCCGGGCCACACACCCGGACGCTGTCAGTTAGTTGCTCCACTACCACTTCTCCTCCTTCCACTTTCACCTCCAAAACTAATCTGTCTGTTTTCCCGCCTCCAGGACTGTGAACTCCTCGGTGGGCGGGGCCCACCGCGGGGCCCACCCCCTGGTGTGGACATCAGCTCCTGGAGGAAGGCAACAAGGGTTTCGTGTTTGACCTCGGTGTGCCTGCTGGGAGTGTGGGGTGTGTTGATGTTGTTCTCTCTGGCCCCTGGCTTGTCCAGGGCGCCACGCTAATATGGCCGCAGCTCCATTGGACTTATGTTGTGTCTGAAGGAGGGAAGAGTAAAGTGTCCACAAAGTGGCTGCAGGGCTATCATGGCATAATGATGTCACGCAAGCCCTGGGAGACCCAGCGCTAACACTGCTCGAACACAGGGCAGTATAGCTGCTTATTATTTTATAAAGGGGGGGGGACAAAGCTATTGGGAAAGGGCTGTCGAGTAGTAGACAGCCACTGTTACATCAACCATCTTCCACCACCAGAGAAACGCAGAAGGGGACCTCTTACTGTCCAGTTAAGGCCAAAATGAAGAATAATCTCTCCAGACACAACGAATGTGTGCACCAAGCCATATATTTTACAAGCATATTGATTCATAAATCACGTCGCGTAGTAAACCACTGTAATATTTCTGGGTAGTGTCTTATGTTCTCAAGTGTCAGTGTCGGGAAGCACCAGACATAGCCGGGAGCCTAGACATTATCTTTACGAGAAAATCACCGAGCCCATTTTTTAAATGCCGTTCTAGTATTTGCCATCACTATTTTTTTTTTTTTTTTATTTTTTTTTTTTCTGGTCGGGCATTCCACAGTCTGACTGCTCCAACTGTAAAGAACCCTTTCCTATTTAACTGCCAGAATCGTCTTTCTTTCACATGTAATGAATCCTTTTGTATAGTCTTTGGAAGGAACCAGTCTTGTGCCACTCCATTGTATTCACCACACTGTATTTATACACATGTGAGATCTGTTCTGAGGATTTTTTTTCCCTTAATCTAAACAAAAACCATATCTTGTGATGTACTGACCCCTTTAATATCGATATGCCAATCTAACCCAGCATTACTATCGCTAAAATGATTCTGCCTTAAAGAAGCTCTCACAGAAGAAAATATATTATTCCCTAATCTGTTATCAGTGAGTGTTATGTGTAGGGATGATGCATTAAACTACTAAACAGTTGCCTTCTTTAGTTACCCTTTCACGTTCCGATCCTCTTATGCTGAATTGCAATCACATGGTGCAAAACTGGCTCACAGAGTATTTCCTATGTTGACCAGAAATCTGTTTCTGAATGTAAGTCTATGAGAGCCTCGATATGGGTCTCATAGACTTTTATTCAGAATGCAACTGCCGGACCACACAGAAAACGCTGCGTGAGCTGGCTACACTGAATTGCCACACTACATAGCATACTGATACAGCTTTAAGGAAGTGTTTTTTGCTTGGCGTTCTGTTTTAATAGCCCCAAGGGAATATCAAGGAAATGTTATTTCTGTGCCCAGTTTCAGTTCGGATGGAAGTTTTAATAATAGCTTGGAAATCTAATTTTTTGGATACACTGTTATACGTTAGTTTCCAGCCATCTTTACCAAAAGCAATTGAACCTGTCAGCACCAAAACACTAAACCTCTTTTATATAGGCCTGTCCGGGGACCATGCCCCGACTAGTTTAGTGTTTTAGTTGCCAAAAAATATATCATATGCTAAATGAGACACCTTTTGGCCAAAGGGCTCAGCGCACTGTTTAAGCCCCTCAATTTGCATGTCTGCATTGTCATCTCGATTGAGTTTCAGGAAGCTCTGTCAATCGGCAGCTCTGCACCGCCGCGCGCACACCGCACCGCCGCGCACACTGCACCGCCGCGCGCACACTGCAGCTGCCCTCACATGTCATCGCTAGCTCCTGTCTACAGTACAGAGTCACAGCTGCAGACAGGAGGCAGCTATGAGAGCGTACACGGTTTTATTACAGTGTCAGTGTGCACTCACATTGCTGGCTCTTGTTTGTTGTACAGTACCAAGCAGCGACTGCAGATAGAAGGCATTGATGGATATCACACTGACTCCACAGGGATCCAGACACGTTCTAATCACACAGTGTTAGTGTGCGCACTCATTGTTGGCTCTTGCTGCTAAGTACTGTATATTACTGAGCACTTTCAGTTCAGGCTGTCAATCAAGAGATGGCAAAGTGCTCACTATTCTACAGGACTGAGTAGTGGTCTCAGATACGAGCCAGTGATGAGCGCATGTATGTAGCACCCCTCAGGTATCAGGGGCCACAAAATGTAACCCTGGAACATCCGTGCCAGTCAACACACCAGCACCCTCAGGCCACATACATAACCCCAACTCCAGACTGGGAGACGGTCTAGCAACAGGTAAAAGGGATGGGCACTTATTGGCTAATTGCCACCCAATCTGTAGGGAGAGACCCAGCAAGGGGAGGGGCCAGTGGTCAGTTGGGAAGTGGCGGGAGGAAGAAGTAGGAGAGAGTAGAAGTAGTTGGAGTGAGGGGTGAAGTAAAGAAGGACAAGTGTAACGACCTACAGTAAGAACGGGACGCTGTAAAGGAGACAGGGACTGTGGAGTAAGGAACCAGGACTCCAGGGACCGTGAGTTACCTGTGGAAGTATAGGACTCCAGGAACGACGTAACTCCTGTGGAAGTCTGGAACCTAGGCTCACAGGACTCGGCACAAGGCGGGGTGCAGACACAAGACAGCGGGACACTTTATGGTCAACTGTTAAATCTGCCAGGTAAGGGGATCTCCAGGGTCCATCGCTAACCAAAGAGTCCAAAGCATCAGCAGCAAAGAGGGGACCACCCATTAAATAGTCCAGGCTGCCTGCAATAGGACCAAGACTGAAACGGAGGGGTTCCCCAGAAGCTCTAAGCCACGGGAGCCCAACACAAACGAGAGTGCACGGAGGACAGCTGCTTCAGGTCACAGCTGGCTCTGAGAACAAGGGGAGCAGGAACACCTGAAACCGGCACCAGCGGGTCAAGGTACCAAGCCAAAAGTAAAAAGGCAAGTTGAAACTGCAATACCGGTATGGACTGTTTCCTTCTCGCCTCCATACACATACACTGACTGTTCCCTACTATTGCCCCCTTATCATCCACTGCTGGGGCCTAGCCCTGCTTGCGGAGGGCCCAAAACACTTAAGCTGCATTACTCCACCAGCCCCAGCAGGACCCTGCAGCGGTGGCTTCAATAACCTGGCCGTACACCGCAAGTGGCGTAGCCAAAGACTTATATTTTATTTTTCCATTTACTTTTCACCCCTTTTTATCGGACCGACCCCCAGGGTCACGGAACCGGGCATCGGCCGTGACCATGACCGTTTCCCCCTACGCGCCCAGGACAGAGTGCCCCACAGCCCTGGGGCGTCACACGTACACACTGGCGATGTGTGAGCGTAGAGCAGGTGGGTCCCTGCGGAGTCAGTGTGCGCTCTCATTGCTAGCTATTGTCCATGGCCATTGCTAGGTACTGTACTGCAGACAGGAGCCAGTCATAAGAGTGCACACTTATATTGCAGGAACCCAGCTGCGCATGCCTTGCACTGGGCCAGTGTTGCGCATCGCTCGCTTGCGCTCGGCCAACGTTGCGCATCCACTGCTCATGCTAGGCCAGCATTGCGCCTCGCTCGCCCGCGTGTGGCCGGCCTCCTGTCTGCGGCTCTGTACTTTAAACACGAGAGGGCACACAGACACTAAGCACTGGTGAACTCCTGCAGGGTCACTGCAGAGATGCAGAGCCACTGATTAACAGCCTGAATTCAATCGAGAGATGACATTGCTCAGTAGTATGCATATTGATGGGGCGTAACGGTGCACTGAGACGATGGCCACACTAAGGATGCACTGAAGTCTCCTCAATTGCACACAAAATAATATTTTTATGGCAACTAAACCAGTTAGATATAAACTACGTTTATAATTTTTTTTTTTTTATTATAGAGGTGAAGTCCCCTACATATATTTTTTGGGGTGTGACTTCCTTTACAGCTCCACCAGAGACGTGCAGAATCGGAGGGCATGTGAGGCACTACACGACATTTGACCAGGAGGCTCCTCTCTATTTTAGCTTTTATTGCTATTCTCAGCTCATGCAGGGTTTGTATGTTCCTATTTTTGGACTTTCCATATGCCCCAATTATTTTCCTTTTTTGTTTTTTTTGCGTCACAAAAAATGATCTATGCGGAAACAGATATTTGGCTAACACGACAGAAAATCTATGTACATAGGTTACACAACATAGCAGCTAATTACTTATAGAAGAAGTCATGATACAAAAGTGAAGCTTATAAGGAGGAATCATTTGTTTCATCTGGTCCCTATAGTTCTGGTGATAAGATGTCTTGTTTTTGGCTATAAGGCCCTCTTCACATTGTGTTTTGTCCCAAGTACAGTGGTCCCATTGGGGCTCATGTTCGGAACCCCCCCCCCCCCACCCAAAATGGCATTTGGATTCAAGCGCTGACAGGGCCACTGGCTATAATGGGGCAGATGGAGTCACAGTGTGCTCTGTCGAGCACCATTTTTGGGCATATAGGCCTACTGGAGACGTAGTAGACTGCATCTGGGTGTCCACCTCCAGTAAGCATATACTGTATTTTTTGAATTATAAGACGCACATATCCTCCCAAAAATTTGGCAGGAAAATGAGGGGTGCGTCTTAAAATCCGAATATAGCTTACCAGGGGGGCTGTCTGTGCGGCAACCGGGTGCCTGTGGCTGCGTGCGGCCGGCCGGGTGCCTGTGGCTGCGTGCGGCCGGCCGGGTGCCTGTGCGGAGTGTGGTGGCTGTGCGGCAGGTGTCCCAGTGTGTCCGCGGTCCCAGTTTCAATTGATGGCGCCAGGAGTCAGTGCGTGCGCAGATGGAGCCTTGGATGAGAGCTTCATCTGCGTATGCGCCGCTCCAGGCGCTATCGTTTGAACCGGGACCACGGACAGACTGGGACACTCGCCACACCAGCCTGCTCCACCACTGACCCGCCTCTGCCGCCACTGACCCACCACGGCTTCCATCACAACCTCTGTCTCCTGTAACCCCACTTCACCACCACTGCTGCTCCCCTCCGGTAAGACAACACCGGAGTATAAGACGGACCCCATTTTTATTTTTTTTACCTTTTTTTTATCTCTACATTTGGGGTGAGTCTTCTAATCCGGTGCCTCTTATAAAACAAAAAATACGGTAAGTCTGAAAATGGTGCACAGCAGAGCACACGGCGACTGCGTCTACACCATTATAATCAATGGCCCTGTCGGTGCACAGGTTCAAATCCCGTTTTGCGGGGGTTTGATCGTATGCCCTAATAGGACCACTGAATGTGTATAAGAAGGCATGGTGAAAGGGCCCTAAGCAAGGTGGTGAAGCATGTGCCCCAGGTGATGGGTTCTGGTGTAGGGGGCACCTCCTCACCAGCCACACTGTACAGGGGGCTTAGATACAGAATTGAAGCATCAAACTGTATGTATCCAGGTGAAGACGAGCCAAGCTATGTAGAGTACAGTCATGAGTGACACATTTTGGTTCTCACAACAGTTCCTGGTTCAGTATCTTTAGTTCTTTTAGTCAGATGTTTCTATGGTTACTGAGTGCAATTATAATAAGTTTTTTTTTCTTATTGACAAAGACCTGAAGATCATGTAAAAATTCTATTTCCAGTGCTGACCCTTACTTTAGAAAACATGTGTCCTTCGCCCTGGCAGCTGGATATCATCTTCTGGACCAAATCCTGACTGACGACCCATTCTTACCTCAGTGCTAGCAGTTTATCACAACTTCTGTGTTTTTGGTTGTCCACTTATTGAGGATTGTGCACCGGTACTCAACGTGATTGAGATCTGAGGAGTTTCCGGGGCATGAACCCCAGATCTCAATGTTTTCCTCACTGAGCCACGTTATCGCTTTTGCCTTGTGACATGGTCTCCCATCATGCTGGAGAAAGAATTGTTCATCACCAAATTCTCTTGCAATGTTTGGAGATGATGACTAGATACCCTTCTTTATTCACAGTAGTGTTCTTAGGCAAAATTGTGAGTGATTTCCCCTTCCATGGGTGAGAAGCCCAAACACGAGTGGTCTCAGGATGCTTTACTGCGGACATGACACAGGACTCATGCTACCGCGTACTTGTATTTTTTTAATCTCTGAACTTCCTGCAGAATGTCAGTTTGTCCTTCATACTTTTCTTGCAGACAAGTGGCTTCTTGACAGCAGGCTAGCCTCTAAAAACCTTCATTCAGCTCATTACATATGCAGGTTCACTGCTCCTGCCTGCTGCCATTCCTGAGCAAGCTCTGCATGCACTTCTGTTGAACCAAGCCAGTAGCTGAATCCTCTTTAGGAGATGATCTGAATAAAGAATGGGATCTAAACATCCTCCAAGAGCAACTTTTTCTAACGATCCAGGAGCAATTTGGTGATTAACAGTGGCTCGGTGGTTGGTTCTGCAGCCTTGCAGTAATAGTGTCCAGAGTTCAAGTTCCACCAAGGATGACATTAAACCAAAATTTACGACGGTCTCAAAACTTTTGTCATCACTGTATATGCCCCAACACGCACCACCATGCCCAGTGTTTTAGGCATATGCAGAGCTGTAAAGATTAGCAATCACCCAGTGACTTCTTCCCTTCTTTCTGTAGCACTTACTGACTGTTTCCACACCACCAATATAAGAACACATGATGCCCCAGATTATTCATGGCATGGAGTATACTACCACGGATTTATGTATGGACAGAAGGTGGCACATGCACCTCAAGGTCTGTACTGCCAATTTTACTTATATAGAACACGAGCTGCAAAATGTGTGTTTAAAGCACCATTCCAGCGTTCTTTTATTGGAGTGGTGCCTTAATTGTAAGTCCACCTGCCCCCTGTCTTATACTCACTTTTCGGCAGCTTCATCTTTTTCCAGCGTTACCCTCATTGGTTACCTGTGATTTGTGGCCTTCCGGCTACTCCAGTGTTACATGCAGCTGGTGGTCACAACTCAATACAAGTCTATGAGAACCTTGTTCTGGCTCTCATAGACTTGCATTGAGTGTTTGGGACATAACTTCTGGCCAGGCAGAAATTAGGCACAAGATGGCGTTGTGGGAGTGGTTAAAAGACGAAACCACCGGAAGGCGAGTATGTCATAGGGGTCCAACCTTGATTTAAAGCACCACTCCAGCGCTGGAGTGGTGCTTAAAGTGTGTGGCATTGATCCATCTCTCTTGGGTGTGCCAGTCATCTCCTGTGGGCTCCTTCTGGGTGTGCCAGGTATGTACAATTTGGCTTCTTTAACATGCCTGTCACATTGTTTCCTTACATGTATAACATGGTAAGTCGCTCATAAAGGTAAGAGCGATGTATGATTTAATTGTATGGCAGCATAATGCCAGGTTTGTAGCATTTTTCTAACTGCAGCACTCCATAGAGAGCGCATTGTTATAGGATAGCGCAGCGTGGTCTGCTGTGCCCTCAACAATTCCCCTTCTGTATGCCAGTCTCTGTGCCCGAGCTGCCTCTCCTTTTTCCATGTCCGCACACAAGAACTAGTACAACAGGCTTTGTTCTCCAAGCAATGTGCGTAGTCGGTAGGAATGTACGTCCTCTTGTGTGATATTGAATGTCAGGAGTGGGAAGGGGGGAGAATAATAGATTGTGTGACTATTTACCCACTCATAAGCTATGAGAAAAGTGATTTGTGGAGACGATACTTCTGCACACCAAAGCCGTCTTATTGGATCACCGGTGGGAAATACGGCGGCCAAAGGTAGTGTTTTGGGGGTTTCTTTGGCAAGTGATAAATGCAAAACCAGTGTGGCATCCAATCCACTCTATTTGCAGCATAGGCATACGTGGCTTTTCCATGTTTTTCCCCCACTGCGTATAGAGCCCACGCTGTATCTGGAGTGATGGCAGCCACATGTTCCCACACTGCGTATGGAGCCATGGCTGCAACATGAGCCCACGATGCATCTGAAGTGGTAGCAGCCATGTGTGCCCACACTGCGTATGGAGCCATGGCTGCAACATGAGCCCACGGTGCATCTGGAGTGATTGCAGCCACGAGTGCCTACACTGCATATGGAGCCATGGCTGCAACATGAGCCCACGGTGCATCTGGAGTGGTGGCAGCCATGTGTGCCCATACGGCGTATGGAGCTATGCCTGCAACATGAGCCCATGCTGCATATATAGTGATGGCAGCCACGAGTGCCCACACTGCATATGGAGGCATGGCTGCATAGAGATAACGGGGAACCCAGCTTGGAATAGTAAGATCCATAATTAGGAGAACTTCCCTGGTTATATTGCAAGATTTATAACTGGTGAGATGAGCAGCTAGTTGCTTTATAGAGGTCAGCCCACTGAAGAGAGGCGTCCAGGATGTTAGGAGTTAACTCCTCCCATGGACCGTAACTACTAATCACACTGAACCTCAGCAGTCATTAGTGGCTGAACTCCATGGAAACCAGCTTTACACTATACAAGCTAAAAGCTCTCAAGTAAAGCAATTTAAAGAACATTAAAATACCCCCTTTAAATTGGATTTTTTTTTTTTCTATTGGATCGGATTAGGAATATAAATGAGTTATTCTGTGGGAGTGACGGCCACGTGCTGTCTGGATTGTGAAAGTCTTATTGTAGCAGACAGATCGGGACAGCTGGAGTGACTCACAGGGAGAGAGTGATTCATAGGAGAGGTTACCGAAAGAGTTTCTTTATTCAGGCATATATCTCTATGTACCACTGAGATACAGCATACTTCACTATAAAGTATCAGGAAAGAAGAATTAAACATTTGAGGTTGTCTGTCTTTTGTGGACACTTTAATATGAGGAGCTCAGAAAAAGACATATAAAAAAATCTTAACTTTTGTCAGACCAAGCTCGCTGATTGTTTCTCAGTTAACTCATCCTGCAGCCAACAGTGCAACACACAGGTATAGCAAGCAAGTGCTGAAAAATGTTTTGGTTTTTTTTAACCCTAAATACTTGCATTAAAACAAAATATATTCCCTAAGGTAGATAACCCCTTTAATTTGCTGGTTAAAATAGCGATATATGGACACTTTTTGTTACTGCACTTTATCCTTTATCTTCTGTGTGGTTGTGGTGAAGTACATGCAGCCATCAATTAATTTTTAGGCTGAGAATTTTTTTTTATCATGTGTTTTTCAGAGTCATCATGGGCGAATACAACGAGAAGAAAGAGACCTGCGGGACAATATGTCTGAAGTATCTGCTCTTCACTTTTAATTTCTTTTTCTGGGTAAGTGACTACCATTTTTACCACCATTACAAAAACAAATAGTGAAATGAGTCACCCCTGGGGGCATCACCACCCCTGGGGGCATCACCACCCCTGGGGGCATCACAATGGCTGCCCTTTCCTCGGTATCTCCAGTTATTGCAGATGACGGGGTCCTGGCTAATTTGCATTGTTCTCATTCACAGACTCTTGTGGCTCATTGCTGTGGCACGTGGCGATGACCGGACAATAAAAATCCACGGCCTTATCGAAATACATAATTGTCGTTATGTTTTATAATTTGTATTTTTTTCTACATCTATCTAGTTGGCGGGTCTTGCGGTCATGGCTGTAGGAGTATGGACACTGGTCCAGAAAAGTGACTACATCAGCCTTCTACCATCCAGCATATACGCCGCCACTGCGTACATCCTCGTCATTGCCGGAGCTGTTGTAATGGTGACTGGCTTCCTCGGATGCTGCGCAACATTTAAGGAAAGAAAAAGTCTACTCAAAGTGGTGAGTATGTAGAAAAAACAAAAAAGTGGCCTGTGGATGGGGGGGGTGATGGGGGGGGATGGGGAGGGGGGGGGGGTGAGTGAAGCTCTGCCCATAAAGGGAGCGAAGTATTTTTTACCAACTAAGGACAGACTTCCAATACATGAAATCTGAAACAAAATCTTATATTTTGAGCTGCTGATTTTCATATGGATCTTAAAGTAAAGAAAGTAGGTGTACATGGTATATTGTTCTTGGTTGGTTCACCACTTCCCATCCATACATGTATATATATATATCAGAGAAGAATTTTGGCACAGCAGACCAGTACAGTAACACCGTGACTCACAAGCTTAATTCGTTATGAGACTAAGCTCTTTGTCAAATTACATTTCCCCATTGATATTGAAATACTATTATTCCATAGCTTATACTTATGACCCCCCCCCCCCCATCCTGGTACTGTATAAATCGTCCTCCATCCTGATCATATACATGGCCCTCCATCCTGGTCATATCCATGGCCCTCCATCCTGGTCATATCCATGGCCCTCCATCCTGGTCATATCCATGGCCCTCCATCTTGGTCATATCCATGGCCCTCCATCCTGGTCATATCCATGGCCCTCCATCCTGGTCATATCCATGGCCCTCCATCCTGGTCATATCCATGGCCCCCCATCCTGGTCGTATCCATGGCCCCCCATCCTGGTCATATCCATGGCCCCCCATCCTGGTCATATCCATGGCCCCCCATCCTGGTCATATCCATGGCCCTCCATCCTGGTCATATCCATGGCCCTCCATCCTGGTCATATCCATGGCCCTCCATCCTGGTCATATCCATGGCCCTCCATCCTGGTCATATCCATGGCCCTCCATCCTGGTCATATCCATGGCCCTCCATCCTGGTCATATCCATGGCCCTCCATCCTGGTCGTATCCATGGCCCCCCATCCTGGTCGTATCCATGGCCCCCCATCCTGGTCATATCCATGGCCCTCCATCCTGGTCGTATCCATGGCCCTCCATCCTGGTCATATCCATGGCCCTCCATCCTGGTCGTATCCATGGCCCTCCATCCTGGTCGTATCCATGGCCCCCCATCCTGGTCATATCCATGGCCCCCCATCCTGGTCATATCCATGGCCCCCCATCCTGGTCATATCCATGGCCCCCCATCCTGGTCATATCCATGGCCCCCCATCCTGGTCATATCCATGGCCCCCCATCCTGGTCATATCCATGGCCCCCCATCCTGGTCATATCCATGGCCCCCCATCCTGGTCATATCCATGGCCCCCCATCCTGGTCATATCCATGGCCCCCCATCCTGGTCATATCCATGGCCCCCCATCCTGGTCATATCCATGGCCCCCCATCCTGGTCATATCCATGGCCCCCCATCACATCACACACTTAACAAAAAAAACCCACACACTCTCCCACTGGTCCTCCACAACACAGCACCCTCATCTCATGCAGGCAGCTGACACACTCCCACACACTGTCCGCTACCTGATTGAGATGAGGACAACGCACTGCAGGGGACGGGAGGGCGAGTATAAGGGTTTGCGGTTATTTTTGTTTGTTTTTTTTAAGTGTGTGGTGTGATAGACATTTATTCAGCGTATGAGGAAAACACTCCCATACACAGTCGGCTGCCGGGATACTGTACTGTCTGCTCTCCACGCTCGTGATGATGGGCGTGGGGAGCAGGGAATATTCAGTTTCTTAATGAGGGGGCGCACGTGATCACGCAGCAGCTGCTTGTAACTGAAATTTGTGCTCGCATCATGAGTCAAAAAAGAGCGATGGCTCATATCTTAAAAAATGTGTAAGTTGAGGCACTCGATAAGGTATTCCTCTATTCTAAAATTGCTTTTACTCAGACCCGCTGGTGCTGAATGTTTTACCACCTGCATTTTGGACATATGAACCTTTCTGCAAGACATTGGTGCTTTATCCAATCCATGATGAAGCAGAAAATATAGTGACCTCTCCTGCTGAAGTGTGGGCATTTAGTGGTTGTAATCGAATAGTATGGGTGCCACCAGGGAGCCAGGGGGAAGGGGAGGAATCGTGTCCACACATCACTCCCCACCATTGTTCAATGACCACTGACATTTGCCCCAATTCTGGACAACAATTTTGATCCCTCATCTCCACAGCCAACTTTTTTCCATAAACATAGTCATATAAGCGCTTTTTTTTTTTTTTGCGTGCGTTGAAGCTTGGAATGAATGTATCCAGTTTTCCATACATTGTAGCGAAAAATGGGGGGGGGAAAGAATTCCATCTGTTATGAAGTGGTGTGAAAAAAAAAAAAGTCAGGGATACTTTGTCATTTAAATTTGTATTTTAGTGATTTGCTCCTGCATAGAGCACAGAGGACGGCTTTATTATATGTACACACATACAGTATTATTTTTAGAAGTGATTTCCCCAGCCGGCTGTAGAATGGAGTGGGGGGGTCTGGACAGGCGGCATGTGTTACGGTGTATAGAAGTGTGAGTGTATTTGCAGAGCGAGCCTGTACCCGGAGCAGGTTTGTGTAAAGCTGGTGTAATGTCAGGAATGTGCTCGTCTGTCTGCCCTGCTCTCCTCCCCATACACAGCCAGTAGTCACTTTACTTATGGATGCTGTGTGCGTTGGGGAATTGCACTGCCCCCTAGTGGTAGTAATCCGCACACTGTGGCTCCACATTCTATTTACATTCTTGCAAACTTAAAATATATTTTGGAAAGAGCACACTGTGTGCAGATTTCTGGCACGTTCACCACTGTGGATTCCTGGATGTAAGAGAGGTAACAAACTGATCTGTTACTAGTGATGAGCAGGCACTACCATGCTCGGGTGCTCAGTACTAGTAACGAGTGGGCACTACCATGCTCGGGTGCTCAGTACTCGTAACTAGTGATGAGCGGGCACTACCATGCTCAGGTGCTCAGTACTTGTCACTAGTGATGAGCGGGCACTACCATGCTCGGGGGCTCTGTACTCGTAACTAGTGATGAGCGGGCACTACCATGCTCGGGTGCTCAGTACTTGTCACTAGTGATGAGCGGGCACTACCATGCTCGGGGGCTCTGTACTCGTAACTAGTGATGAGCGGGCACTACCATGCTCGGGGGCTCAGTACTTGTCACTAGTGATGAGCGGGCACTACCATGCTCGGGGGCTCTGTACTCGTTAAGAGCAGTTGGATGCTCGGATGGATGCGACTAGAGTACCCAAGTATAATGGAAGTCAAAGGGATACTTGAGCATTTTTCCAGGAAATCTTCCATTGACTTCCATTATACTCTGGTACTCAAGTTGTGCCCATACGAGCGTACAACTGCTCTTAAACGACCACCCAAACATGGTAGGATGGTTTTCAGGTGTGGGGTTCAGCTTCTTAGTTCCATTTCTTAACACTTCAGCACAAGACATTTTGGAGAATTTTAGCTTCCAGCTCTGTGGGAACAGTTTGGTGAAGGCCCTTTTCTGTTCCCCATGTCTGTGCCCTGTGCACAAGGTCCACAATGGTACGGTCGGGTCATTTTACTGAGGAAGAACTTGACTTGTCACGCAGAGCCCAGACCTCAACCCCATCCTACACTTTTGGGATCAATTAGAGCAGAGATTGTGATTCCAGCCCTCCCTCCATCATCAGTGCCTGACCTCACAAATATTCTTCTGGATGAATAGGCAAAAATTCCCACAAACTCCAAAACCTTGTAAATCCTTCCCAGAAGAGAGGAAGCTTTTGTAGCTGCAGAGGGGCAGACTCCATATTAATGTATATGGAGTAAAAGTGGGAGGACAATAAGAGCTCCTGTAGGTGTAATGAGGAGGGGGCGCACAGATTTCTCTATATCGGGGATTGAATTGTGCCGATTGTTTGGCGTTCAGCTCTTGTTGGGGTTGTCCAGATTTCTAAGACACATGAATGTCTGATCTGTGTCTTTATGTACCATGGAGAGGGGCATTTTTCAAAAATTAGAGAGAATCTGTCACCAGGTTTTTGCTTCCCCATCTGAGAGCAGCTTAATGTAGAGACAAGAGACCCTGATTATAGCGATATGTCACTTACTGAGCTGTTTGCAGTCATTTTGAGAAAATCAATGTTTTTTCTGCTGCAGATCTAGCAGTTATACGGAGCTCAAGTAGTCCTATAATAATCTCCTGCTGATCAGTGATTTTAATCAAAACTACATTAAGCAGCCCAGTAAGTGCCACATCGCTGGAATTAGGGTCATTATGCTGCTCTTCGATTAAGTGGCAAAAACCTGGTGACAGATTCCCTTTAAGCAGGTATTGCATTCATGCACCCAGAAAACTTGGTGACAACTTTTTGTGGGTACAGCGGTTGTAAAAAACCTTAAATTGTAGATGAAATTGTGTAAGGCTGCTTTTACACTACGTTTTTTTAACATCCGTCATGAACGTTTTTTTTAACGCAAAAATGGATCCAGTGGAAATGCGTTTTCATTTCAATCCATTTGCAATGGACTCGCGTCAACATGCGTTCACCTGCGTTTGCGTGCGTTATAGTGAGGATCCAGCGACTTGCAGTTTTTTAACATTTTTCAAAAACGCTACATGTAGCGTTTTTAGCTGCGTCCAAATACTGCAAATTGCTGGATCCTGACTAAACATCATGCAAACGCATGTGAACGCTGGCATGCTGATAGACAGGATCCTGCTTGCTCTACTGAGCATGCCCAGAAACCAGCCTCATGTGATCAGTCTCTCTCTCCACCTCCCTCCCTCCCCCCCTTCTCTCTCCACCTTCCTCTCTCTGCACCTTCCTCTCTCTGCACCTTCCTCTCTCTGCACCTTCCTCTCTCTGCACCTTCCTCTCTCTGCACCTTCCTCTCTCTGCACCTTCCTCTCTCTGCACCTTCCTCTCTCTGCACCTTCCTCTCTCTGCACCTTCCTCTCTCTGCACCTTCCTCTCTCTGCACCTTCCTCTCTCTCTCTCCACTCTCCCCCGCCTGAGAGCGGAGGACGCTCGTAACCAAGGTAAACCGCGGTCTTAGTTACCCGATGTTTATCTTGGATACGTGTGCAGGGAACCGGCTCCTAGCAGCTGCAGACGCTCATAACCAAGGTAAATATCGGGTATCCACGCAAGTTACCTGATGTTTACCTTGGTTACGAGACTCCACAGCTGTCAGACGCCAGCTCCCAGGCTATCACGTTCAGTTCCCCTCACTCCCGATCACATCACTCAATGCCCGCCCATAAACTTAGTGACAGGATCCTGCAAAATAATACATGCGTTTCCATGCGTTTTTTTACTGTAAAAGCAGAATCCGCTTTTGCAGCAAAAAAACATTCATATGATGCATGTTAAAAAAACGTAGTGTGAAAGCAGCCTAAGGTGTGAGATATTTATATGTATATAACTGTAAATCTCCTAATTTCTTCTTTTCTTTCCTTCTAGTATTTTATCCTTTTGCTCTGCATTTTCATCCTGGAGATTCTGGCCGGTGTCCTGGCATACATATACTACCAGCAGGTAAGAGCTAGCTGCCTTTATTTAAGCTGTATTAAGGGGTTACCTAAAACCTCTCTTCATATGTCCTATAAGGGTATTTGGAGATAATAGGGTGTGGTGCGCAGCCCACCCTCGCTAGTATCACCCTATTAGTCAGAGCAGCGAGCCTCCATGGGGATGTGTAGCGGCTCTCTGCTATGACTAATGGTGTATGCATGTCACTAGACGCTGCATAATGCTGAACTCAGTGATCTCATCTTCTCTCTATAGGGGTGTACCACTACCCAGCCTCTTCTTCTTCCCCCCCCCCACTTGGGGTCCATGACTGACCGTTCAGGCCAGTGCAGTGTTACTGCTGGTCTGAACTGTCTGCACCCCCAATGCCGCCATCTCTGCTGCATTGAAATAGTGTGTGTGTGTGTGTGTGTGTGTGTGGGGGGGGGTTCCTAGTGTAGATTGCGTAGTTTACAATTGATATAGTTTAAACGGTGCTTAATGGTGAGATTGTGCACAATGTACACGCACAGTCAGAGAATGCAGACCAGATGGGTGCTGCTGGACAGTATTTAGGAATACAAGAGGATTTATTTATTTATTTTTTTATTTTATTTTAAACTTGTTATTCGATTTCAGCCCTGAACTGCTTATAGGCCTCTCTCTTTAAGGGTTTGGTGACTTTTCTGCCAGTTGGCCAAGCAGCAGAAATTCTGGAGAAAAGTGTGTGATGAAACACATTTCTCCTGCAAATGTCAGTGTTATCTTTTGGACATTCAGAGCGCCACTCGTTCCGAGCCGCCCTCGTTCCGAGCCGCCCTCGTTCCGAGCCGCCCTCGTTCCGAGCCGCCCTCGTTCCGAGCCGCCCTCGTTCCGAGCCGCCCTCGTTCCGAGCCGCCCTCGTTCCGAGCCGCCCTCGTTCCGAGCCGCCCTCGTTCCGAGCCGCCCTCGTTCCGAGCCCCCCTCGTTCCGAGCCCCCCTCGTTCCGAGCCCCCCTCGTTCCGAGCCGCCCTCGTTCCCCCTCGTTCCGAGCCGCCCTCGTTCCCCCTCGTTCCGAGCCGCCCTCGTTCCCCTCGTTCCCAGCCGCCCTCGTTCCCCTCGTTCCCAGCCGCCCTCGTTCCCCTCGTTCCCAGCCGCCCTCGTTCCCCTCGTTCCCAGCCGCCCTCGTTCCCCTCGTTCCCAGCCGCCCTCGTTCCCCTCGTTCCCAGCCGCCCTCGTTCCCCTCGTTCCCAGCCGCCCTCGTTCCCCTCGTTCCGAGCCGCCCTCGTTCCCCCTCGTTCCGAGCCGCCCTCGTTCCCCCTCGTTCCGAGCCGCCCTCGTTCCCCCTCGTTCCGAGCCGCCCTCGTTCTGCGAATTTATCTGAACTATTCCAGTATGTTATTTAGCTCATGAATTTAATTAGCGGTGGGAGTCAGTTGTAGACAGCCCCCAGGGCAGTAGGGGTGTAATTCAGTTTTATTTGATTAAGTAACAGGGCACATGTGGCAGCACGCTCACGTATGGAGAATGGGT
The DNA here is from genome assembly GCF_048569485.1 of Anomaloglossus baeobatrachus. Classification (NCBI taxonomy): domain Eukaryota; kingdom Metazoa; phylum Chordata; class Amphibia; order Anura; family Aromobatidae; genus Anomaloglossus; species Anomaloglossus baeobatrachus. Next base: position 61,851,313 of record NC_134362.1, read on the forward strand.
AATTGCATAGCTAGTGACAGGCTTCCCTGGCTGCCGACCGCCCACACCTGCCAGGGATTAGGGGGATGGCTGTCACAAGCTGTAGCCAAATTTGTACATTGCTCTTAAGGAGACATTGCTGCCATTCACTCTTTTGAAGTGTGTGGGGTTGGCAATATTATTTATCCATCTAAAACAAGTTTTGCATTGGAAATACATACAATTATGGCCGAAAGTGTTAACACCCTTGAAATTGGTCCAGAAAATGATGTATTTCTCCCAGAAAATGATTGCAATTACCCACGGTTTATTTCCTTTGTGTATATTGGAACAACGTATAAAAAAAAGGCAAATCTGACAATTTCATACAAGACTCCAAAAATAGGTTGGATGAAATTGTAAGCACCCTCTGCTTCAATATTTGGTTGCACACCCTTTGGAATAAATTATTGCAATCAATCACTTCACACCTCTCACCTGGAATTTTGGACTCTACTTTATAAACTGTTCCAGGTCTCTCATATTTGAAGGTGTCTTCTCTTCTCACAACAGCAAGTTTAAGATCTTTCCACAGGTGTCAATGGGATTTGGATCCGGACTCATTGCTGCCACTTCAGAACTCTCATGTGCTTTGTTTCCATCCATTTCTGGGGGCTTGTCAAAATATGTTTGAGGTCATTGTCCTGCTGGAAGACCGAAGACTTAGGATGCAAATCCAGCTATCTGTCACTGGACACTACATAGCCACCCAAAATCCTTTTGGTGATCTTCAGATTTTATGAGGTCTCCCACACAGTCAAGACATCCAGAGGCACCAAAACAAGGCCAAGACATCTGTTCTTATCTTTTGTAGGCCTCATTCAGTTTTCACTAAGAAGTAGAATGATGTGCTTCACCAAAAAGCTCTGTCTTGGTCTCATTTGTCCATAAGTTGCTTTCCCAGAAGCATTTTGGCAAACAAACTGCAGTCAAGCTTTTTTATGTGCCTGTGTCAGCAGTGGGGTCCCCCTGGGTCTGCTGACATATCATTTTGTTTGTTCTGACACTGATGCCCCCTGAGCTGCAGGACAGCTTGATTTTTTTTTTTTGGAACTTGATTGGTGCTGCTTATCCAATATCCGGACTATCCTGCATTACAACCTTTCATCGTTTTTTTCTCTGCCATTAACAGAGATTAGTACAGTGCCAAATGTTGTAAACTTCTTGATTATGTTGTGCACTGTGGACACAGGAACATTAAGATCTCTGGAGATAATTGATATGTTTCAATCATTTTGGTTTTCAAGTCCTCAGACAGTTCTCTTCTCCTCTTTGTTTTCTACATGCTTAGTGTGGCGCACACAGACACACAATGCAAAGATTGAGCCAACTTCTCCCTCTTTTTATTTGGTTTCAGGTGTGATTTTCATATTGCCCACACTTGTTACTTGCCACAGGAGATGTTGAACGAGCATCACATGTTTGAAAGTTGGTTTGGAAAGGTGCCAGCAATTTTGCTCTTGCTTCATCCATTTCTGAAGTTTTGTATGAAATTGTCCTTTTTGCCCTTTTTTCCTCTAATCTTTTTATGTTCTGAGACAAAAAGAAATGTGTATGACAAAACATGTGTAAGTGTAATAATTTTCAAGGAGAAATGCTGGAGCAATTTGAATGGTGCCAACGCTTTTGTCCATGACCATATTATTTATATATATATATATATATATATATATATATATATATATATATATATATATATATATATATATATATATATATATATATATATATATATATATATATATATATATATATATATATATATATATATATATATATATATATACACACACACGTACACATACATACACACCCCTCAAATCGCTCTTCTGTTGATGCCCAATGTTTCTGTAGTGATGACTTCCCTTCCACCCTTAGCCGCCTCCTGTAGCCATCCCCTTCCCTCACTATTCACTGTTATATCTGAAAACATCACCACTGATTGGCTGCAGTGGTCAAATGAGAGACTGACAGGGTGTACTCAGTGCAGAGCACCAGAGCAGTGTTTGTAGAGCGGTGAGGATCCATGCGGGCATTAATGATGATGTTTTGGGCACATAAGGCAATAATGGATAAGCATCCTGGGAAATTGGCAATCAGCGCTCAATGATATTAAATAAAAAGCAAAGCAGGAATTTTTTTTTTTTTTTTTAATAAAAATATTCTTAATCCTTAGTTGTAATGGAAGCACTTTCTGTAAGTCTCAGATAAAATAGTACAGGGAACTGTGCATTGTGTCCAGTCTTACACAGTTAGGTCCAGAAATATTTGGACAGTGACACAATTTTCGCGAGTTGGGCTCTGCATGCCACCAGATTGGATTTGAAATGAAACCTCTACAACAGAATTCAAGTGCAGATTGTAACGTTTAATTTGAAGGTTTGAACAAAAATATCTGATAGAAATTGTAGGAATTGTACACATTTCTTTACAAACACTCCACATTTTAGGAGGTCAAAAGTAATTGGACAAATAAACCAAACCCAAACAAAATATTTTTATTTTCAATATTTTGTTGCGAATCCTTTGGAGGCAATCACTGCCTTAAGTCTGGAACCCATGGACATCACCAAACGCTGGGTTTCCTCCTTCTTAATGCTTTGCCAGGCCTTTACAGCCGCAGCCTTCAGGTCTTGCTTGTTTGTGGGTCTTTCCGTCTTCAGTCTGGATTTGAGCAAGTGAAATGCATGCTCAATTGGGTTAAGATCTGGTGATTGACTTGGCCATTGCAGAATGTTCCACTTTTTTGCACTCATGAACTCCTGGGTAGCTTTGGCTGTATGCTTGGGGTCATTGTCCATCTGTACTATGAAGCGCCGTCCGATCAACTTTGCGGCATTTGGCTGAATCTGGGCTGAAAGTATATCCCGGTACACTTCAGAATTCATCCGGCTACTCTTGTCTGCTGTTATGTCATCAATAAACACAAGTGACCCAGTGCCATTGAAAGCCATGCATGCCCATGCCATCACGTTGCCTCCACCATGTTTTACAGAGGATGTGGTGTGCCTTGGATCATGTGCCGTTCCCTTTCTTCTCCAAACTTTTTTCTTCCCATCATTCTGGTACAGGTTGATCTTTGTCTCATCTGTCCATAGAATACTTTTCCAGAACTGAGCTGGCTTCATGAGGTGTTTTTCAGCAAATTTAACTCTGGCCTGTCTATTTTTGGAATTGATGAATGGTTTGCATCTAGATGTGAACCCTTTGTATTTACTTTCATGGAGTCTTCTCTTTACTTTTGACTTAGAGACAGATACACCTACTTCACTGAGAGTGTTCTGGACTTCAGTTGATGTTGTGAACGGGTTCTTCTTCACCAAAGAAAGTATGCGGCGATCATCCACCACTGTTGTCATCCGTGGACGCCCAGGCCTTTTTGAGTTCCCAAGCTCACCAGTCAATTCCTTTTTTCTCAGAATGTACCCGACTGTTGATTTTGCTACTCCAAGCATGTCTGCTATCTCTCTGATGGATTTTTTCTTTTTTTTTCAGCCTCAGGATGTTCTGCTTCACCTCAATTGAGAGTTCCTTAGACCGCATGTTGTCTGGTCACAGCAACAGCTTCCAAATGCAAAACCACACACCTGTAATCAACCCCAGACCTTTTAACTACTTCATTGATTACAGGTTAACGAGGGAGATGCCTTCAGAGTTAATTGCAGCCCTTAGAGTCCCTTGTCCAATTACTTTTGGTCCCTTGAAAAAGAGGAGGCTATGCATTACAGAGCTATGATTCCTAAACCCTTTCTCCGATTTGGATGTGAAAACTCTCATATTGCAGCTGGTAGTGTGCACTTTCAGCCCATATTATAGATATATATATATGTGTGTGTGTGTGTGTGTGTGTGTGTGTGTGTGTATATGTATATATATATATATATATATATATATATATATATATATATATATATATATATTATAGTTTTCTTTGTCGCTCCATTGGGAGACCCAGACAATAGGGTGTATAGCTTCTGCCTCCGGAGGCCACACAAAGTATTACACTTTAAAAAGTGTAACCCCTCCCCTCTGCCTATACACCCTCCCGTGCATCACGGGCTCCTCAGTTTTATGCTTTGTGTAGAAGGAGGCACACATCCACTCATGCTCCCATTTTAGTCAGCAGCAGCTGCTGATTATATCGGTTGGAAGAAAAGAGGGCCCCCACAGGGCCCCCGGCATGCTCCCTTCTCACCCCACTGAGTCGGCGGTGCTGTTAAGGTTGAGGTACCCATTGCGGGTACAGAGGCTGGAGCCACATGCCGTTTTCCTTCACCATCCCATAGAGGCTCTGGGTGAAGTGGGATCCTAACCGGTCATCCATTCACTGGGACCGGGCTCCCTCCGCAGCCCCTGTGGGAATCTGCTGGACCGGAGACTTGGTATCATCAGGGACAGGGCCCTGCATCCAAAGGTACTCTGGGTCCCCATGGGGACAGTGCATGGACCGCTGGTGTCACAGACGCCGCAGCTGCGGCTGGTTTTTGTGACGACCGGGACTTCCGCGCCGACCGCGCCTGTTTTTCGGCCGCGGTATTAAATTTAGTCCCCGGCTTCATTGCGGCCTAGTACATAACTCCCGCCCCCGGGCCTGCCAGTCAGGGGTAAGAGCGGGACGGTCGACCTGACGTCTGCAGTGAGGGCTGGAGCATACTTTAGGTTTCCTCCCCCCCCCCTCACTGATCACTGTGGGGCACCAGATTCCCGCACTTTATTAGTCGCCGCCCACGGCTCCCTCCTCCCCTGAGAGCTCCGGCAGCCATTTTTTACACACTCTGCCGGTGGAGGATTTCAGGAACGAGTTCTGAAGGACGGATCACAGCTCTGGGAGACCTAGGCAGGGAATCTGGTGGACACACACCGCTTTGAGCGGTCGGTAAGCCACACCGGTCACCCGGTGCTGGTCCCCCTAGGGTCGGCCGGGTTGTTCTGCTTTTGGCTATATACCCTCAGTGATCACTCCCCTGGGAGACAACAGCATGTCGTTCACAAGGAGCAAGGGCGCTAAGGCAAAGGGTTATTTGCAACCTGTACCTCTTGTGCGGCTATGTTACCTGCAGGTTCCACCTACCCTCATTGTGAGCAATGCTCGGCCCCTGTTGCACTTGCTCAGCCGGAGCCTCGGGCACTAGGGGGACCCTCGGCTCAGGCAGACCCTCCTGCTTCCACTGTCCAGGCGGCAGGGACAGAGTTTGCAGCTTTTGCTGAGAAACTCTGAGTCGCTTTCACAATCCATGGCTCAGTCTATGGACAAATGGTCTGCCAGGCTACTAGAAGACTTGCAGTCCAGACCGGTCCTTACACAGGCCCCGGGCACTGTTGGATCATCGCCTCCAGGTCCCTCTCGGTCTGCACCGCAGCGTGCCCCCGGGGTGGCCCCTAGGTCTCACGTGGAGGACTCCGGCACGGACCACAGTCCCAGACCGGCTAAGCGGGCTCGCTGGGAATCTTCCCCGACTTCCTCCCGCTGCTCGGGGTCTCAGCTTGAGGACTCTCTGGAGGATGAGGCGGACGTCGCAGCTCAAGGCTCTGACCCTGACGTTGCTCTCAATCTTGATACACCTGAAGGGGACGCCATAGTAAATGACCTTATTGCGTCCATCAACCAGGTGCTAGATCTTTCTCCCCCAACTCCACCTATAGAGGAGTCGGCTTCACAGCAGGAGAAACACCAGTTTAGGTTTCCCAAACGTACACGGAGTGCGTTTTTCGATCACTCTAACTTCAGAGATGCTGTCCAGAAACATAGAGCATTTCCGGACAAGCGCTTTGCTAAGCGCCTTAATGACACACGTTACCCCTTCCCCTCTGACGTAGTTAAGGGTTGGGCTCAATGTCCCAAGGTGGATCCTCCAGTCTCCAGACTGGCGGCTAGATCTGTAGTATCAGTGGCAGATGGCTCATCGCTCAAGGATGCCACTGACAGGCAGATAGAGCTCCTGGTGAAATCCATCTATGAAGCCACAGGTGCGTCTTTTGCCCCGGCCTTTGCAGCCGTGTGGGCACTCCAAGCGATCTCAGCTTGTCTGTCTGAGATTAATGCGGTCACACGTACCTCTGCTCCGCAAGTTGTGTCTTTGACTTCTCAGGCGTCGGCTTTTTCATCCTACGCCATGAACGCCGTCCTGGACTCTGCTAGCCGTACAGCGGTGGCATCCGCTAACTCGGTGGCAGTCCGCAGGGCCATGTGGCTACGCGAATGGAAGGCAGACTCTGCTTCCAAGAAATTCTTAACTGGTTTGCCGTTTTCTGGCGACCGATTGTTTGGCGAACGATTGGATGAAATCATTAAGGAATCCAAGGGAAAGGACTCGTCCTTACCCCAGTCCAAACCGAAGAGACCTCAGCAACGGAAAATTCAATCGAGGTTTCGGTCCTTTCGGCCCTCAGCCAAGTCCCAATCCTCCTCGTCCAACAGGCCACAGAAGGGCCAGAGGAACTCTTATGCGTGGCGGTCTAAGTCACGCCCCCAAAAGACCGCCGGAGGCACTGCCTCCAAGGCGGCCTCCTCATGACTACCGGCATCCCCGAACCGCATCCTCGGTCGGTGGCAGGCTCTCCCGCTTTTGCGACGCCTGGTGGCCACATGTCCAAGACCGATGGGTGAGAGACATTCTGTCTCACGGTTACAGGATAGAGTTCAGCTCTCGTCCACTTTTTCAGGCTGTGAGCGTCCTGAAGTCAGAAGGCGTGGTGATTCCCGTTCCCCCTCAGGAAAATGGTCACGGCTTCTACTCCAACTTGTTCGTGGTGCCAAAGAAGGACGGATCATTCCGTCCCGTTCTGGACCTCAAACTGCTCAACAGGCATGTGAGCACCAGAAGGTTTCGGATGGAATCTCTCCGCTCTGTCATCGCTTCGATGTCACAAGGAGACTTCCTAGCATCAATCGACATCAGGGATGCTTATCTCCATGTGCCGATCGCACCCGAGCATCAACGCTTCCCGCGCTTTGCCATCGGGGACGAACACCTCCAGTTCGTGGCATTGCCTTTCGGCCTGGCGACAGCCCCACGGGTCTTCACCAAGGTCATGGCATTTGTTGTGGCGGTCCTACACTCTCGGAGCCACTCGGTGATTCCTTACTTAGACGATCTCCTCGTCAGGGCACCCTCCCGGGAGGCGTGTCAACACAGCCTGACCGTCGCTCTGGAGACTCTCCAGCGGTTCGGGTGGATCATCAACTTTCCAAAGACCAAGTTGACACCGACCCAATCACTGACTTACCTAGGGATGGAGTTTCATACTCTCTCAGCGATAGTCAAGCTACCATTGGACAAACAGCTTTCACTGCAGACAGGGGTGAAATCTCTTCTTCGGGGCCAGTCACACCCCTTGAGGCGCCTCATGCACTTCCTGGGGAAGATGGTGGCAGCAATGGAGGCAGTTCCCTTCGCGCAATTTCATCTGCGCCCACTCCAATGGGACATTCTCCGCAAATGGGACAGGAGATCGACGTCCCTCGACAGGAACGTCTCTCTTTCCCTTGCAACCAAGACGTCACTTCAGTGGTGGCTCCTTCCCAACTCTCTGTCGCAGGGAAAATCCTTCCTGCCCCCAACCTGGGCTGTGGTCACGACGGACGCGAGTCTGTCAGGGTGGGGAGCGGTGTTTCTCCACCACAGGGCTCAGGGAACCTGGACTCCGATAGAGTCCTCCCTGCAGATCAATGTTCTGGAGATAAGGGCAGTGTATCTAGCCCTAAAAGCGTTCCATCGGCGGCTGGAGGGCAGGCAGATCCGCATACAGTCGGACAACGCCACGGCGGTCACGTACATCAACCACCAGGGCGGTACGCGAAGCCGTCAAGCCTTCCAGGAAGTCCGGCGGATTCTGATGTGGGCGGAGGCCACAGCCTCCACCATCTCCGCAGTTCACATCCCGGGCGTGGAAAACTGGGAAGCAGACTTTCTCAGTCGTCAGGGCATGGATGCGGGGGAATGGTCTCTTCACCCAGACGTGTTTCGAGAGATCTGTCAACGCTGGGGAACGCCGGACGTCGATCTCATGGCGTCACGGCACAACAACAAGGTCCCGGCCTTCATGGCACGGTCTCTAGATCACAGAGCTCTGGCGGCGGACGCGTTAGTTCAGGATTGGTCGCAGTTTCGACTGCCTTATGTGTTTCCTCCTCTGGCGATGTTGCCCAGAGTGTTACGCAAGATCAGATCCGACTGTCGTCGCGCCATTCTCGTCGCTCCAGATTGGCCGAGGCGGTCGTGGTACCTGGATCTGTGGCATCTCACGGTGGGTCAGCCGTGGGCGCTTCCAGACCGCCCAGACCCGCTGTCTCAAGGGCCGTTTTTCCATCTGAATTCTGTGGCCCTCAACCTGACTGTGTGGCCATTGAGTCCTGGCTCCTAGCGTCCTCAGGGTTATCTCAAGATGTCATTGCCACCATGAGACAGGCCAGGAAGCCAACGTCCGCCAAGATCTATTACAGGTCTTGGCGGATCTTCTTGTCCTGGTGCTCTGATAATGGTTTTGCTCCCTGGCCTTTTGCCTTACCCATTTTTCTTTCATTCCTTCAATCCGGAATGGACAAGGGTTTGTCATTGGGCTCTCTCAAGGGACAAGTATCGGCGCTCTCAGTATTTTTTCAAAAACGCCTGGCAAGGCTTCCGCAGGTCCGCACGTTCCTGCAGGGAGTTTGCCACATAGTTCCACCCTACAAGCGCCCGCTGGAACCCTGGGACCTTAACAGGGTGCTGACGGCTCTCCAGAAGCCACCTTTCGAGCCGCTGAAGGATGTCTCTTTATCACGTCTTTCGCAGAAGGTGGCATTTCTAGTGGCAGTTACCTCACTCCGAAGAGTGTCTGAGCTTGCAGCGCTGTCATGCAAAGCCCCCTTCCTGGTTTTTCACCAGGATAAGGTGGTTCTGCGTCCTGTACCGGAGTTTCTCCCTAAGGTGCTATCTCCTTTTCATCTCAATCAGGATATCTCCTTACCTTCATTTTGCCCTCATCCAGTTCACCAATGCGAAAAGGATTTGCACTCTTTGGATCTGGTGAGAGCACTCCGTTTCTACGTGTCTCGCACGGCGCCCCTGCGCCGTACAGATGCGCTCTGTCCTTGTCGGTGGCCAGCGTAAGGGCTCGCAGGCCTCCAAGTCAACCTTGGCTCGATGGATCAAGGAACCGATTCTTGAAGCCTACCGTTCTTCAGGGCTTCCGCTTCCTTCGGGGCTGAAAGCCCACTCTACCAGAGCCGTGGGTGCGTCCTGGGCATTGCGACACCGGGCTACGGCTCAACAGGTGTGTCAGGCAGCTACCTGGTCTAGTCTGCACACTTTCACAAAACACTATCAAGTGCATACCTATGCTTCGGCAGACGCCAGTCTAGGTAGGCGAGTCCTTCAGGCGGCGGTTGCCCACCTGTAGGAAGGGGCCGTTTTCGGCTATCTGTTATTGAGGTATTCTTTACCCACCCAGGGACTGCTTTTGGACGTCCCAATTGTCTGGGTCTCCCAATGGAGCGACAAAGAAGAAGGGAATTTTGTTTACTTACCGTAAATTCCTTTTCTTCTAGCTCCTATTGGGAGACCCAGCACCCGCCCCTGTTCCCTTCGGGCTGTTGTTCTTTTTGTGTACACATGTTGTTCATGAAGAATTGTTCTTTTGGTTCATGGTTTCAGTTCTCCGAACATCCTTCGGATTGAATTTACCTTAGACCAATTTATAAGTTCCTCCTTCCTGCTTTTGCACCAAAACTGAGGAGCCCGTGATGCACGGGAGGGTGTATAGGCAGAGGGGAGCGGTTACACTTTTTAAAGTGTAATACTTTGTGTGGCCTCCGGAGGCAGAAGCTATACACCCAATTGTCTGGGTCTCCCAATAGGAGCTAGAAGAAAAGGAATTTACGGTAAGTAAACAAAATTCCCTTCTTTTTGGGGGGGGGGGGGGGGGGGTGGTGGTTTAAGATGACAGACATGCAGCCCTTTAATTTATGGCATGCAGGAGAGTGGCTGCCAGAAGTTACATATAATCTAATAGCAGCTTTACTGGAGATTGTGAATATTGTGCTAGTCAGTTGTGGCTTCCTGCTTGGAAGAAAGCAATGCGCTCAATATATACTGCTACATCCCCTGGGTGTGTGATGATTGAAGACCATATTTTAGAGACTCTACACTAAACACTTATGTGCTGATTATATACTCTGACCCCAATTTTGTGGTGTATATACATCACTTAGACCTGGATCAGATGGCTATATAAAATCTGTCACTGTGTGATTATAGGAATAGATGGGGCTAGGTGGGGCCCTGGCTATCCCTGATCTGAAATACTCCTGAAGGTGGAGATGTCTGAGCCGCCACTGTGGCGTGGCTCCTGACCAGCCCTGATCTTGTACTTGATCAGCCCTTGCTCTTGTAGGGGACAATGACAGGAGTGTGATTTGAGCCCACAGAAATACAAACAAGGAAAACCAAAACTCTATCTCGCAGCAATCTCACACAGAGGTATAAGACAATAAAGGCCTAGGGGGGGAAAAAGCGGGGAGGAAACAAGACAACAGGTTTCTGCACAACAACACCAAGCACAAAGCAACACAATCACCAGCAGGACTAGGACAAAATAGAACACAGACCAACACAGTACAAGACTATAGTCTGCATGGGAAAACAGATTCCACAATCTTTAAAAAGGCAGAGAGTAAATGTGATCGGTTTCCAACAACATGTGATCCCAGAGGTAACCAGCAGGCTAGCAGAGATTAACTCTTATTAGCTCGACCATTAAAAAAAAACATGCGCACCACTTTTAAATGTTTTACTCACTCATGGTTTTGGCTTACAAATACTAAGGTAAAAAAAATCTCACCAAATACTCAACATGTCCTTTAGGCTACGTGCACATGTTAGACAGAGGTGTAGCTATAATGGGAGAAGGGGTTCCCAGGCCCTGGAGCCTAGCAGGCCCAATACTCTTCTTGATAAAAGGCATAGCGCAGGTGCAGTGCAATGTGATTGTGTTAGGACTACTGTGCTAAGGTTTTCTTCTGGCTCGTCATTGAGGCCCCCTACACCCTCTAGGACCTAAGCTTTGCCCCATCAGTCTTCCTTCCATCATCTAGGCTCCTTACTGTGGTACCACAGCCTGTTGATATGGCTGAAATGTTGCTTATTGGAAGCAGGCACCTGTAAAGGGATCTAGAGCTATGGACTTACTACTTACGAAAGACATGTAAGATGGCCTGCGTCGTGCCAGACACACATTTCTGACTCTGTTCATAAGGCCCTTATTCAGTCTGGTTGTACAAAGTTATAGCGATGGACTGACTGTATGCTTCAATAAAAAGGCACTGCCTGGGGTGGAGTTTTGGGTTCCACATCACAGAGAGAAAATAAGTTAATCTGCTTTTCTTCATAGTATTTGGAGTTATCCCCTCTTAACCCCCCCCCCCTCACATACCAGCTTGTCCCCTCTCTGCTCCCCTACCTGCATGCTGCTCATGTGCATGTGCTGACTGTATATACTCGTGTGTAACTCTTGCTCTGTCCCCGTCTCTCCCTCCATGCCGCAGTGTGCTCCGTTCTGCTCACAGGTAACAATTGTATTTTCCTTAATGGCTGCAGGGCATTGAAATTTTAAATAGTGCAAGAAAAAAAACCCAACACATTCTAAATCGAATTTTTGGGAAGAAACTTTGAGAATGGCACTGTTATAGCAGCTCACAAGGGATATATAGGTAACATACTAAAAACTGCAACTGACCCTGTACAGAATAGAGATCCCAATCCCGCAGTCCCTAGTAGTGGAATAGCCCTGACCACACACTAAACTATAGCACCTCGGGCCTATGCTGCTATATCGGCTATCGAGTGCTTCACATACCCCCTAAGGGATAGGAGAGCAGAGTGCAAATAACCGACAGAAGGAAAGGTGTGCTGAAGTAGAAAGTGACCCCAGAGTGAGTAAGACAAACAAAAAATAAGATAGGGTTTATATTGCTAAAGAATATGCCCCCTACTTGCTAACGACAAACATAAGGGTAAAGAACAAACAGCAGAGAGCAATATCCTAGCTGGAATTCCACTGACTGGTATAAACTAACAGCAATATGGCTGGACATCAAAATAAGAATATACCAGCATGGGAAAATATTTAAAACCGCACCCAAAAGGTGATTGGGCAGACAAATGAGTAAATGCATATATCTGTTACCCAAATAGACCTAAACCAAGAATAACAGAAACTAAACACCCAAAGAAAAGGTTGATATACTGTGATCTGGCAGACAGAGAAGCCGACCACAGACTCAAGGGTTTGAATACAGACGCACGACAGGCACGCAATGATCTGGTTGTTGTCAACTGCTTAACTACTGACAATTAGGTTAGTTGGAGTCCATAAGCAGAATTATTCCTAGTAAAAGGATTGCTGCTCCAGAAATCTGCTGATAAAATGTTACCATCAATAGCATTTTAGATTTAAGGCTATGTGCGCACTAGAAAAGTGATTTTTCTCAAAATTTCTTGAGAAACTTCTGGGAGTTGAAGATTACCGCACCTGCGGTAAAAAAAACGCAACAAAACCGCGGGAAAAAAACGCATGTGTTTTGCCGCGTTTTTTCGCAGGTTGGTCCCTGCGGTTTTTTAATGCTGTAACTGCAATAAATAATATAGATAATCGATAGACAGACAGATAATGGATAGAGGGGAAAGATGGATAGATGAATAGATAGATGAGAAAGACCTATATAATGTCCCACCTCCCTGCATTTTCTAAGCTGGCATTCTTTAGTGACTTTCATGTGGCACTAAAGGGTGCCTAGCCTTGTATTTAGCCATAAAATAAACAAATAAATTAAAAAAAAAAATAACCACGTGAGGTCCCCCCCATCTTTTGTAGCCAGCTAGGTTAAAGCAGACGGCTGCAGCCTGCAAATCACAGCTGGCAGCTTCACCTTGGCTGTTAATCCAAAACAGAGGGCACCTCACGCTGTTATTTTACATTAAATAAATAATTTAAAACAAAAAACGTGGGGTCCCCCCAAATTGGATCACCAGCCAAGGTAAAGTGGACAGCTGTGGTCTGGTATTCTCAGACAAGGGAGGTCCACTGTTATTGGACACTCCCCAGCCTAAAAATAGCAGGCCGCAGCCGCCCCAGAAGTGGCGCATCCATTTGACGTGCCAATCCTGACGCTTCGCCCCAACTCATCCCGTTGCCCTGGTGCGTTGGCAAACGAGGTAATATATGGGGTTGATGCCAGGGTGGATAAAAATCTTGATTTTTTTTTAAAAAAATAAAAAAAAAATCAGATTTTTTTGATTTAAATCAGATTTTTTTGATTTAAATCATTTGATTTAAATCAGATTTTTTAATCAAGTTGTACACAAGCAAAACTTTGTCTTTTTGCAAATCTAATTGTTTTACACAAATAAAAATATTAAAACAGTTGATTATGAAACCTAATAATTTTTATTTGCACTATTAAACACTCAGAATTGAACTACAGAGAGTAAAGGTACCTTCACACATAACGACTTACCTGCGATCCCAAAAACGATGCGACCTGATAGGGATCGCAGGTAAGTCGCTGGGAGGTCGCAGGTGAGATGTCACACAGTGAGATCTTACCAGCGATGCAGGAACAATACAGATCGCAGTAGCAACCTGTATAACGATCTCAGCAGTCACTGTGATCCTGTTACACAGTGTCAAACACAGCGATGTGTCCTGCCCAGCAGGGCATCGCCTTTGAAGAAAATGACCTGGACCATTCTGCAACGACTAAAGATCTCACAGCAGGGGCCTGATCGCTGGTAAGTGTCACACATAACGAGATCGCTAACGGGATCGCAACTGCGTCACCAAAACGGTGACTCATCTGCGATCTCGCTAGCGATCTCGTTATGTGTGACAGTACCTTAAGTACTTTTTAACAATAGCCTATCTCTAACGTTTGAAGTAAGCAAACATCTTCAGTGAATACATCAGTCCTTTAAGCCTACTGTTTATTTAGGACTTTTAATAGGAAAACCAGTTGTCCTGCTTTAGCAGTTCCTAAGCGGTTTCGGACTGTTGTGTGCACAAAACCAAATGAAGAAAACAATCTCTCTACTCCTGCGGATGAAGCCGATGCAGTCAGTAGCTGAGTAGCTAGATTTATTATCTTTGCTGGAAGAACAAGTGATTGCGACTTCCACCAGTCCAGTGGTTTTAGTTCATTAACGACGTTATCTGCAAACATGTATTTTTGAAATGGTGCAGATTCACACTTCAATTTCAGCACAGTTGCCACAATGTCATGGTTAGTATTGGCGAGCCACTCCATTGCAGAGTTGATTTCCGCCTCAGAATTTTTTCCCTCTGTAGATGGGATGCAAGATATTGGCATTAGTTGTATCACTATCAACATCTTCATTTCCCTTCTGGTTGCAGTTTTCATAATGTGATTTCAAACGGCAAACAAGTCCTTGGATATCCTTTTGACAGTATTTGCACTTTGCTCTTGCACCTTTCTTTCCAAGATCTGCTGCTGGCATCTCAACAAAATGAACCCAAATAGGGTCTCTCTTACGACCTGCTGCCATGGCAGGCTCACACAGATCACTTATGAAGTTTGATTGTTACTACAGCCTGAGCCAAGCACTGCTGATGTTACTACAGCCTGAGCCAAGTACTGGTGACTATCCAACAAGTTTGGGCATGTCAACTGAATGCAGGGAAAAAGAAACTAAACCAAAACTGAAACCAAGCTAGAAGTGTGGAATTAAAGGGGCAGTATGAACAAAATGTGGAGGCTATTAATAGTTTATACAATTAAGACATGCTGCTTTTAAACACCTACCTATTGCCATATAGTAAAACAAAAAAGATTTTTACTTACTTTGGGGTCCCCCCCTCACCCTGGCGTTAGATCGTTGCCCCTAGTTTCGTCCGTGTAACTATGGGCGCACATGCACACTGCTCTCACTTCTCATTTTAATCGTTATTTATATTAAAAAAAAAAACCTTTTGATTTAAATCGTGATTTAAATCATGATTTAAATCGGCGTGATTTAAATCAATCCACCCTGGTTGATGCCAGATGTGTAATGTCACCTGGCATCAAGCCCTGGGGTTCGTGATGTCACGCGTCTATCAGATACCCGACATCACCAACCCGGTCAGTAAGAAATATAAAATAGACAACAAAAAAGTTTTATTTGAAAAAACACTGCCCAAAATATTCCCTCTTTCACCAATTTATCGAAAAGAACAATCAAATCCGGCGTAATCCAATAAGGGGGGGGTCCCACGGCGATTCATACCATAGTCCCTGTCCCAGTCAATGAAGAACAGAATGTTCCCCATTGGCTGGGAGAGCAATGCAGTGACCTGAGCTAACATCAATAGCCCAGGTCACTGCAGGGGATGACTAGCGCTGCTGTCAGGAGGATAGATGAGATCATTACCTGCTGTGATCATCTCCTGTACTGCTGACGTCAGCGCTGTCACTGACTTCTATGCCCGCCGCGTTGTCGGCAGTATCGCGAGAGCCCGTGACGTCACCGCTAGTGACAGTTTCGGGCCGCTCGCGAGATGAGCATAGACAGCAGTGACCGCGGTGACGTCAAGAGGCAGGAGATCATCACAGCAGGTAATGATCTCATCTCACCTGACAGTGGCGCTCGGCATCCCCGCGGGTGCACGCACTGCAGGGTGACAAGCTGCTGATACTGCGGGCAGACACTGACACAGCAGTGTAGGCAGCGGCGGGGCTGGAGCGGGACACAGACTGCACGGGCACCTGGAGGTCACACGGAAGTGCTTCTGTGCGGCGTCCAGGGAGTGTGACGTCTGTGTTTACTCTACTCCGCTTCCTCTTCTGTCATAATGACATCACTTCCTGCAAAACGGCAGGCAGCGATGAGCATTACCGCAGGTAAATCGCGGCTATACCGGGGGTATACCGCACATCATTTGCTACCTGCGGTATACCCCCGGAATTTCACGATTACATTACAGTGAATGGAGTGAAATACCGGAGGTATTCCGCAGCTACCTGCGCAAAAGAAGTGACATGCACATTTTCTCAAGAAATTTTCTCAAGAAAATCTTCGGATAGAATTTTCTTGAGGAAAAAAACGCAGTGTGCGCACAGCTATTTTTTTTTCCCATAGGTTTTGCTGGGAAATGTCTGCAGAAAGATTTCAAACATTTCTCAAGAAATTTCCGCGGTAAATCCGCGGGTAAAAATGGCTAGTGCGCACAGGGCCTTAAGACAGGATGTCCTGTATTTTCCGGTTTAGAAGCTGCACTTTTTCCCCCCAAAACTGGGGATAAAATGGTGGTGCGTCTTACAATCCAGATATGGCTTACCAGGGTGGTGGATCGGGGTCACAGGAGGCAGGGTCGGCAATACTGACTGCGGCGGTGTTACTGCAGTGGAGCTGTTGAGGAGAAGGGTCACAGGACATGGTGTCTCGGCAGTGGGTACCATTAAACTGACTGTGGGCTCCATTCAATTACCTGCGATTGACGCGATGGACTTAAAGAAATTGGCCGTGGTGGCAGCGCATGCGCAGATTGATGCGATGGAACATTTTCTTGAAGTCCATCTGAGGCCATTTTCTTGAAGTCAATTGCGTCAACTGCAGGAGATTCAATGGAGCCCGCTGTTAGATCAATGGCACTCGCCGCGCGAGACACCCTGTCCTGCGACCCTCCTGAGTCGCTCTACTGCAGGGACACTCCTGCAGATCAATGGCAATCACTGCCGCAACACCCCCGAGCCCGCAGTATCCTTGACCTCTCCATCCACTGACCCTCCTGAGTCACAACACCCCCTCCTCTGAGCCCACAGCATCGCCTGGTGAGCATTAGGATTAAGGCGCACAAGGATTATAAGATGGACCCTCGTTTTAACGCCGGGGCCACACGGGGCACTACTGCGATGCTCGCATGACACTCTGCTTGCGCTGGCAGCACAGCAGGAGCCGAGTGTCATGCTAGTATCCATGCGACTGAGGTCCGACTGTGCGAACGGAACTCAGCTGCAGGGGGCGGGCCGGCGCTGCTGAGGGGCTGGCCGGCACGGAGGAGGGGAGGGAGGGATTTCTCTCCCGCTCTCCTCCGTAGCCGGCTATTACAAATCTCGCTCTGCACGCACGGTACACCGGTGTACTGCGAGTGCAGTGCAATTTTTTTCTCGCCCCATTCACTTGAATGTGTGCGAGAGAAAAGAGTCTCGCATTACACTCTCAGCATGCTGTGATAGTTTTCTGTCCGATTAGTTCTGAGAAAATAATCGCTCATGTGCGCTGACACACAGGCTAGAATTGGTCCGAGTGGAATGCAATGTTCTATCGCACTCCACTCGCACCGATTTTCTCGCCGTGTGGCTTAGGCCTAACATTAAAAATTACTTTTTCTTATTTGGGGGTGCGTCTTATCCAGTGCGTTTTATAAAATGAAAAATACGGTATGTGCAGAGTGTCTGCAGATAAAATACTAGTGTCAGTGAGCACAATATAGAGGAATGCAGAAATGTAGTTGAAATATTATTACACATTGAAGGGTTCATTCCCTGACACAAATGATTCTTCCTTGGAATATTTTATCATATAGCATGCAGAGGTGCAATATTTCCTAATAATCTGTCAGAATCATGCAATTTTAAAGCAGTTCACCAGATTTTACAGTACAGATGTAATCTATTAAGTGAATTTCATTTGCCTGATGACACTGGAGTACTTCCTTTTGAACCTTTTATTTAAGTGTCAATGTTTTTATTATCCTATTTTATAAAAGTTTCTCAGTCACTGCCAACTTAGCCTGATTGACCGCTCCTCATCGTTCCTTCTTCCTGCTGAAATCTCACATTGCTCAGGTCAAGCTGCAGCTGTCAGTCATGCTGATTTGGCAGAGGCTGAAAATACTTGGACTTATTCTATAGCTGGATTCCTAAAAAGTGCATATTAATATCAGTAGTCTACCAAGATAGGTTTTCAAAGTATATATACACCAGTTCCATACTCCCTGTGATATTAAGTCATGTCCTTTTGTCTTTACAGCTGAATGATGAACTGAAGCAAAGCCTGAAAAAAACCATGACCACGAACTACAAGCAGCCCGGAGAGGAGAAGGTGACCAATGCCGTGGACAAGCTGCAGCAGGAGGTGAGGGACATTTTTTACAATACAGAAGGGAGGGGCAACAGCGGTGGTGGAGCGGGGTCACAGGAGGCAGGGGCGGTGGTGCAGCAGGGCCGAACTGCGGTTGTCCCAGATGCTCGCTGCAGGTTTTGTGAGGTAGGCAACATCCAGAAACTATTTGTAGTGTGGGCTTCAAAAAAATGGCGCCCGGAGTCTGTACGTGCACAGATTGAGCTATCTGCTCAATGACAAGCCGGGATCTTATCTGCGCAAGCGCCACCTCCGGGTGCCATTTTCGTTAAGTCCGCTGCTGGGAGATTAGTGGGGCGAAGGCGGCGCGTACTCAGATGAGATCTTGAGCCGAGAGCTCCATCTGCACATGCACCAACTCCTGGCGCCATTATTTGAAGCCCGCACCGCCAACATTTTCAAGATGCCCCCTCTTCACCGCCCGCAGCACAGCGCCTGCAGCATCGCCCTTGCCACCTGCAACTCCTCTCTACCACCTCTCGGAAAGCTACATTCAGATTATAAGACACACCCCTCATTTTCGCGTCTTATAATCCGAAAAATACTGTAAATAAAAGCAAGCAGTGATACAAAAGGAAAATGGATTATGTACTGTGTACTGGATATGTCTGACCGTACAAGAACATGGTCTGATCATACCACAGCTCCTGGGCCGGGGAGGATACTAAAAGGAAGTATAAAGACCTTATAGCATGGGATCACAAATTATTCTTTTAGGTAAAACACTGCTTAAAAAGGGGATTTTATTTTTATAACTAAAAAGGGTAAAATAATTTTACTTTCAAAAGGAGTTGTCCAACATATCATTTTAAAATCAATAGAATAAGATGAGTTACACAATCATTAAAAAAAAATGTTGCTCCTGGGCCAGGGAGGAAATAAAAAAAAAAAAGTATAAAGACAGGACAGTAAAGATCACAGCTGATTCTTCTTGTGAGGTAAAACATTTACTGCCTATTTTCTTGGTCTCAAGCCCTGTGAGTCTTGTAGTTTCCAGCTTTAGAACATACACCCATTCAATTACCTGTATGGGTTTGTTTTGTCTTTCCACTTTGTTCCTGACTTGTTCTTTTTTCGCCTTTTAGTTTAAGTGTTGTGGCAGTAATAATTCTCAGGACTGGAAGGAAAGTGACTGGATAAGGTCTCCAGAATCTGAAGGTCGTTTGGTGCCGGACAGCTGTTGTAAGACTGTTACCCCTAAATGTGGGGTCCGCGAACATCCCTCAAACATCTACAGAGTGGAGGTGAGGAACCACCGTAGTCACTAACGACTGTTAAACTAGGGATTATGCTTGAATATAGAAAAATAAGGACAACGTTAAAAAGCCCAAGGATATTGTTATATGAAAATCACTAGTAGGATGAGCTGATGACCTTTCTTACTTACAGTAAGGAAATAGATGGATAAATTTGACTTTCTTCTACTCTTCTTTACAGGGTGGCTGCATCACCAAACTGGAAAACTTCATCCGATCTCATCTGCTTATTATCGGAGCAGTGGGCATAGGCATTGGCTTTGTACAGGTGACTTGTATATCACTTAATAAGGGTTGCAAACTGATTTAAAGGGGTTGTCCCTAATTCTTCTTTGGAGGCACACCATTCCCCTGCCTTCTGGGGAGGAGTGTGCTCCTGCTTGATTGACAGTTCAGACCAGTTGTATTGTTGCGTTGCCGGCCCTGGCTGTGTGAATTCTGAAGCGGCAAGTAGAGCCACCACAGTTGCACCAACTATATAGTCAGTCAGTGCAGCGCTTACAAGCTGTATTGGATAGAGCTGCCACCCTCTAAACAAATGCAGAGCTGGCCGGTAACCTAGACAATTAGCAGAAAATCATAGAATTAAGAATCTTTCCATTCTTTAGAATGCGTTGGAGGAGATGGTAGAAAAGGGTTAATCCGCACTGCCAGAAGATCACTGAAGACCAATGGGGATTAAGACATTGGATTTTATTCTACGCGTTTCGGAGCTGTATAACCCCTTCTTCAGGAACAAAAATCAGTAATGTACAAGATGTATGTTGTACATTATTGATTTTTGTTCCTGAAGAACGAGTTATACAGCTCCGAAACGCGTAGAACAATAAAATCCGATATCTTAATCCCCATTGCTTTTCAGTGATAATCTTCTGGCAGCGTGAATT
The DNA here is from genome assembly GCF_048569485.1 of Anomaloglossus baeobatrachus. Lineage (NCBI taxonomy): Eukaryota > Metazoa > Chordata > Amphibia > Anura > Aromobatidae > Anomaloglossus > Anomaloglossus baeobatrachus. Next base: position 61,871,590 of record NC_134362.1, read on the forward strand.
AACCCTTTTCTTCCATCTCCTCCAACGCTATCTTCCTGGGTCCTGCAGCAGCCTTCCTCAACACGTGGTTGTGTCTATAACACAACCGCACCAGGTTAGTGCACCTAATTAAATTCTTTCTGGTACCACCGGATAAGACATCATTTGCGCCCCCCTTCTGTGTCATTTGTTTCATGACATTCTTTAGAATGGTGAGAATTTTTAAAACAAGTCAATTGTAAAGTTTCTTCTTTTGACAAGCACTTTTGGATTTTTATCCATTTTATAATTGTGAGAATAAACACTAAGGCTGAGTTCACATGTCCAGTAATCGGCTATTAAAGCGGATCCGTTGGCAAAAAAGTTGTGCAGACAGAACTTTTTTTTTTTTTTTGTCCGTTGAGAAGAAAAACAAAAAACTGATTCTGCAGAAATCAGTTATTTAACATTGGCGTCTATGGAGAACAGATCCATTAACGGATTGCTATTTAGTCATCCGTTTTTCTTGGATCTGTAACAGATCCGTTCTTTTTCTTACAGGATCAGTTTCAAATGGCAATCCATTAACGGATCCGTCCCCCATAAAGTTCACTGTTTAAAGGAGTTGTCCGACATTAGCTTATCAAAAAATGTTGAGTTTATCTGTGCTGTATTGTCATATAAAACACCCCTACATTGTTATTTTTTTGTATTCTGACTTTTGTTCCTCTTGAATTATCCCTTTATTCTCTGCAGCTCTTTGTTTACATTCAGCTCAAGCAAACATGATAACTTCCTGTGCTAAACCTCCCAGTCACAGCTGGCATCGCCCGGCCTCAGTGTCCAGCCCCACCCCAGTGTCCAGCCCCGCCTCCTGCACACACATTCCCTGTCAGTATTCTGCCCCAACACTGACCTGTTATCACTACAGCATTGCAAATAACAGCCCCACATCGGGCTCTGTGCCCCCCACCACATCGGGCTCTGTGCCCCCCACCACATCGGGCTCTGTGCCCCCCCCCCCCATCCTTCTGTACCAAACCCTACCCCCATAGGTAACACATGTAGGCTACATTCACATGACCGTTCCGTTTTTGCGGTCCACAAAAACGGTCTATTTTTTTCACAGATGCATCCGTGTGCCTTCCGTTTTTTTTGGCGGACAGCAAAAAACGGAAGCTGCAAGAAAGATAAATAGATGAGTAGATATAGAGATAGATGGATGAATGAATGGAGGGATAGATGGATAGATATTAGATGGGAAAGACATATATGATGTCCCACCCCCTGCATATTCTAAGCTGGCACCCTTTAGTGACTTTCATGTGGCACTAAAGGGTGCTTAGCCTTGTATTTAGCCAAAAAATAAATAAATCTTTTGTAGCCAGCTAGGGTAAAGCAGACGGCTGCAGACCACAGCTGGCAGCTTCACCTTGGCTGATAATCCAAAACAGAGGGCACCCCACGCTGTTTTAAATTAAATAAATAATTTAAAACAAAAAACATGGGGTCCCCCCCCCAAATTGTATCACCAGCCAAGGTAAAGCGGACAGCTGTGGTCTGGTATTCTCAGACTAGGGAGGTCCACTGTTATTGGACACTCCCCAGCATAAAAATAGCAGGCCGCAGCCGCCCCAGAAGTGGCGCATCCATTAGATGCGCCAATCCTGGCGCTTTGCCCCAGCTCATCCCGTGCCCTGGTGCGGTGGCAAACTGAGTATTATATGGCGTTGATGCCAGATGTGTAATGTCACCTGACATCAGGCCCTGGGGTTAGTGATGTCACACGTCTATCAGATACCCGACATCACCAACCAAGTCAGTAATTAAAAAAAAAAATATACAACAAAAAAATTTTATTTGAAAAAACACTCTCCAAAACATTCCCTCTTTCACCAATTTATTGAAAAGAACAATCCAATAAGGGGGTCCCACGACGCCATCCATATCCATACCATAGTCACTCTCCCAGTCAATGAAGAACAGAATGTTCCCCATTGGCTGGGAGAGCAGTGCAGTGACCTGAGCTAACATCAGTGGGTCAGCGCAGGTCACTGCAGGGGATGCAGAGCGCTGCTGTCAGGAGGTTAGATGAGATCATTACCTGCGGTGACTATCTCCTGCCTCCTGATGTCAGCGCTGTCACTGACTTCTATGCCCGCCGCGTTCACAGTGAAGAATCGCGGGAGCCCGTGACGTCACCGCTAGTGAGAGTCTCGGGCCGCCCACGAGACTTGATGTGAGAACGCGGCGAGCATAGAAATCTGTGACAGCGGTGATGTCAGCAGAGCAGGAGATCGTCACAGCAGGTAATGATCTCATCTAAGCTCCTGACAGCAGCGCTAGTCATCCCCGCTTCTGCCAGCACTGCTGATAATGCAGTGCGGGCAGCCGCGGGGCTGGAGCGGGACACTGACTGCACGGGCACTCCTGCGATCCTGAGCAGGGGGCCCGGTGCTGGCGGTGGCACCGTGGGCAGTTGCCGCCAGGCCCCTCCCCCAGGTCACAGACCCCACAGCAATGCCGGGGAAGGTTGCGGGGAGAGTTCGGGGTGCGGGGGAATGTGTGGGAGGGTGCAGGGAAGGGGGGCGGGGGCTCCACGTACTGTACAGCCCAGCAGGGCGGCAACATGCTGTTCCCATATTTGCATGTCAACATGGTCCTGCCCATGTTGACATGAAATGACCGGAAGCAGCAAAATTGCGTCAGGAGCAGTCACATGACCACTCTGAGCCGGGGGAGAGGGGCTGACAGCAGGGCAGGTAAGTGGTCACAATCTACTTACCTGCGCCAATGTAGCCCAATAGGGTAAAAAAAAAAAAAAGCAAATTAAGCCGGATAACCCCTTTAAATAACTTATTTTTGCCGGATCCGGTTTTTTAGCAACGGACAAAGTGGTGTTTGCAGAACTTTTTTCCCAACGGATCTCTGCAGGATCCTTTCTAATGGATGATTACAGGACAAGTGAACTCAGCCTAATGCGCGTTTAATTTACTGCTGTCTACTGGCGGGGTGTACACACGTTTTTTTTTGTTTTGTTTTTTTTTTATTCCTAAATTACTGGGAAAACTTTTGTTATTGGAAACTGATAGGCAACACAGACAATCCAAACATCATACAACCAACTAAAGTTTTGGGGGGGTTTGGGGTTATACAATGCCCACCGTATTTTCCGGCGTATAAGACGACCCCCAACATTTGCAGTTAAAATAAAGAGTTTGGGATATACTTGAGTAAGCAGAAGCCCCTATTTTACCACAACAAAACTGGGAAACCTTAGTGATTCGAGTATAAATCTAGGGTGGGAAATGCAGCAGCAACTGGTAACTTTAAAAAATAAAAATAGATCCCAATAAAGTTGAATGTGCCCATCCCCCTTGTAGTAATGTGCCCATTGTTTAGTAATGTCCCCTACCGTTCCCCTTCTTGTCCACTATTATGCCGTTGTGTACACACAATAAAAGATATTCTCACATGTCCTTCTTTCCCCTGGTGTCCTCAGCTGCTTCTTGCAGACCCCAGGCACATAACCTTTTGGTGATCTTCTCCAGTGAATGGAACCGCTGCTGCAGGCTGCCATCATGGCTGTACTGCAGTTGAATGCTTTACGGCAGCGGCGCAAAGCATTCGACTGCTGTAAAGCGTTGGCAGCAGCAGTGGCCCCATGCACTGGACGTGATCATCAAGGGGTGCTTCTTATGGACCGCAGGCATGTAGACCCCTACATGATTGCATCCAATACACAGGGCCGCCACTGCTGTCAGCGCTTTACAGCAATTGAATGCTTTTTGGCGGCGCCGCCACAAAGCAATCAACTGCAGTAATGCAATGACGGCAGACAGCAGCACTGTGCATTGGACGCGATCATGGAAGGGTCTATGTGCATGCGGTCCGCAAGAAGCACCCCTTCATGATCACGTCCAGTGCATGGGGCCGCCGCTGCTGCCAACGCTTTACAGTTGTTAAATGCTTTGCGCTGCCGCCGTAAAGCATTCAATTGCAGTAAAGCCATGATGGCAGCCTGCAGCACCGTGCATCGCTAATTATACGCCTTATAAGACGATCCCCGACTTTTCAGAAGATTTTCAGGGGTTAAAAAGTTCTTATACGCTGGAAAATACAGTAATTTGTAGGAATTAGGTTTAGTACACACACTTGTTATATAAATATACAGCACAAACATCATACACACTCACATAGGACATGTGTACTCTTGAAGACTTGCCCATATGCCCTTGCATTACATACACACATATGTACAATATTGCATGCGTTACATATACTAGACCAGGGGTGGGGAACCTTTTTACTGCCGGGGGCCATTTGGAAAATTCTACCAACCTTCGGGGGCCGCACAAAATCATCAACTTGAAAATGACCCGGCTATAATTGGTCAAACAATTAATTAACTCACCCCTATACCCCTACTGTGGCGGCCAGAGCTGATTCTCTTTGGTGCGCTGTGATGTTTGCGTCTCACAACTGCTTTTCCAGGTTTGTCTTTGTTTGAAGCGCAGATTGGTAAATCATATATATCACACAGGAGACACTGTACATACACACACCGCTCTGACACACTGGCCGTACACTGCACACAGCCTTGACACAGTTATCATATTGTACACTACCCATGACACACACTGGCCATATATAGTACACATGCACAGGAGATACTGTATACTGCACACAGCACTCACATGCCGTATACAGCACACACAAGCCATACACAGCACTCACACGCCGTATACAGCACACACACAAGCCATACACAGCACTCACACGCCGTATACAGCACACACACAAGCCATGCAGAGCACTCACACGCCGTATACAGCACACACACAAGCCATACACAGCACTCACACGCCGTATACAGCACACACATGCCGTATACAGCACTCACACGCCGTATACAGCACACACACAAGCCATACACAGCACTCACACAAGCCATACACAGCACTCACACGCCGTATATAGCACACACACAAGCCATGCACAGCACTCACACGCCGTATACAGCACACACATGCCGTATACAGCACACACACAAGCCATGCACAGCACTCACACGCCGTATACAGCACACACACAAGCCATACACAGCACTCACACGCCGTATATAGCACACACACAAGCCATGCACAGCACTCACACGCCGTATACAGCACACACACAAGCCATACACAGCACTCACACGCCGTATACAGCACACACATGCCGTATACAGCACACACACAAGCCATACACAGCACTCACACGCCGTATACAGCACACACATGCCGTATACAGCACACACACAAGCTATACACAGCACTCACATGCCGTATACAGCACACACACAAGCTATACACAGCACTCACACGCCGTATACAGCACACACATGCCGTATACAGCACACACACAAGCTATACACAGCACTCACATGCCGTATACAGCACACACACAAGCGATGCACAGCACTCAACACGCCAAAAAGTTCTGCATGTAAACATGTGCACACCAGGAATTAGATATACCAATAAACCTTACAATATGAAACTTTATTACGTGCCAAACACAGCACACACACACGCCGTATACACAGCACACACACAGCTCACACACGCCGTATACACAGCGCACACATAGCACACACACCATATACACAGCAGACACACGTCGTATACACAGCACACACACAGCACACACACGCCGTATACACAGCACACACACAGCACACACACGCCGTATACACAGCACACACACAGCACACACACGCCGTATACACAGCACACACACAGCACACACACAGCACACACACGCCGTATACACAGCACACACACAGCACACACGCCGTATACACAGCACACACACAGCACACACACGCCGTATACACAGCACACACACAGCACACACACGCCGTATACACAGCACACACACGCCGTATACACAGCACACACACAGCACACACGCCGTATACACAGCACATACACAGCACACACGCCGTATACACAGCACATACACAGCACACACGCCGTATACACAGCACACACGCCGTATACACAGCACACACGCCGTATACACAGCACACACGCCGTATACACAGCACACACGCCGTATACACAGCACACACGCCGTATACACAGCACACACGCCGTATACACAGCACACACGCCGTATACACAGCACACGCACATGTCGTATACACATTGGTCACTTAAGTGACAAATACATTTGATATATGGTGGTATATATTAGATATAAACACACTTAGCGCAGATATAAGTACCTGCTGCTTAGTTGCCCTGTAAGATTAGGTGCAGCACAAGTGTGGATGCAGCAGCTCAGCTCAAGGGCTGGCTTCATTCTCGTCTTTTCTCTCCAAGAAAAGACCTGCTAGCCATGAACAGCCGAGCACAGAATGGGAGGAGTGTGAGAGGCAGCACGCACGGCACTATGCAGCCTTCTATATCCCGTGCAGGCCCCTCCCCCATCACTCTGATTGTAGCTGCAATCTCACAGGGAGCATGTAGGAGCCAGAGGGAGGAAGTCCCACCCCCAGTGCTGTCTCCCGGCAATAGACAAGATGAGCGGCTGCCCGAGCACTGCAGCCTCCGGGAATCTGCTCCAGTGCCCCAGGGGCCACAGAAAAGGTCATTGCGGGCCGCATACGGCCCGCGGGCCGGAGGTTCCCCACCCCTGTACTAGACCTACAGATGTACTGCAAAGGCCAAGGTAGGAATAACCAGCTCAGCCATGCTATATGGCAGAGATCCCCGGCACAAAGGAAGCCTCTCCTGCTTAATTTTCCGCTGCATAAATACAATAGAGAAACTCCTTTTTCTTTTGGAAGTATACTGTATATACCAAAAGCCACCAATGGAAGTTCATCTGACTTTTTGATGGTGATAATTGAGCATCCCATTATCACTACCGTTAGTTATTACTGTTCCCTTGTAAATCCAATCTGGCTTTGGAGCGGTTGTCTATCAGAAGTGTTCAGTTACCGCCTGACTTAGAGGCTAGGTTTTCTATAACACATGGGTTTCCATTCTTCCCGATATTGGGTGTGCACAGACGTTACTGATCACTAGATTGTACAGTGTGTCCGTAACTGCACTTTCGAGAGCAACTGTGAACCGATCTTTATTAATAATCTGACCAGATGGAATCCTCTCCAGTTGTCTGTACGGATTCCTTGGCCACTGTATTGCCCAGTTTGCACTAGGAAGTCTTTAATAGATGCAAGTTATCAGATTAGTAGTTAGTTTGGATTCAGCAAGAAACCTTTATTACGATGTAGATTTTGCCTCTGTATTTGGTGCAGCATTAGTGTATGGGTTAATAAGAGCGTCTCCTCTGACTATTGCCAGCACAATGCAGGTGCTCCATTGTTCTTCTCAACCTCGGCTGTTTGGGGAAATTACATTCTGCCTGATGACCGTAAAATATGGACGACTAAATTCAACACGTCGATCAAAATCCATGTAATGTCTTTGAGCTACCCCTTTTGTAACAGTGTTCTTCTGTCTTTCTTACTCCTTAGGTGTTTGGAATGATCTTCACCTGTTGTCTGTACAAGAGTCTGAAGTCTGAGCCCTACTAGGAGGACTATGGACGACCATTATTAACCCATCATATCCTGCTGCCCTAAGATACTGCTTGTGCAGCATAAAAACTCATGACATCGACTGCTTTCAACCCCCTCGAATACCTGGCTGCCGAGGTGCAAATGATATAGATGTATCTTGGCATGGTTGGAATAGTATTTTGTGCCAAGGTAATACATGAAATATCAAAAGCCATAATTTCCGGATCTGGACCGGACCACTCTTAATGCCTTTGATTGTTCCTACTGGTCACACGTCTGAGAAAAGTCGGATGCACTATTTTGGATCACCATCATTGCCTTAACACCAAATTCCAAGCCAAATATGAAGCCATGAAGATGGTCTCCTTCCATTCTTGTCTGCCAGGATATGGACTCCACCTAAGCATCACAAGTCAACCTATCGGTTCTTACAAGTCATTTTTTTGTCCTCCCATCGCCTTGAATTTTCTTCATCAAGCTTATTTTTTCTTTAACCATAAAATGTTTCGCAGTTGGTACCGATTAAAGGGACTTAAAGGTTAATTATCAAAAAGACATTTTGCAAATATTCTGGCGGTAAAACAGTGGCGTGATACCTCCTCGGCCTTCGGCGGGGTAATGTTCATTTTATTTGTAAATGTGCAAGTCACAAGTGATTTCCGTGGCAGAAAGCGGGTGCGGGATTAGTCTCGTATAGACCAGATGGATTTGTGTTGTTTGTTTTTTTTTGTTTTTTTTTTGTTTTGTTTTATTGTGGGATCTTGATATTGAATCTGAACAGTCAAACTGAACGGGTTATTTTCTCTCTATGTACCAGATTATCAAGCATATTTTAAAGGGAACCCTGTCACCAGATTTGGTGACTATAAGCCGTGGCCCCCACCAGTGGGCTTTTATATACAGCATTCTAACATACTGTATATAAGAGCCCAGACCGCTGTGTAGAACGTAAAAATTACTTTCTTTTTCGCTCCTAATTGGGAGACCCAGACAGTGGGTGTATAGCTACTGCCTCTGGAGGCCGCACAAAGAACTACACTTAAAAGTGTAAGGCCCCTCCCCTTCTGGCTATACACCCTCCCGTAGGAGTACAGATTCCTCAGTTTTAGCTTTGTGCGCAAGGAGGTCAGACACGCACGCATAGCTCCATTGTTCTTAGTCAGCAGCAGCTGCTGACTATGTCGGATGGAAGAAAAGAGGGTCTATACAGACTCCCAGCATGCTCCCTTCTCACCCCACTTATGTCGGAGGTGTTTGTAAGGTTGAGGTACCCATTGCGGGTACGGCGGCAGGAGCCCACATGCTGATTCCTTCCCCATCCCTTTTTACAGGGCTCTGGGTGAAGTGGGATTTACCGGTCTCCAGGCACAGAGACCGTGCTCCATCTACAGCCCCTGGAGAAGATGCTGGATGGAGCGGAGTACATCAGGGACATGGCCCTGCTTCCTCAAGGTACTCTGTGTCCCCGTGTATCTGGCGCTCACACCGCAGCATGCTGGGTGTTGTAGTGCGCCGGGGGACATCAGCGCTGCGGCGCCTGTGCCATGGCCTCATTCAGCTTTGCTGAAGCAGGCACATTTATGGAAATAGTCCGCGCCGGCCGCTGGGACTGCGGCGCGGCTGGCACTTGTAGTGCGCCGGGGACTTCAGCGCGGCCTGCGCTTTTACGGCGGCCGCGCTGATAACTACAGTCCCCGGCTTTTGCGGCCTGCTTCCTTTCGTTCCCGCCCCCAGACCTGCCAGTCAGGAGAGGGGCGGGACGCTGCCCACGCTAGAACTCGGTCGCGCCGGCCGCTTGAACAGCGGCGCGGCTGGCACTTGCGGTGCGCCGGGGACTTCAGCGCGGCCCGCGCTTTTACGGCGGCCGCGCTGATAACTCGAGTCCCCGGCTTTTGCGGCCTGCGTTCGTTCGTTCCCGCCCACAGACCTGCCAGTCAGGAGAGGGGCGGGACGCTGGCCAGTGCATCAGCGCTGAGGGCTGGAGTCGTTTTTACATACTCCAGCCCTCACAGTCAGCACAGAGGGGACACTGTTCCCGCACTTTTGTTTGGGAACTCCCACGGACCGCCCCTCTCCACAGAAGCCTGCAGCCATTCTTGCCAGACACGCTGCGCTGCAGAGGGGAGCCGGGGAGACCCAGACAAGGCATTCTGCAGCCTCTTACCCGCTGTTCAGCGGGCGGTAAGCAGCCCAGTGGGCTCACCCCCTCTTGTGCTCGTAGTATCCTTAGTATTTTGTGGCTACAAATACTTGGTATTGCATAGCGCTGGTCGCCCTTTGGCTATAGACTCTCTCACATGCAGAGAGCCAGCAGCATGTCGCCCGTAAAACGCAAGGGTGCCAAGGCACAGACATTGTATGCTTCCTGCACCGCATGTGGGACTTTTCTACCGGCAGGCTCCACGGACCCCCATTGTGTGCAGTGCTCGGCCCCTGCGGCGCTTGCACAGTCGGGACCTCTGCTGGACGTGTCCCAGGGTGTACCACCTGTGAATGCTGTCCAGGTGACAGGGACTGAGTTTGCAGCTTTTGCTGACAGAATGTCTCTCACTATGTCACAAATTCTTGACACATTGCGAGCTAGGCCTGTACTTCAGACCACGGACACTGTGCATGTATTGCCCCCTGGTCCCCCTCAGCTCCTAGCTCCGGGACGGGCATCTACACCTCAGGGTGAAGACTCTGACTCGGACGATGGCCCCGGGCAGCCTAAGCGGGCTCGTTATGACGGGCCTTCACATTCATCTCAATGGTCTGGATCCCAGCGGGATGAATCTATGGGTGATGAGGCGGACTTAACTGATCAGGATTCTGATCCTGGGACCGCTCTCAATCTAGATACACCAGATGGTGACGCCATAGTTAATGATCTTATATTTAACATCAATAAGATGTTGAATATTTCCCCACCAGCTCCTCCTGTAGAGGAGTCAGCTTCGCAGCACGAGAGAATCCATTTCAGATACCCTAAGCGTACATTAAGCACTTTTCTGGACCACGCTGACTTCAGAGACGCAATCCAGAAACCCCACGCTTATCCTGAAAGGCGTTTTCCTAAACGACTTAAAGATACACGCTACCCTTTTCCCTCTGAAGTGGTCAAGGGTTGGACCCAGTGTCCAAAAGTGGATCCTCCAATTTCCAGGCTTGCAGCCAGATCCTTGGTTGCTGTTGAAGATGGAGCGGCACTTAAAGATGCCACTGACAGGCAGATGGAGCTCTGGCTGAAATCCATCTATGAAGCGATTGGAGCGTCATTAGCGCCTTCTTTTGCGGCCGTATGGGCACTCCAAGCTATCACGGCCGGGCTTGCGCGAGTCGACTCAGTCACACGTGCATTTGCCCCGCAGGTAGCACCATTGACCTCGCAAATGGCGGCATTCGCGTCGTACGCGATTAATGCTGTTCTTGACGCTACAAGCCGCACGGCAGTGGCGTCAGCCAACTCAGTTGTTTTGCGTAGGGCTCTGTGGTTGAGACATTGGAAAGCAGATCCTCATTCCAAGAAGTGCTTAACCAATTTGCCTTTTTCTCGTGACCGATTGTTTGGAGAACGTTTGGATGAAATCATCAAACACTCCAAGGGTAAGGACTCTTCCTTACCGCAACACAGACAAAACAAGCCCCAACAGAGGAGGGGTCAGTCTGGTTATCGGTCCTTTCGAGGACAGGGCAGGTCCCAATTCGCCTCGTCAAAAAAGACTCAAAAGGACCAGAGACGTTCAAATTCTTGGAGGTCTCAGTCACGCCCAAAAAGACCAGCCGGAGGAACCGTTGCCAAAACGACGTCCTCCTGACTTGCGGTCTCCGATGCCCACACCCGCGGTCGGTGGGAGGCTGTCCCACTTTGGCGACATTTGGCTAGCAAATGTCAAAGACCGTTGGGTGAGAGATATTCTATCTCACGGGTACAGGATAGAGTTCGGTTCTCGTCCGCCAACTCGTTTCTTCAGAACTTCTCCACCACCAGACCGAGCCGATGCTCTGTTGCAGGCGGTGGCCGCTCTAAAGGCGGAAGGAGTGGTGACCTCCGTCCCTCTTCAGGAACAGGGTCACGGTTTTTACTCCAATCTGTTTGTGGTCCCAAAAAAGGACGGATCGTATCGTCCCGTCCTGGATCTGAAGTTGCTCAACAGACACGTAAAAGTCAGGAGGTTCCGGATGGAATCCCTACGCTCCGTCATAGCCTCAATGTCTCAGGGAGATTTTCTAGCATCAATAGACATCAAAGATGCGTATCTCCACGTGCCGATTGCACCAGAGCATCAGCGTTTCCTACGCTTCGTCATACACGACGAGCACCTACAGTTCGTAGCGTTACCCTTCGGTCTGGCAACAGCCCCCCGGGTCTTCACCAAAGTCATGGCAGCAGTAGTAGCTGTTCTGCACTCGCAGGGTCACTCGGTCATCCCGTACCTAGACGACCTGCTTATAAAGGCATCCTCTCAAGAAGCATGCCAACACAGTCTGAAGGTGGCGCTAGACACTCTCCAGACTTTCGGGTGGATTATCAACTTTCCAAAGTCTCATCTAACCCCGACCCAATCTCTGACTTATCTTGGCATGGAGTTTCATACTCTATCAGCGATAGTGAGGCTTCCACTGGACAAGCAGTGCTCGCTACGGACTGGAGTGCAATCTCTTCTTCAGAGCCAGTCGCATTCACTGAGGCGCCTCATGCATTTCCTAGGAAAGATGGTAGCAGCAATGGAGGCAGTCCCGTTCGCGCAGTTTCATCTGCGCCCTCTCCAATGGGACATTCTGCGCCAATGGGATGGGAATTCGACGTCCCTCGACAGGACTGTCTCCCTCTCTCAGACTGCCAAGGACTCTCTACGTTGGTGGCTTCTCCCCAACTCATTGTCACAGGGAAAGTCGTTCCTTCCCCCGTCCTGGGCAGTGGTCACGACAGATGCGAGCCTATCAGGGTGGGGAGCGGTGTTTCTCCACCACAGGGCTCAGGGGACGTGGACTCAGGAAGAGTCCACCTTGCAGATCAATGTTCTGGAAATCAGAGCAATCTATCTTGCCCTGCGTGCCTTCCAACAATGGCTGGAAGGCAAGCAGATTCGGATTCAGTCGGACAATTCCACGGCGGTGGCGTACATCAACCACCAAGGGGGAACACGCAGTCGCCAAGCTTTTCAAGAAGTCCAGCGGATTTTGACGTGGGTGGAAAGCAGAGCGTCCACCATATCTGCAGTTCACATCCCAGGCGTGGAAAACTGGGAAGCAGACTTTCTCAGTCGCCAGGGCATGGACGCAGGAGAATGGTCCCTTCACCCGGACGTGTTTCAACAGATCTGTTGCCGCTGGGGGTCGCCGGACGTCGATCTGATGGCGTCACGGCACAACAACAAGGTCCCAGTTTTCATGGCACGGTCTCACGATCACCGAGCGCTGGCGGCAGACGCGTTGGTTCAGGATTGGTCGCAATTCCGACTCCCCTATGTGTTCCCACCTCTAGCATTGTTACCCAGAGTTCTCCGGAAAATCAAGTCCGACTGCCAGCGAGCCATACTCGTCGCTCCAAATTGGCCAAGAAGGTCGTGGTACCCGGATCTGTGGCATCTCACGGTAGGCCAACCGTGGGCACTACCAGACCGTCCAGATCTGCTGTCTCAAGGGCCGTTTTTCCATCTGAATTCTGCGGCCCTGAACCTGACTGTGTGGCCATTGAGTCCTGGATCCTAGCGGCCTCAGGTTTATCTCAGGGAGTTGTTGCCACAATGAGACAGGCTAGAAAACCATCCTCAGCTAAGATCTATCACAGGACGTGGAAGATATTCTTAGCGTGGTGCTTGGCTCAAGGGTTTTCTCCCTGGCCATTTGCATTGCCAATTTTTCTTTCCTTCCTGCAGTCTGGGTTGGAAAAAGGTTTGTCCCTTAGCTCGCTTAAGGGTCAAGTCTCCGCGTTATCCGTATTCTTTCAGAAGCGCTTGGCACAGCTTTCTAAAGTACGCACGTTTCTCCAAGGAGTTTGTCATATCGTTCCTCCTTACAGACGGCCATTGGAACCCTGGGATCTGAACAAGGTTCTCCTTGCTCTTCAAAAGCCGCCTTTCGAGCCTTTGAAAGAGGTTCCCCTTTCTCGGCTTTCACAAAAGGTAGTTTTTCTTGTAGCGGTCACGTCTCTTCGAAGAGTGTCCGAGCTGGCGGCGTTATCTTGCAAATCTCCCTTCCTGGTATTTCACCAAGACAAGGTAGTACTGCGTCCAATTCCAGAGTTTTCTCCCAAGGTGGTTTCTTCCTTTCATCTCAATCAGGATATCACTTTGCCATCTTTGTGTCCGCATCCAGTTCACCAATTTGAAAAGGGTTTACATCTGTTGGACCTGGTGAGAGCACTCAGGATTTACATTTCTCGCACGGCGCCTCTACGCCGTTCGGATGCGCTCTTTGTCCTAGTCGCTGGTCAGCATAAGGGATCGCAAGCTTCCAAATCCACCCTGGCGCGGTGGATCAAGGAACCAATTCTTCACACATACCGTTCTGCTGGGCTTCAGATTCCATCTGGACTGAAGGCCCATTCTACCAGAGCCGTTGGTGCGTCCTGGGCGTTGAGGCATCAGGCTACGGCTCAGCAAGTGTGCCAGGCGGCTACCTGGTCGAGTCTGCACACGTTTACCAAACACTATCAAGTGCATACCTACGCTTCGGCAGACGCCAGCCTAGGTAGACAGGTCCTCCAGGCGGCGGTGGCCCACCTGTAGGAAGAGGCTGTATGACAGCCCGTTCATGTGGTATCTTTTTACCCACCCAGGGACTGCTTTTGGACGTCCCACTGTCTGGGTCTCCCAATTAGGAGCGAAAAAGAAGAAGGGAATTTTGTTTACTTACCGTAAATTCCTTTTCTTCTAGCTCCAATTGGGAGACCCAGCACCCGCCCTATCTGTTTTTAGGGTTTCGTTTTTTTCGGGTGCACATGTTGTTCACGTTGTTTCTTAAGTTCTCCGATCTAGTTATCGGATTGAATTTGTTTTTGAAACTGTTATTGGCTTTCCTCCTTCTTGCTTTGGTACTAAAACTGAGGAATCTGTACTCCTACGGGAGGGTGTATAGCCAGAAGGGGAGGGGCCTTACACTTTTAAGTGTAGTTCTTTGTGCGGCCTCCAGAGGCAGTAGCTATACACCCACTGTCTGGGTCTCCCAATTGGAGCTAGAAGAAAAGGAATTTACGGTAAGTAAACAAAATTCCCTTTTATAATACCTAAACGGTCGATTTGGTGCAGACTGCTCAAACAAGTGGCTCTGGTCTCCGGGTGCAGCGCCTCCTCTTTCGGCCATCTTTTTGTCCTCCGTCTTCTGAAGCCTGGGTGCATCACGTGTCCTATGTCCATGCACACGCACCGGCATTGAGGTCCTGCGCAGGCGCACTACAATACTTTGATCTGCCCTTCTACCCAGCGGCCTGGGCTCTTATATATAGCATGTTAGAATGCTGTATATAAGAGCTCAGTGGTGGTGGCCGCAGCTTATAGGCCCAAAATCTGGTGACAGGTTCCCTTTTTTAAATGAAGAACTTAGGTCTAAAAAAAATATTATACATATATTTTAATATAATTCCCCCCCCCCCCCTTCCCCCATATACTCATTTTAGGGTTATGAGAGCTGAGGTTGGTGGCACCGAATGATTGACAACCAATTATGTGATTAATCCCACACCGCTAATACGTTACAGAGCGAGACCACCCTCCAGACCCCTAAACCCACTCCGAGCAGGGATTTAAATGAATAAATGACAAGTTTTATTATATCGTCCTCTACAAAGCCATGTGTCGGTCCATAACCTCATCATGTTTAACCTGACAGCTGCAGTGATGGATTTACAATGTGCAGCCACCGCAAATCTTGAAAAGGGAATTAGAGAGTGGTGAGAAACTATTGTGAACCTTACATTCTCATACTTATTGTATCCAATCTTAAAGAGGTTCTCTCGACATGCAATTTTTTTTTATTTTTTTTTATCGCATGGGGTGATTAGAAATCATATACAGAGGCACAGGTATGTGCACCAGTTCTGGCGTCTGTCCCATTTGTCAATCACTGGTGCAGCCTGTAGCAGGCTACAACAAAAAATATAGGGCAAAAAGCACCAAAATAATTTAATGAGTAAATCTGTTTATATGAAATGTTATTTTTTGTATTAATCATATTAAATAAAAAATAAAAATATAATTATAATGGAAAAGTATTCGCAGTAGGTCAATGGTGAGGACACAAAATAACAGGGACACAGAAAAATAAATATAGATTCGACAAGTGTCTAGGCAGCAAAATGTATTGAGCCCACACGAAGAAAGTTACAAGAATTCAGAAAAAGCTCTGTCAGAAAAATTATATATATAATATATAGTGATGAGCGGGCACTACCATGCTTTGGTGCCTGGTTCTCATAACAAGCAGTTGGATGCTCAAATGGGCACAACTTGAGTACCGAGTATAATGGAAGTCATTGGGGAACTCAAGCATTTTTCCTGAAGATTTCCCGGTACAAATACTCTAGTTCCCCATGGACTTCTATTATACTTGGGTGCGCGAGTCGCGCCCATCCGTCTGCTTGTTACAAGTATTGAGCACCCGAGCATGGTAGTGCCCACTTATCACTAGTTACGAGTACCGATAAACTGAGCATGGTAGTGCTCACTTATCACTAGTGCTTACCCATGTGAAGGTATGTCCCTGCATGTATCAGATTGCCCCAAAACGCGTTCCACGTGGGCTTCCTGACACTTGTTGAACACATTTTTCTTTTTTTCGGCATTCCTGTTATTTTATGTCCTCACCATTGACTTACTGTGAATACTTTCCCATTATTATTTTTATATACCGTAATTTTTTTTATACATATAAAATGTTATTCTTTATTAATCATATAAACAGATTGTACTCAATATTTTAATGTTTTGGTGCTAATTGACACATTTGTATTCTAAGATATTGGGCTTTTCCAGTATTATGGGACTATGGTCCCTTGTATGGTTCCTGGGTCTTGTTTATTTAAATCCGGTTTAATAGGCCACAGTAATCAGGAGACTAGAAGAGTGCGTCATTAGATGTTTCTCCGATGATACGCTCTTCCAGCAGGGGCAGACACCTTTTCCGGAGCAGAGCTCTAGAGAGACCTGTGCTGGAAAGTAACCGTGCTTCTATCATGTTTTTTAATGAAGCCATGCCTAAAAAAATATTATAACAATATTTGTCGGATGACCCATTTAAGTTACAAGGGGAAAAAAAAAAGAGAAAAACAAACATATAAAGTAATGAAGGTAGAGTGCACCCCGGTGCCAGATCTTTCTTCTTCTCTTGATATTAAAGTTCTTTAAATGTCACTGAAAGGAAAACAGAGTTTCTGGCCGCAGAAATAAAGGCCTTTGCCAAGTAATTAGCTTCAGTTGGCCATGTGCACGGTGCGCTTTTTCAAGCATTTGATTCTGGCATGCGAAAAAGAAAACATTCAGCGCTGCTGTACCCACAGATTATCATTAGGATTTGCCCTGCCATTGTTACACGGCTGCCTCCTCCAGCATATAACCAAATGTACTACACCCGCTACTAAGCAGACACAATACATATACACATGTGCGGCACCAGAGCTTACATAAACTAGGAGTATGCTGGCATAGTTATAATACATCTCATAGTTATACATAGCCGTGCCTCTGCATCTTAAAGGGAACCTGTCAGCAGAATTTCACCCCCCGAACTATTTATATGTGCATGTAGCTCTTGCAAAGATAAGTCCAACAGTACCTTTACATAGCCAGTGCATTTCTTCCTTACTAAGAAATCAGTGGTTTTGATATGCAAATGAGGCTTAAAGGCTATGTAGATCTGAAGCTTCCGTCACTCCAGCTCTATACATTGCCCAGCACCACCTTCTCCTACTTGACTGATTAGCCTCTTTAACAGATGACTTTGCCTGAAGTCACACTGCAAACAGGAGGGCGCGGCACTAAGCGGGGAATAAAGCTGGAGTAATAAAGGTTTCAGATATACACGGCGTTTATAGCACAGAGTAGATATGAATTCTGTCACTCCAGCTCTATTCCCTGTCCAGCTTTGCTGCCTCCTCTTCTTTGACCAATGAGTCATTTGTATGAAGTCACACAGCATAGAGACTGTCAGGGAAGGAGGGGAAGGGAGTGCTGGGTGAGGAATAGAGCTGGAGTGACAAAGGTTTCAGATCGACACATAGTCCTTCAGCCTCACTTGCATATCAAAATTATGATTTCTCAGTAACTGATCATGTACACGTTTAGTTGATGATAATCTAATGAGTAAGGACACCTTAGTAACATATTAAAATCCAAGTACCATTTCACACACTTCACCACTAA
Source organism: Anomaloglossus baeobatrachus (assembly GCF_048569485.1). NCBI lineage: Eukaryota > Metazoa > Chordata > Amphibia > Anura > Aromobatidae > Anomaloglossus > Anomaloglossus baeobatrachus. The sequence continues at coordinate 61,889,461 of NC_134362.1, forward strand.
GATTTTCTTATGCATCTTTGCCATCAGATCTTTTGATGTTACCTTCGCCATCCCTGTTTGTGGACATTAAACGGTTGTCAGAGATCGGCGCAGCTCAGACCCACTGATATCAGTGCAACAGCAATACCAGAAAGAAAGGGCCCCGATTCATCATATTCTTATTGGTGCGTGTGCAAATGGTGTACATAATGTAATGGAAATTGTGCAAAAATCTGAAATTCCTTATTTTATTACCTTTGTAATGGGATAAAAAAAAGTGATAAAATATTTATGGACTATATAAAATCTGGCGGACACTGGAGTACATTTGTACAAAAATATTGTGATTTTAAGAAAGTTGTAATTGATAAATCGGCTGAATATAATTGGAAAATCCAAGTGGCGAGCAGAAAAAAAAAACAAATCAGAATAAAAATTAATTAAAAGAAAAACAAAAGTGGAAAAAAATATACCAAATGCAATAATAAATCAGGCCCAAAGAATGGATGAGCGTGGGTGAGATCAATTGGTCTCTGTTCTCAGTCACCCACTTAAGTGTTCTTCTAAAATTCACCGTGATAATGATGTTTCGCAGCCGCCAAGTATCCGGTAGTCACAGACTGGTCACTGAAGTATTTCATTGCCATCGCACAGCAGATCTGTTTTTTCACGTTAACATTTATATGCCATACTGTGCCTATATGTATTTATGTGAAGGATTGTCGCACGTGCTATATGCTGTCAAATATATTAACGCAGCACGACCAAGCTTCCAAACCCAAGTGTTTTTTCCCTATGGTCTCCAATATTTTACCAGATCTCTTATCTAGGAAAGTGGGCTTTGAATTGCCAGATTGAGCTGCAATACCAGTCTCAGCCTAGTCACAAGAGTGGCGCTACTTCTGGGGAAATACTTATCTAATGACTAGCCACCTACTAATAAAATAGCCCAGATATTGAGCAATTACTGCCATAGGGTCTGGTTCGGAGCCAGGTACATGTCAGCCGGGGTTACTAATATATTCGAATTTCTCACTACTGAAAAAAACTACTGAAGTCGTCAGCAGCATATATTTTATTTTTTTTATTTTTTTAAGCCATGAAGATAAAACGAATGCTTTCACGTATTGGCTCCATATTAATATTATACGATGTGTATATTACAAATCATGTTTTTCTTTTTACCTGTACAGATTTAATTTTTTTTTTTTTTTTTTACCTAGATGTGTATGTTGCCACTAAACTGTTTTTGTACTTTTTAGTGTATGAGGCTCACTTGTTTAAATGTTATATACTGCTCAAAAAATAAAGGGAACACTTAAACATAGATTTTGTATTTTAGAGTTACCTTTATTTTTTTTGAGCAGATTATTTTTATATATAATATATATATATATATATATATATATATATATATATATATATATATATATATATATATATTGCTCAAAAAAAAATAAAGGGAACTCGAAAAATACAACATTCATGTTTAAGTGTTCCCTTTATTTTTTAGCTTTTAGCTAAAACCTGTATATAAAGTAAAAAATAAAAACATATATTTTTATTTTATATCCAGGTTTTAGCTAAAGCTGGCCATAGGCATCCATTTCATTAATGCAATAAAATCTGGCCAAAAAGCATGACATGTCTGTTATCTGTGTATGAAGAACCCTATGTAAGGGTATGGCTTCTAATTCCCGCCATTAGGAGTTTATCCCATCCAATCTGCATTGCCTTATGAAGATAGGCGGTAAAAGCCCTGTTGAGATCTAGTAACTTTACGGTATTGGGTAAACCTTATAGGGGGGTTTCCAGTTTAGGAAAGCCCCAGTGTTCTGGTTGTAGTTTAAGGCCTCGGTTCCACTTGCGTTTTATCAGATTGCACTCGCACCAGTGCAAAACTATGGGGCAGTGTCCATCTGCGACTGATTTCTCATGCCATATCGGCATTCGGAATGAATTGCACCATGCTGTGTTTGGCATCGAGTCTCGGCTCACGCATCCCCAAGTCTATGGGAGCGTGTGAAACCTCACACTGCACTCGCATGTCATTCAACTGCAGTGCAATGTATGTAGAGACAGGCAGCGGAGGAAAGGGAGAAAGTGTTACCTCCCTCTTCTCTGCAGCTGTGATCTGATCGCGAGACCGGATCACAGTCACATGACCCTTGCTTCACACTTGCAGCAGAGGGTCATGCATATCGCTTCTGATATGTGCACGTGGAACCGAGGCCTAAAACAAAACCGGTTTTACTTGCCGTACCCGGGTTCAGTGCTGAGTCTCCACAGTGTTAAAGCCAAGTCAACAGCACTGCAGCCAATCATTTAGCTCAGCAGCTCGTGCTGCCTACTCGTGCCAAGCCCCTGATCGTAGTTATTCACTGCAGAGCTGTCAACGTGACAGAGCTACGGACAATAACTGGCATGGAAACTCTGTGCTGATGCATGGAGTGCGAGTAAATAGTTTTTTTTAATTTTTTTTATACTTTTAAAAACAAACTGGACTCGAATTTAGTAAAAACTTGAGACAAAGTGCAGATGATGTGGATTTTCCGCTGCTCATCTCTGTTTTTGCATGTGATGTGGAGTTTGTTGAGAATTTGACCTTTTGCGTTGCAAGAGTAAAGACTGCAATGAATTCCGCACAAAGAATCGACAGCAAGTCATCTTATGTATGGGAAAACGTCCGCAACGTGTAGGTGAGATAGTTTAACCTCTCATTACCTTAGCTGGTATGGTTACGCTGCAGATTTTCAGCACATCCGGGTGGAAAGACTTTGACAACAACCAAGGTTCAGTGCCGCCGCTACATCGCAGCAGGATACAAGTGCATGAGGTCCCATTGCCACCCCGAGGGAACTGCGACTGCACCAAACAAACTCAAACTTCAGATTTTTATGGCTTGCTTGTAGCAGTTGTTTACCCTTGAGGTGACATTAGGACCCCGTTCACTTATTGCTCTGCGATGTTGCAGCGGCACCGTCCGAACCACTGTCATGTGACTGATGTTGCGGCGAATGTCACCAGGTGAAAAAGAACAGGTCTGAATTCTAATCTCAAACCACCAGAAGAGGAGTCCAGGTGTAAGGGGAACATTTCATCATAGGTTTGTTATTTACTGTGCAAAACATTGTCCGAAGCGCCTTTATATACTCTATGCACTCACTTTAATCTGTAGTGTACAGTTAGATATTCATATATAAGCATTGAATGTTCCTATTTAACTGTGTGTATAAATGTCATATTCTGCTTTTCACATCACTGAAGACCCATCATGGACCCAAATGTCTTGTTTATATAGTTGTTGTTTTTAGTGCTAATAAAATGTGTTCATGCACTAAAACTGTATGTGCTGGATCTGTTACTGATGGGGAGGCGCACAGTGGAGAGCCTGGGCTGTAACCAGTGATGCTGCAAGAAAAGCATATGCTTGGTTTGACTTTGGCCAGAGTAAACCTTTTTCACAAATCACCATTTTTAAAGAGGTTCCCCAGGCTTCGGGTTCAAGTCTGCAGTCACACAATGTGACTTGTGGTCACATGACCAATCGGATTTGCTGCTGACACTGGAGAATCCTGACCTTGTATACTGTGTGCAATGTGAGGGTTCACAAGTCTGCAGTCACACGATATGGCTTGTTGTCCAGTCTCGCTGCCAAAACCAGGGAATCCTGACTGTACACTTTGCATGATGTGAGGGCCAACACTGGACGATCCTGACAGTGTGCACGGCGCGCAAAGTGAAGGTTCACAAGTATGAAGTCACTCAATGTGATTTGTGGTCACATTACCAGTCGATATCACTGCCTACACCAAACAATCTTGACAGTGTGCACTGCACACGATGTGCAGGTTCACAAGTCTGCAATCACTCAATCTGCCTCGTTGCCTACACTGGAGAATCCTGACTGTGCATTGTGAGGGTTCACAAGTCTGCAGTCACACAATGTGACTTGACTTGTGGTCCAGCATCATTGCCAACACCAGCGAATCCTGACAGTGTACAGTGCACACAATGTGAGGGTTCACAAGTGTGCAGTCACTCACTGTGACTTGAGGTCACATTTTGACCACTGATTCACTGATCAGTTTTGCCGCTTACATCAGAGAATCCTGGCAGTGTGCACTGGGTGTGATGTGATTGTTCACAAGTCTGCAGTCACTAAATTTGTTTTTTTTTTCTCCCCGACTGACCTGGAAAATAGCAGCGTTTTTTAAAGAAGCAGCATGTCAATTCTTTCAGCGTTTTTTCACCATGACAGTGCAAAAATGCAACCGCTGCTTTTGTGGCAAATTAAACTGTGTTGTAGACAAATTACACCAAAACTTTCTTTTTCGAAGAGTGCAGATTTTGACTGAAGAAAAACTGCAACAAAAATGCAATGTGTGAACATAGCCTAAGTCTCCATTATAAGTTTGGGTGCATGAAACCTTAGTGTAAACCTAGGTTTATTATTCAGCTATTGGTTACTGTGGTTTTCCACTTTAAAATCGGTTTGTGCTAGTTACAGCTTCTCCTTATTGAAGGGGAAAAAAACAAATCCATTTAGACCATGTAAACTGCTTGTGTGAACACAGCCGAAGTTGTAGACATCACGTATGTATCCAGCTCATTGGGAAATTTGGGTCCAGATACTCTGAGTTTGAAAATGTAGGGTAACAACCATTGATTCAATAAGTGCGATGCAGACAATGGCTGCTCCGACAGGTTTTACAGTGTCTTGTATTGAGTGACGGCTGATGATTATTACAACAGAGCACCAGACCATAGTGCGATACCTTTATATAAGATCCAGAAGAAAAGGACAATTCATGGTGTTGGGCTGCACTAACCGGAATGGAGATCCTTGATCCATATAAAGAGGCGATTTTCAGCTTTGGGGGACTAAAAACTCTTCTTTATATTATTGGATCAATAATTGTCATGACCTTGGCAAAGGGGGGAGTTCCGGTGACCCCCTACTTCACTTCTCTCCCCCTTTTCCCCCATATTCACTTACCCACTATGAATTAACCACAGACACAAAGCTGGATGAAATGGCCACAGCAGCCTTTATTTAAAACATAAATAACAAAGAACATTAATAGGGGTGTGGCCCTCGTAGCTCATAAGTCTGGTGATTACCAATACCCAAACATTACCTTCCCCCTGAACCAACTGACTCCCAGCCGCGAGCACCAATGTAACAAAGAGGGTGAGGAAGGGTTAAACCACCACAGAGGGAGCCGACAATCCATAGCCGGCATTCCCCAAAATCACCAGACCACCCACCAAACCAAGAAATTAAAGGGATCCACATCTCCCTGGACCCCAAACCAATTTACACCAACTTCGAGGACCCACCCCAACCGCCACAGCCACCATGACCCTGCAACAGTCAAAAAGGGAAGGTGGGCGGGACAAACTCCCTGGGAACTACAGGCCAAAGATCCTCCCCCCTTATATACTTATATACCCCAACGGTCCCTAATTTACCTCCCCCCTGGCCACCTACCTCCCACCCCCAGCCAACGTTATGTCGGCCTCCACCCAACCCCGGGGGGTGAGGGGTTCCAGCCGTGCACTTTTCGGTCGGTGCCGCCAAACACCGTGAGTGGTCCTTTTCCTCAAAAATGTATACAAACAAGCAAACCCTAATAAATTTGGCACACCTTTGGCTGTAGTAAAGACCAAAAACAAAAAGGTCCAGGTGTAGAGGTGTGCCCCCCAAAAATATTCAATAAGTTATTGACCTATTCGGTCATTAACAGATATTTACCACTTTATAAAAAATGGATGTCTAAAAATGGTAAATTATGGAATTGTTAGTTGTGCAGTTTCTTTTTTTTTTAATTATTAAATTAGCCCCGTTGACATGTCAGATTTTTCTCATGCACAATAATCACCGATTTTCATCAGTTTTTTGTCCATGTCCATTGTTACAATATGCACCTTCTCAGGTTTCTGAAAAGCTTGTGTTCTTCTGAGGCTTCTGCCACACTCACGTGAAATTCACGCACGTGCCGACAGACACGTATTTTCCCTGCGTGTTGCGTGCAGGTAAGTACGTGTCTCTGGTACGTGCGTGACACGTGTGTTCTACGTGTGCTATCCGCGATAGCACACGTAGAACCGGTAATTATTATACTCACCTGGTCCTTCCTGCTGTCCGCGGTGCTGTCCATGGTGCTGATCCTCGGTCTCCAGCCCTCCCGTCTCCCCGCTGCTGCCAGGCAGTGAAGTGAATATTCAATGAGAATAATGAGCGGCGGTCGGCAGCAAGAGGCAGCAGCGGCAGAGACAGGAGGGCAGGAGAAGGTGAGTTAATGTTTTTTTATTTTTCACTGACATGTGTGGTTTCTCCGGTGCGTGTCACACGGGACCGCATCCACACTACACCCGTGTGGTGCGGGTGCGGGCCGTGTGACACCCGTGCTGCGGGAGAAAACACTGACATGTCAGCGCTTTCAAAAAAGCACACACGTACAAACGCACACGGACACACGTTCCGTGTGGTTTTAAGTGTGTGTGCCTGCTACAATAGGGTAGCATTGGTTAAAGTGTCTCCGTGCCGCCGGTACGTGTAAAAAATGACAAACACGTGCCGGCAGCACGGATGTGTGGCGCTAGCCTTATGCAGTGAATACATGCCCTATAGCAGAGGCCTCAAACACGCAACCCACGGGTCGCATGTGGGCCCTCAGGCTGCTTCTTGCGGCTCACAGGCATGTGCCCACATTGACCATCGCGGACGGTGCATGGGCCGCAGCTGTCACTGCTTTATTTCAGATGAACGTTTTACCAGCGCTGCGCAGAATCAAGCGCTCTCTGCACTATTCCAATGGCAGCCGCTGGCCAATCAGGCAAGCAGCTGATGCGTATGACGTCACCTTTTCTTTGTCGCTCCTAATTGGGAGACCCAGACAATTGGGTGTATAGCTATGCCTCCGGAGGCCACACAAAGTATTACACTAAAAGTGTAAAGCCCCTCCCCTTCAGCCTATACACCCCCCGTACTGCTACGGGCTCATCAGTTTTTATGCTTTGTGCGAAGGAGGTCAGACATCCACGCATAGCTCCACAGCTTAGTCAGCAGCAGCTGCTGACTATGTCGGATGGAAGAAAAGAGGGCCCATAACAGGACCCCCAGCATGCTCCCTTCTCACCCCACTCTTGTCGGCGGTGTTGTTAAGGTTGAGGTATCCATTGCGGGTACGGAGGCTGGAGCCCACATGCTGCTTTCCTTCCCCATCCCTCAATTAGGGCTCTGGGTGAAGTGGGATCCCATCGGTCTCCAGGCACAGGAGACCGTGCTCCATCCACAGCTCCTGAGGACCCTGCTGGATAGGAGCCGAGTATTGTTCAGGGACATGGCCCTGCTACTTGGAGGTACTCTGTGTCCCCGTGGGGACTGCGCACAGCAACACTCCAGCATTGCTGGGTGTGCTAGTGCACCGGGGACAGCAGCGCTGGCTGCATTTGTGCCACTATACACTTCAGCGTCGCTGAGTGTGTTTGTGTCTTTCTTCCCGCCCCCAGCCCTGCCAGTCAGGGGAAGGGCGGGACGCTGTACAGGACGGCAGCACTGAGGGCTGGAGCATGCTTTGCATACTCCACCCCTTCACTCTGCACAGTGGGGCACCAGTTCCCGCACTTTTCTGGGTCACGCCCACGGCTCCCTCCTCTCCCCAGGACGCTGGCAGCCATTCCTCTCAGCTCTGCTAACGCTGGAGAGGAGAGACAAGCTCAAAGAGACCCAGGCAGGAATTCTGGTGCCCACACAAACGCTTTGCGCAGGCGGTAAGCAGCACCTGTGGTGCTGGCCCCACTAGTGCAGAAGTGTATTTATAGTTTATATGATTATAGTCTATACTTTACACTGTATGGTGCACTGTTGATTTGTGGCTATATACCCTCCTGTATTGCTCAGAGGAGACAACAGCATGTCGTCCACAAATAGCAAGGGTGCCAAAGCACAGACTTACTATGCTGCCTGTGCAGCATGTACGGCTATACTGCCGGCAGGTTCCACTGACCCTCATTGTGTGCAATGCTCGGCCCCTGTGGCACTTTCTCAGCCAGAGCCTCTGCTAAGGGTGGCCCAGGGAGAACCACCTGTTGACACTGTCCAGGTGACAGGGACGGAGTTTGCAGTTTTTACTGAAAGACTTTGAGACTATGGCTAAGATATTAGAAGCCTTGCAGTCCAGGCCGGCATCTCAAGCCAGGGGCACTGTGGAATCATTGTCCCCTGGTTCCCCTCAGTGGGAACAGCAATGTCTTCCCGGGGTGTCCCATGGATCCCAGGGTGAGGTCTCTGACACGGACCGCAGCCCCAGACCGACTAAGCGAGCTCGCTGGGAAATCCCCTCGACCTCATCACATTGTTCAGGGTCTCAGAAGATGAAGCGGAGGTAGCTGATCAGGATTCTGATCCTGAGGCCGCTCTCAACCTTGATACTCCTGATGGTGACGCCATAGTGAATGATCTTATCGCGTCCATACATCAAATGTTGGATTTTTCTCCCTCGGCTCCTCCAGTGGAGGAGTCAGCCTCTCAGCAGGAGAAATTCCGTTTCAGGTTTCCCAAGCGTACAAGGAGTATGTTTCTGGACCACTCTGACTTCAGAGAGGCAGTCCAGAAACACCGAGCTTGTCCAGATAAGCGTTTTTCCAAGCGCCTTAAGGATACACGTTACCCTTTCCCCCTGACGTGGTCAAGGGCTGGACTCAGTGTCCCAAGGTGGATCCTCCAATCTCCAGACTGGCGGCTAGATCCATAGTTGCAGTGGAAGATGGAGCTTCACTCAAGGATGCCACTGACAGACAGATGGAGCTCTGGTTGAAATCCATCTATGAAGCTATCGGCGCGTCTTTTGCTCCAGCATTCGCAGCCGTATGGGCACTCCAAGCTATCTCAGCTGGTCAGGCGCAAATTGACGCACTCACACGTACGTCTGCGCCGCAGGTGGCGTCCATAACCTCTCAAACGTCGGCATTTGCGTCCTACGCTATTAATGCTGTCCTGGACTCTGCGACCCGTACGGCGGTTGCAGCCGTCAATTCGGTGGCAATACGCAGGGCCTTGTGGCTGCGGGAATGGAAGGCAGATTCGGCTTCCAAAAAGTGCTTAACTGGATTGCCATTTTCTGGCGACCGTTTGTTTGGTGAGAGATTGGATGAAATCATCAAACAATCCAAGGGAAAGGAAACATCCTTACCCCAGGCCAAACCAAAAACACCCCAACAGAGGAGGGGACAGTCGAGGTTTCGGTCCTTTCGGGGTACGGGCAGGTCCCAATTCTCCTCGTCCAAAAGGCCTCAGAAGGATCAGAGGAACTCCGACGCATGGCGGTCTAAATCACGCCCTAAAAAGACCGCCGGAGGTGCCGCTACCAAGGCGGCTTCCTCATGACTTACGGCCTCCTCACACCGCATCCTCGGTCGGTGGCAGGCTCTCCCGCTTTTGCGACACCTGGCTGCCACAAGTAAAAGACCGTTGGGTGAGAGACATTTTGTCTCACGGTTACAGGATAGAGTTCAGCTCTCGTCCTCCGACTCGATTCTTCAGAACATCTCCGCCTCCCGAGCGAGCCTAGGCTCTTCTGCAGGCGGTGGGCATTCTGAAGGCAGAAGGAGTGGTGGTCCCGGTTCCTCTTCAGCAACAGGGTCACGGTTTCTACTCCAACCTGTTTGTGGTTCCAAAGAAGGACGGGTCCTTCCGTCCTGTTTTGGACCTAAAACTGCTCAACAAACACGTAAGGACCAGGCGGTTCCGGATGGAATCCCTCCGCTCCGTCATCGCCTCAATGTCCCAAGGAGATTTCCTAGCATCGATCGATATCAAGGATGCTTATCTCCACGTACCAATTGCTCCAGAGCATCAGCGCTTCTTGCGCTTCGCCATAGGAGACGAACACCTTCAGTTCGCGGCACTGCCGTTCGGCCTGGCGACAGCCCCAAGGGTTTTCACCAAGGTCATGGCTACAGTAGTTGCGGGCCTCCACTCTCAGGGTCACTCAGTGATACCTTACTTAGACGATCTGCTGGTCAAGGCACCCTCTCAAGAGGCATGCCAACACAGCCTCAACGTTACTCTGGAGATTCTCCAGAGTTTCGGGTGGATCATCAATTTTCCAAAGTCAAATCTGACACCAGTCCAATCACTGACATATCTTGGCATGGAGTTTCATACTCTTCCAGCGATAGTGAAGCTTCCGCTGGACAAACAGCGTTCACTACAGACAGGGGTACAATCTCTCCTTCAAGGTCGGTCACACCCCTTGAGGCGCCTCATGCACTTCCTGGGGAAGATGGTAGCAGCAATGGAAGCAGTTCCTTTCGCGCAGTTTCACCTGCGTCCTCTTCAATGGGACATCCTACGCAAGTGGGACAGGAGGCCGACGTCCCTAGACAGGAACGTCTCCCTCTCTCAAGCAACCAAAGCTTCCCTTCGGTGGTGGCTTCTTCCCACCTCATTATCGAAAGGAAAATCCTTCCTACCCCCATCCTGGGCGGTGGTCACGACGGACGCGAGCCTGTCAGGGTGGGGAGCAGTTTTTCTCCACCACAGGGCTCAGGGTACGTGGACTCAGCAAGAGTCCTCACTTCAGATCAATGTTCTGGAGATCAGGGCAGTGTATCTTGCCCTAAAAGCGTTCCAGCAGTGGCTGGAAGGCAAGCAGATCCGAATTCAGTCGGACAACTCCACAGCGGTGGCTTACATCAACCACCAAGGTGGGACACGCAGTCGGCAAGCCTTCCAGGAAGTCCGGAGGATTCTGCTGTGGGTGGAAGCCACAGCATCCACCATATCCGCAGTTCACATCCCGGGCGTAGAAAACTGGGAAGCAGACTTTCTCAGTCGCCAGGGCATGGACGCAGGGGAATGGTCCCTTCACCCGGACGTGTTTCAGGAGATCTGTTGCCGCTGGGGGATGCCGGACGTCGACCTAATGGCGTCACGGCACAACAACAAGGTCCCAACATTCATGGCTCGATCTCAAGATCACAGAGCTCTGGCGGCAGACGCCTTAGTTCAGGATTGGTCGCAGTTACAGCTTCCTTATGTGTTTCCTCCTCTGGCTCTGTTGCCCAGAGTGTTACGCAAGATAAGGGCCGACTGCCGCCGCGCCATCCTCGTCGCTCCAGACTGGCCGAGGAGGTCGTGGTACCCGGATCTGTGGCATCTCACGGTCGGCCAACCAGATTTGCTATCTCAAGGGCCGTTTTTCCATCTGAATTCTGCGGCCCTCAACCTGACTGTGTGGCCATTGAGTCCTGGATCCTAGCGTCTTCAGGATTATCTCAAGAGGTCATTGCCACTATGAGACAGGCTAGGAAACCAACGTCCGCCAAGATTTCCTCCCTAAGGTGGTATCCCCTTTTCATCTCAATCAGGACATCTCCTTACCCTCGTTTTGTCCTCATCCAGTTCACCAATGTGAAAAGGATTTTCACTTGTTAGATCTGGTGAGAGCACTCAGACTCTACATTTCTCGTACGGCGCCCCTGCGCCGCTCCGATGCACTCTTTGTCCTTGTCGCTGGCCAGCGTAAAGGGACACAAGCTTCCAAATCAACCCTGGCTCGGTGGATCAAGGAACCAATTCTCGAAGCTTACCGTTCCTCGGGGCTTCCGGTTCCCTCAGGACTGAAGGCCCATTCTACCAGGGCCGTGGGAGCGTCCTGGGCCTTGCGACACCAGGCTACGGCTCAGCAGGTGTGTCAGGCAGCTACCTGGTCGAGCCTGCACACTTTCACGAAACACTATCAGGTGCATACCTATGCTTCGGCAGATGCCAGCCTAGGTAGGCGAGTCCTTCAGGCGGCAGTTGCCCACCTGTAGGACGGAGCCGTTACGGCTCTATTATGAGGTATTATTTACCCACCCAGGGACTGCTTTTGGACGTCCCAATTGTCTGGGTCTCCCAATTAGGAGCGACAAAGAAGAAGGGAATTTTGTTTACTTACCGTAAATTCCTTTTCTTCTAGCTCCAATTGGGAGACCCAGCACCCGCCCCTGTTTTTGTATACACATGTTGTTCATGTTAAATGGTTTCAGTTCTCCGATATTCCTTCGGATTAAATTTACTTTAAACCAGTTTATAATTTTTTCCTCCTTCTGGCTTTTGCACCAAAACTGATGAGCCCGTAGCAGTACGGGGGGTGTATAGGCTGAAGGGGAGGGGCTTTACACTTTTAGTGTAATACTTTGTGTGGCCTCCGGAGGCATAGCTATACACCCAATTGTCTGGGTCTCCCAATTGGAGCTAGAAGAAAAGGAATTTACGGTAAGTAAACAAAATTCCCTTCTTTGCACCTGATTGGCCGGCGGCTGCCATTGGAATAGTGCATAAGCAAAGATGGTTGACCTTAGGGAGATCAATATCCAACACCGTGGAGACACCATCACGTGTTTCTCAACGCAGTGATTCTAGAGCAATGCCCCCTGGTAAATATTATACCAAAAAAGAAGAAACCGAACTAAAGGGTCACTGAATATTATATCTTTATTAATACATGATTAAAATGCACACATAATAAAAAACACAGCTGTTGACTGGAAAAAGGGGCGTCAAAAAACCTGCATAGCATGTATAGATCATATACAATATGGTACAAAATATAATGATGCAAAGGGGTTAGTGTAAAAGGATTCAATAAAGATGAATAAATAAATAGGTAAACACAATACACAACTAAAGTGTCAAGTGCTACGGAGTTGTGGCCAGAGGTCATGCCACACGAATTAGAGTGAAATCAGCTGATGGTAACTAGCAGGGTAACCCTGAAGAAGACGCAACGAAACGTGCGTGCATCGGGGAAGGCGTCGTGTTACCTTGAGGAGGCCGTGCTCTGTTACCTATTAGGTGAATATATCATTATACCACTATTTACCTCCCCTGTGCCGATTCTGACACACTTTCAATTATATGTTTTCTCCTACTGGTTGACACTGTCTTGAGCCGTCTCCTCTTTGAATCTTACCTGCTTTTGAGGCTTCTGGTTTAGTGTTTTGTGGATTTTCACCATGATGGTTACCCTGCTAGTTACTATCAGCTGAATCATCACAGCTGATTTCACTCTAATTCTTGTGGCATGACCTCTGGCCACAACCCCCTAGCACTTGACACTTTAGTTGTGTACTGTGTTTACTTATTTATTTATTCATAGAAGACTACATAAGCAAGGATGGTTGACCTTAGGGAGATCAACATCCACACCGCGGAGACACCATCACGTGTTTCTCAACGCAGTGATTCTAGAGCAATGCCCCCTTGGGAAATATGCAATCTTCTACTAGGCATTGCTCCCACTAGCTAGATTCCTACTCCACACTGATGAGGGGCAAATACCCCGAAACAGCTGTCTGTGAATGGATACCATGTTTTGGTATAGGCGGTCTCCTTGACTGGAGACTGTCCTTCCCGTGGTTGTTCCTTCCCGGTGAAAGACCTGGCTGGTTTCCTGGCAGCGTTTAGAAACATGTGATGGTGTCTCCGCGGCTTTCTTGATTGGAATAGTGCAGACAGAGCTTGACTCGGCGCGGTGACGGCAAAATGTTCATCTCAATTTAGATGAAGCGCTAACAGCGGCCATGATTGTCAAGGGGGCTTGTGCCTGCAGGCTGCAAGAAGCAGGGAACAGGATGTCAAGGGAACGGAGGACAGGTGAGAAGAATATTTTGGTGTGTGTGTGTAGAATGGCACAATAGGGGACCAGGATGGGACATTGCTACAAGAAGAGGACGTGCATGGGCACATTAGTAAAAGGGGACAAGGTTGGGCACAATACTAAAGGATGGGTACAAGGAGGGGGCACATTACTATAGGATGGGGACAAGGATGGGGCACATTGGGGGACAAGGTTTGGCACATTACTACAGGATGGGTACAAGGAGGGGGCACATTACTATAGGATGAGGACAAGGATGGGGCACATTGGGGGACAAGGTTTGGCACATTACTACAGGATGGGGACAAAGATGGGCACATTAGTTAATGGGGACAAGCCTGGGGCACACTAGTACAGGATGGGGACAAGGATGGAGCACATTTGTAAAAGGGGCAAGAATGGGCACGTTACTACAGGATGGGGACCAGGATGGGTACATTATGTCAAGAAGCTGAACAGGATGGGGGACATTACTAAAAGATGTTGGCAAAATTACTATATGGTGCTAATTATAAAACTATTAACGTACAAGAAAGGGATAAAATGAAAAAAATCATGCTTTTTTGTTTAATCCTTAAAAATGTTTTTATATATATTTAAAGCTAAAAAGTGCATCTTTGTTATAATAAACGAGCAAAAAAAAAAAAGTTCAGAAACAGTGATCCAAAGGTGTATAGAAAAAAAAATGGTACCAATAAAAATATCACTTTGTCCTGCAATCAAGGCAGCCCCCCAAATTATTTTTTTCTATGTGCGGCCCATACACGCAACAGAGTTTGACACCTGCTAATCCTCTGGGGCACATTGTCTCCTATGTCATCCAGGACATGTGAGCACAAGCCTCTCCGCCCATTGTATGTCTGGCAAAGCACGCCACAATGACAGCACGCATCATCTTGTGACTCATGGAGGACGCGTGCGTCTGTGCAAATGTTTCCAGTGTTTTAATCACTCATTGCAATAGCCAATTAGTGATCCCTTTTACAGACATAGGATTACAGAGGCAGCATCGCCCGGCAGCTCCGAGGTTTTACTATTACACCTTCCAGTATTGTTCTTCCTTTATATCACAGTTTATTATTTCCACTGATTTCACGGCTCGTTACCTGGATTTAAAGGAGCCAGCTAATTATACAATATAATGACCTAGGTCAAATGGGAGCACTGCTGGTTCAAGCAAACAAACCAAAGAAGATGGCAAACTATGGTCCTTTCACTTGCTATTGGTGCTGTGTGTCGGCCATTGATATGGGTTAACGTGGCCTGCAGCCACGAGGGCTTTACCTTGCAGCATGGGTGCTATGGGGCACCGGTTCACCTGCGGGTACACAGACTCGCCAGCGGTGGTCGGTGCATGACACCAAATCCTTTAGGTCAGGGATCCTCTAAGAGGTTCAGTCTGATCATAATGTTACACGAAGAACTTTACGCTCAGATTTGTACATTTTTGTTTAGCTGCAATAGAACAATATATGATTTTTGGATGTGCGGCCCATGTCTTTTTCTACAGTTCTAGTATCTTTAAATAAAGCGGATTTCTAAAAATCCCATCGACCTTGCTGGAATTGTACGACACTGGTTTTGGCGCCGCATCAAAAAACGCATTGTGGGAACTTATCCTTAGGCAGGTGTCATGCTTCCAGCTTTAAGAGGGAACCTGTCACTCTATTTGTCCCCTATAAGCTGCGGCCACCACCAGTGATCCCTTATATACAGCACTCTAGAATACTGTATATAAGAACCCAGGCCGCTCTGTAGAACGTAAAAATCACCTTTTATACTTCCCTACGGGGCGGTCCAGTCACTGGTCTCTGTTCGGCACCTCCTATCATTTTGCGATCGCCATCCTCCTTGCTTCATGTGGATAACTTATCCTACGTCAACCACACAGAGTCCATAATTGCACTCCTGTGCATGTCTCTCTGCCCTGATGGGGGCAGAGCAAAGTACTGTAATGCGCAGGCATAGGTGAAAGATCACCCGCGCATGCACACTACAATACTTTGATCTGCCCTCAACAGGGTAAAGTGCTTGTGCATAGGAGTGTAATGGTGCACACTGTGTGGATGACTTAGGACACATCATCCACATGAAGCAATAAGGAGGATGGCGATGGAAGGAAGATGGGAGGCGCCGGACAGAGACCAGTGACTCCCAGCGGACCGGACCACCCCGCAGGTGAGTATAATAAAAGATGTATTTTACGTTATATAGAGCGGCCTGGGCTCTTATATACAGTATTCTGGAATACTATATATAAGAGCTTAGTGGTGGTGGCCGCAGCTTAAAGGGGAAAAAACCTGATGACAGATTCCCTTTAGGGCTCATGCGCACGTTGCGTACTTACATGCATTTACGCTGCATGTTGCACTGCACCGTAAATGCATGCGTCCTGCAACCCCTGCACAATCTATATAGATGGTGCATGATACGTGGGCATGTTGCTTTTATGAACGCAGTGATTTGGGTGCTAAAATTTTGACCCAAATCTGTGCGTTCAAAAAATGAGCATGTCAATTATTTGTGCGTTCTGGATGTAGCTCCCGCTCTGTCTATGGTGGGGGAAGCAGCCAGAGCGCATCAAATCGTATTTTTTTGTACAGAAAAACTGCATCCATTATGCAGTGTTTCTGCAGCGATTTGACGCGCACATGTGCTGTCAAATCGCTGCAGAATATTCAGCAGTTACGTGCGCATGAGCCCTTAAGGTTATGGGCACTCAGTGTCTTATAGTCACCTGCATATTCACTGACTTTTTGAAGCAGATGACATTTCAGGAAGACACCGGCAGTATTGGTTCCTATAGCATTATCTTTCACAGTAGCTTCTCCGACTGCTTCTTTTTCCTTTTTTTCTTAAATTTTAGGCCTGAAGAACTAATGGTCTAGTCATTTTTCTTCAGCCAGGTCTCGGCTCAAGTGGTTAAAAGAAAAAAACCCAAACCATATAAACTGCAATGTAAAAACAACTTGCTACCCACATATGCATTCTTTTTGGAACTTCTTTCAGGTGGAACTAACTGAGAAAGCTTTACATCAAATGTCATGGTCTGTTTTTCTTTGAACGGACCCTCGGAAAAAAAAAACAACAACACAAGGATAAACCGTGTCTGTTTTAACAATTAAGTAAGCAAAATAAGGGATCAGACATCAGTGATTTTACTCATTTGCAAAAAAACTTTTTTCATCAATTTTTAAGATTAGTGTTTCATAAGGTTTTATAGTATGCGAGAAGATCTCAAGCTTCTAACAAACAGCTGGTACCCGACTGCGGTCAGATTTGTTTTTTCTCTGACCCATAGACTTGGCGTGTTTGATCTGTGATTGATCAACATAGGACAAGTCTCCTCCGTGTTTTGGCATTACTGGTTCCACAACTGCGTGCGTACGCACGCGCGCGCACACACACACACACTCGCGCGCGCAAACTCACACACACCGCGCGCGAGTGTGTGTGTGTGCGTGCGCGCGACACACACACACACACGCGCGCGCGCGCTCAGCCCCATAGACTATAATGTGTATGATTAATATTTGGCAAAAACAGATGTTTTAAAGACACCTAATGGAATAAAAATAACACAAAAAAATAAAATAAATGTAGCTCTAGCACAAATGGAGAACATACTGAACATACTGAAAAGAAAGCTCGAGATTAGGTGGGGCCACAGCTGCAAGGGACTAGTGGACTACAAAGTTAATTCTGTTAATTAACCTGCCTTACAGAACATAGAAAAAGAAGGAGCCAACACAATGTTTAACGTTAATCACTTATAATATTATTGAAAATAAAAATCCAGCTTGCAAATTCCGCTCCTGTTATCTCTGCAAACATTTCATATTGTTTGTAATTTTCTTGCAAGGCTTTAGTGAGGATGCTTGACATTATTTAAGTTTCTATAGCGGTTAATCTGCTGCTCGCAGCTGTTCTCTGGAGGAAAGCTGCCCCTTATATCTGTTATTATTCATATATCCAGAAGGGGGCGCCAGTGCTCCACCATTCCCAGTGCACAGGCACCTCCACAGTGATCAGAGCAGCTGCAGACAGATTCCATCTTTACCTCCATGTGACCCGTGTGTCAATGTCTATAGTCATAACCTGGACATCTGCTGCCGCGCCATCAAGTACAGTGAACTATAAAAATAAATCTAAGATATAATTTTATATACATATATATATATATATATATATATACACTCACACGTATGCTGTATGTATATTTTATATATATATATATATATATATATATATATATATAACACATACACACACTCACATATACACACATATACTCTTTATGGACAAAATTGTTCAGACCCCCTATACATTACACCTACAGGAACATTTATAAAATATTCTAGTTACACTGGCATTCATGTGGAGTTGCTCCCCAAATCCACCTTTACAACTATAGCATCTTCCACTCATCTTCTAATCTACAAGATTTTGCCGTTTCTGTGGAACTTTTTCCCCATTCACCCAGAAGAACATTTGGGAGGTCAGACCTTGATGTTGAGGAGAAGCCGGGTCACAATCTACATTCTACTTCATCCCAAAGGTGTCGGATGGGGTTGAGATCAAGTCTCTGTGCGGCCGGTCATGTTCTTCCACCAACAAGACAAAACAATCACTGATCTCGGGGGGACCAGCCAAAGAAAACACTGCCGGCAGCCAACGAGGGCGCGCAAAACAGTGAAATCCTAGGTGCATTGCCCCCTGGGAAATATGCAAATGAAAAAAGTCTGTGGAGCCTCTTTCACTGTTTTGCACGCCCTCGTTGGCTGCCGGCAGTGTTTTCTTTGGCTGGTCCCCCCGAGATCCGTGATTGTTTTGTCTTGTTGGTCTACTAGGCATTGCTCCCACCTAGCCAGAATCCTACTCCACACTGATGAGGGGCAATACCCCGAAACAGCTGTCTGTGGATGGATACCTAGCCTTGGTATTTCCCTTGTCATATCTTTAAACTTTTCAAAAAGTTGGATATGAACTAAAAGAGCCACTTAATATGGTGGTTATGGTGGTCTCCTAAAAAGAGCCACTCCTTGGCTAGGTCCTTCCCGGAGGGATATCTGGCTGGTTTCTGTGTCGAGACTCCTAACAGAGGCTCCACAGACTTTTTTGATTTGCATGTTCTTCCACCAAACGCCCCAAGCCATGTCTTTATGGACCTTGCTTTGTGCATTCGGTACAGTCATGGGTAACAGATAAGGGTCTTCCCCACTGTTCCCACAAAGCTTGAAGCTACAATTGACCAAAATGTCTTGTGCTGCTGACATATTAATTGGAACTTATAGAGAATTTGTCTCAATGTTTTTTTTCTACCCATCTGAGAGTAGCATGGTGTAGAGCCAGAGACCCTGATTCCAGTGATGTCACTTACTGGGCTGCTTAGTGGAGTTTTGATAAAATCACTGTTCTAGTCTGCAAGAAATCATCGTTAGAGGACTAGTATATCTGCTGCCAAGTGGTCCTTCATATTGCTATGGGGTCTCCACTTCATGGTTCATTCATGTCGCTTCCTTCCGACTCTTAGTAATATCACTCAGCAGTGATGGGGTAAGATTTAGGAAGGAAGAAATGTCAAACGGATTTGTTACCTTGATGGCTCCCATTGCAGGACTGTGCCGGCATAAATGAGCGATATAGAACGACTCGTTCTGTCACGTGTTAGTAATGACAGACGGCATGGTGATGGGCTGGAGGTTATTACTGTGGGGGTGAGGGATCGGAGGTTATGCATCAGGGTCAATGGGGCTGAATGGAAAACCTGAATTCAATTATTAAGTAATGCGTTCCAATACTTTTCTCAATATAGTGTATAAGATCTACACTTGCACCTGAAGATCTACATAGTAACAATTTATAATACAAAACCGGTATGAAGGATTGTGTGAGTTTCCGCAGGTCACTGTGTGGGGGGTGCTGGACTTGTGTACTCCGCCCCTGGAGACCTCCTTTGATGTGGAGAATAATGTACATATTGCTTATAGTCAGGGCCGGCGTCAGCTCCCGGCAAACCCAGGCAAATGCCGGGGCCCTGGAGAGCCGGGGGGGCCCACTCGGCCTCGTCAGTTCTCCTGTCCCTTGGCCGGGGCCCACTCGCCTTTACAGTTCTGCTGCCCCCGGCCGAGTTCCAGGGACCGCAGTCCTCGGCAGCAATCTGCGGCGCCGTCACTTTAGGGCGCGCAGACATCCTGGTTTGAACTTCATCTGTGGGCGGAGCTACCGCCTTCTCAGTCTCACAGATGAAGGAGGCGAGCTTCTGTCCGGCGCTGTGTGGGCCCCCTCTCCACCGTGACCTAATCGGGTAAGTGCCCTCCCCACCTCCCCATTATGGGCCCCGGTGTGCTGCTTCTACCCCCCCAGTGTATGCCCTGCCAATCCCCCCCCGCCGATGCCGCGTGTGCTGGCCCCGCCGATGCCGCGGGTGCTGTCCCCGCCGATGCTGCGGGTGCTGGCCCCGCCGAGCCGCGTGTGCTGTCCCCGCCGATGCCGCGGGTGCTGTCCCCGCCGATGCCGCGGGTGCTGTCCCCGCCGATGCCGCGGGTGCTGTCCCCGCCGATGCCGCGGGTGCGGGCACCGCAGAGCAGCAGAGTTGTGTGTGTTTGTCTGTATGTAGCAGAGTTGTGTGTGTTTGTATGTAGCAGAGTTGTGTGTATTTGTCTGTCTGTATGTAGCAGAGTTGTGTGTGTTTGTCTGTCTGTATGTAGCAGAGTTGCGTGTGTTTGTCTGTATGTAGCAGAGTTGTGTGTGTTTGTCTGTCTGTATGTAGCAGAGTTGTGTGTGTTTGTCTGTATGTAGCAGAGTTGTGTGTGTTTGTCTGTATGTAGCAGAGTTGTGTGTGTTTGTCTGTCTGTATGTAGCAGAGTTGCGTGTGTTTGTCTGTATGTAGCAGAGTTGTGTGTGTTTGTCTGTCTGTATGTAGCAGAGTTGTGTGTGTTTGTCTGTATGTAGCAGAGTTGTGTGTGTTTGTCTGTATGTAGCAGAGTTGTGTGTGTTTGTCTGTCTGTATGTAGCAGAGTTGTGTGTGTTTGTCTGTCTGTATGTAGCAGAGTTGTGTGTGTTTGTCTGTAGCAGAGTTGTGTGTGTGTCTGTCTGTATGCAGCAGACTTGTGTGTGTGTGTGTCTGTCTGTCTGTATGCAGCAGACTTGTGTGTGTGTGTGTCTGTCTGTATGCAGCAGACGTGTGTGTGTGTGTCTGTCTGTATGCAGCAGACGTGTGTGTCTGTCTGTCTGTATGTAGCAGAGTTGTGTGTGTGTGTGTCTGTCAGTGTATATGACTGTATAGATTTGTCTGTTTATATGTATTTTTGTGAGTTTGTCTTTAAATATGTATATGTACGTGTTCGTATCGGTGTCTGTGTGTGGATGGGGCCCACTGGGACTCTTCCGCCCGGGGCCCACAAAAACCTGGAGGCGGCCCTGCTTATAGTTATGTTGCACATGTGGCCATCCAGTGACCGGTTTAGGTATTGCTCCTGGGCAAGACATTAGAGCAGACCTGGGCAAGGGGCGGCCCGCGGGCCACATCCGGCCCGCCTACTCTCTGTGACCGGCCCGCCTGGCTCAGGGCATCCTTGCTGGCCGGTCACTGATGAGGGGAATCTGACCTGTTGTCTGGAGCTCCAGGCTCCGGGAGGCGCGTGGTCAGATTGCCCTCATCAGTGCCCGGGCAAATGCCGGGGCCCTGGAGAGCCGGGGGGCCCACTCGGCCTCGTCAGTTCTGGTGACCCTTGGCCGGGGCCCACTCGCCTTAGTTCTGCTGCCCCCGGGCCAAGTTCCGGGGACCGCAGTCCTCGGCAGGAATCTGCAGCGCCGTCCCTTTAAGGAGCAAAGACTTCCTGGTTGAACTTAATCTGTGGGCGGAGCTACCGGCCGGCGTCCTGCTCATCCCACAGATGAGAGTTGCAGTGCTAGCCAGCGACCCCCAGCACAGCTCTTCTCTCCGGCTCTGTGTGGGCCCCCTCTCCACCGTGACCTGAGCGGTATGTGCCCTCCCCGCCCCCCGAGTTATGGGCCCTGGTGAGCTGTATGGGCTCTTCTCCCCCCCTAGGTGTATTCCCTGCAAACCCCCCCCAGAGCCGTGTGTGTGTCTGTCTGTATGTATATATGTAGCAGAGCTATGTGTGTATGTATGTATATATGTAGCAGAGCTATGTGTGTATGTAGCAGAGCAATGTGTATGTATGTAGCAGAGCAATGTGTATGTATGTATATATGTAGCAGAGCTATGTGTATGTATGTATATATGTAGCAGAGCTATGTGTGTCTGTATGTAGCAGAGCTATGTGTGTCTGTATGTAGCAGAGCTATGTGTGTCTGTATGTAGCAGAGCTATGTGTGTCTGTATGTAGCAGAGCTATGTATGTAGCAGAGCTATGTGTGTCTGTATGTAGCAAAGCTATGTGTATGTATGTAGAAGAGCTATGTGTGTATGTATGTAGCAGAGCTATGTGTGTATGTATGTAGCAGAGCTATGTGTGTATGTATGTAGCAGAGCTATGTGTGTATGTATGTAGCAGAGCTATGTATGTATGTATGTAGCAGAGCTATGTGTGTCTGTAGCAGAGCTATGTGTGTCTGTAGCAGAGCTATGTGTGTCTGTAGCAGAGCTATGTGTGTCTGTATGTATGCAGCAGAGCTGTGTGTCTGTAGGCATGTATGATGTGTATCTATGTATGTCAGTGTATATGGCTGTATAGATGTGTCCGTTCTATATGTATTTTTGTGAGTTTGTCTTTAAATATGTATATGCATGTGTACGTATGTGTGTGTCTACGTGTTGATGGGGCCCACTGGGACTCTTCCGCCCGGGGCCCACAAAAACCTGGAGCCGGCCCTGACCCTCATCACACGCTGCGTGTCGGGCAGGAAACAGAGGACAGATCCTGAAGCTCCGCACAGTGTAGGCAGCGGAACGCAGGAATCTCTCCTCTGTTCCTTGCTCGACACTTTTCTCTGTGACACACGCGCGCCCTAATATCGTCAGTACGGCGCGCGTGTGTCATTTGAAAAGTTCCCGCACGGCAGGAGAAGCTGCAGCAGCCGGGGCCGTATGGAGAGAGGCAGCGGCGGGGGCTCCTAGGAATACAGCGTCGGCGCAGCCTGGCCATGTGAAGAAGCAGCTCAGCGGGGGGCTCGTACGGAGGTGTCTGAGGACGGGAACGATAAGAAGAGAGGTGAGTGGTTACTAGTAACCTGCGGGGACAATGGGGGCAGGCAGGCGGGGGGCTGGGGGAGAGGGGTAACTTTTGACAAATATTTGGGGTGTAGTGGTTTAGTATATGGGAATGTAGTTTTACAGGTGTGGTATATGGGGGGGGGTGTAGTGGTGTAGTTTTATAGGTGTGTAGTGGTGTAGTATAATACAGGTGTATATAGGAGTGTAGTATAATACTACACCCCTATATACACCTGTATTATACTACACCACTACACCCCTATATAAACCTGTATTATACTACACCCCTATATACACCTGTATTATACTACACCCCTATATACACCTGTATTATACTACACCCCTATATACACCTGTATTATACTACACCCCTATATACACCTGTATTATACTACACCCTTATATACACCTGTATTATACTACACCCCTATATACACCTGTATAATACAGGTGTATATAGGGGTGTAGTATAATACAGGTGTATATAGGGGTGTAGTGGTGTAGTATATTACAGGTGTATATAAGGGTGTAGTGGTGTAGTATATTACAGGTGTATATAAGGGTGTAGTGGTGTAGTATATTACAGGTGTATATGGGGTGTAGTGGTGTAGTATATTACAGGTGTAGTGGTGTAGTATAATACAGGTGTTTATAGGGGTGTAGTGGTGTAGTATAATACAGGTGTAGTATATAGGAGTGTAGTATAATACAAGTGTAGTATATAGGGGTGTAGTGATGTAGTATAATACAAGTGTAGTATATAGGGGTGTAGTGATGTAGTATAATACAAGTGTAGTATATAGGGGTGTAGTGATGTAGTATAATACAAGTGTAGTATATAGGGGTGTAGTGATGTAGGTTATCACAGGTGTAGTATATAGTGATGTGCTGCAGTTTATTACAGGTGTAGTATATAGTGATGTAGCATATTACAGGTGTATATAGGGGTGTATTCAAATTGTCTCTCCAGTAAAGGAGACAAACTCTAGCACAGCGCCACCTATTGGAAGTAGCGATCCTAAAAGTCACAAGTGGATTTTCAACAATCCTTTGCAATATGACTCAGGATATATAAGCCAGATCAGAATCCCAATTTGCAGACACGGTGTTTCGGGGTGCTTGCCCCTCGTCAGTGCAAAGTACGGGGGTGTCTGATCTGGCTCATGAGAAAGCTATGTGGGGACCACGGGGGAACACTATTCTCCTTAAGGAGACTTTGCAAGCCAGTCTGGCTGCCAGGTAAGGGGACTTATAGCTGCAATGCCCCTCTGGGAAATATTCAAATTGTCTCTCCAGTAAAGGAGACAAACTCTAGCACAGCGCCACCTATTGGAAGTAGCGATCCTAAAAGTCACAAGTGGATTTTCAACAATCCTTTGCAATATGACTCAGGATATATAAGCCAGATCAGAATCCCAATTTGCAGACACGGTGTTTCGGGGTGCTTGCCCCTCGTCAGTGCAAAGTATGGGGGTGTCTGATCTGGCTCATGAGAAAGCTATGTGGGGACCACAGGGGAACACTATTCTCCTTAAGGAGACTTTGCAAGCCAGTCTGGCTGCCAGGTAAGGGGACTTATAGCTGCAATGCCCCTCTGGGAAATATTCAAATTGTCTCTCCAGTAAAGGAGACAAACTCTAGCACAGCGCCACCTATTGGAAGTAGCGATCCTAAAAGTCACAAGTGGATTTTCAACAATCCTTTGCAATATGACTCAGGATATATAAGCCAGATCAGAATCCCAATTTGCAGACACGGTGTTTCGGGGTGCTTGCCCCTCGTCAGTGCAAAGTATGGGGGTGTCTGATCTGGCTCATGAGAAAGCTATGTGGGGACCACGGGGGAACACTATTCTCCTTAAGGAGACTTTGCAAGCCAGTCTGGCTGCCAGGTAAGGGGACTTATAGCTGCAATGCCCCTCTGGGAAATATTCAAATTGTCTCTCCAGTAAAGGAGACAAACTCTAGCACAGCGCCACCTATTGGAAGTAGCGATCCTAAAAGTCACAAGTGGATTTTCAACAATCCTTTGTAATATGACTCAGGATATATAAGCCAGATCAGAATCCCAATTTGCAGACACGGTGTTTCGGGGTGCTTGCCCCTCGTCAGTGCAAAGTATGGGGGTGTCTGATCTGGCTCATGAGAAAGCTATGTGGGGACCACGGGGGAACACTATTCTCCTTAAGGAGACTTTGCAAGCCAGTCTGGCTGCCAGGTAAGGGGACTTATAGCTGCAATGCCCCTCTGGGAAATATTCAAATTGTCTCTCCAGTAAAGGAGACAAACTCTAGCACAGCGCCACCTATTGGAAGTAGCGATCCTAAAAGTCACAAGTGGATTTTCAACAATCCTTTGCAATATGACTCAGGATATATAAGCCAGATCAGAATCCCAATTTGCAGACACGGTGTTTCGGGGTGCTTGCCCCTCGTCAGTGCAAAGTATGGGGGTGTCTGATCTGGCTCATGAGAAAGCTATGTGGGGACCACGGGGGAACACTATTCTCCTTAAGGAGACTTTGCAAGCCAGTCTGGCTGCCAGGTAAGGGGACTTATAGCTGCAATGCCC
The DNA here is from genome assembly GCF_048569485.1 of Anomaloglossus baeobatrachus. Lineage (NCBI taxonomy): Eukaryota > Metazoa > Chordata > Amphibia > Anura > Aromobatidae > Anomaloglossus > Anomaloglossus baeobatrachus. The sequence goes on from NC_134362.1 coordinate 61,914,846, forward strand.
CTCTGGGAAATATTCAAATTGTCTCTCCAGTAAAGGAGACAAACTCTAGCACAGCGCCACCTATTGGAAGTAGCGATCCTAAAAGTCACAAGTGGATTTTCAACAATCCTTTGCAATATGACTCAGGATATATAAGCCAGATCAGAATCCCAATTTGCAGACACGGTGTTTCGGGGTGCTTGCCCCTCGTCAGTGCAAAGTATGGGGGTGTCTGATCTGGCTCATGAGAAAGCTATGTGGGGACCACGGGGGAACACTATTCTCCTTAAGGAGACTTTGCAAGCCAGTCTGGCTGCCAGGTAAGGGGACTTATAGCTGCAATGCCCCTCTGGGAAATATTCAAATTGTCTCTCCAGTAAAGGAGACAAACTCTAGCACAGCGCCACCTATTGGAAGTAGCGATCCTAAAAGTCACAAGTGGATTTTCAACAATCCTTTGCAATATGACTCAGGATATATAAGCCAGATCAGAATCCCAATTTGCAGACACGGTGTTTCGGGGTGCTTGCCCCTCGTCAGTGCAAAGTATGGGGGTGTCTGATCTGGCTCATGAGAAAGCTATGTGGGGACCACGGGGGAACACTATTCTCCTTAAGGAGACTTTGCAAGCCAGTCTGGCTGCCAGGTAAGGGGACTTATAGCTGCAATGCCCCTCTGGGAAATATTCAAATTGTCTCTCCAGTAAAGGAGACAAACTCTAGCACAGCGCCACCTATTGGAAGTAGCGATCCTAAAAGTCACAAGTGGATTTTCAACAATCCTTTGCAATATGACTCAGGATATATAAGCCAGATCAGAATCCCAATTTGCAGACACGGTGTTTCGGGGTGCTTGCCCCTCGTCAGTGCAAAGTATGGGGGTGTCTGATCTGGCTCATGAGAAAGCTATGTGGGGACCACGGGGGAACACTATTCTCCTTAAGGAGACTTTGCAAGCCAGTCTGGCTGCCAGGTAAGGGGACTTATAGCTGCAATGCCCCTCTGGGAAATATTCAAATTGTCTCTCCAGTAAAGGAGACAAACTCTAGCACAGCGCCACCTATTGGAAGTAGCGATCCTAAAAGTCACAAGTGGATTTTCAACAATCCTTTGCAATATGACTCAGGATATATAAGCCAGATCAGAATCCCAATTTGCAGACACGGTGTTTCGGGGTGCTTGCCCCTCGTCAGTGCAAAGTATGGGGGTGTCTGATCTGGCTCATGAGAAAGCTATGTGGGGACCACGGGGGAACACTATTCTCCTTAAGGAGACTTTGCAAGCCAGTCTGGCTGCCAGGTAAGGGGACTTATAGCTGCAATGCCCCTCTGGGAAATATTCAAATTGTCTCTCCAGTAAAGGAGACAAACTCTAGCACAGCGCCACCTATTGGAAGTAGCGATCCTAAAAGTCACAAGTGGATTTTCAACAATCCTTTGCAATATGACTCAGGATATATAAGCCAGATCAGAATCCCAATTTGCAGACACGGTGTTTCGGGGTGCTTGCCCCTCGTCAGTGCAAAGTATGGGGGTGTCTGATCTGGCTCATGAGAAAGCTATGTGGGGACCACGGGGGAACACTATTCTCCTTAAGGAGACTTTGCAAGCCAGTCTGGCTGCCAGGTAAGGGGACTTATAGCTGCAATGCCCCTCTGGGAAATATTCAAATTGTCTCTCCAGTAAAGGAGACAAACTCTAGCACAGCGCCACCTATTGGAAGTAGCGATCCTAAAAGTCACAAGTGGATTTTCAACAATCCTTTGCAATATGACTCAGGATATATAAGCCAGATCAGAATCCCAATTTGCAGACACGGTGTTTCGGGGTGCTTGCCCCTCGTCAGTGCAAAGTATGGGGGTGTCTGATCTGGCTCATGAGAAAGCTATGTGGGGACCACGGGGGAACACTATTCTCCTTAAGGAGACTTTGCAAGCCAGTCTGGCTGCCAGGTAAGGGGACTTATAGCTGCAATGCCCCTCTGGGAAATATTCAAATTGTCTCTCCAGTAAAGGAGACAAACTCTAGCACAGCGCCACCTATTGGAAGTAGCGATCCTAAAAGTCACAAGTGGATTTTCAACAATCCTTTGCAATATGACTCAGGATATATAAGCCAGATCAGAATCCCAATTTGCAGACACGGTGTTTCGGGGTGCTTGCCCCTCGTCAGTGCAAAGTATGGGGGTGTCTGATCTGGCTCATGAGAAAGCTATGTGGGGACCACGGGGGAACACTATTCTCCTTAAGGAGACTTTGCAAGCCAGTCTGGCTGCCAGGTAAGGGGACTTATAGCTGCAATGCCCCTCTGGGAAATATTCAAATTGTCTCTCCAGTAAAGGAGACAAACTCTAGCACAGCGCCACCTATTGGAAGTAGCGATCCTAAAAGTCACAAGTGGATTTTCAACAATCCTTTGCAATATGACTCAGGATATATAAGCCAGATCAGAATCCCAATTTGCAGACACGGTGTTTCGGGGTGCTTGCCCCTCGTCAGTGCAAAGTATGGGGGTGTCTGATCTGGCTCATGAGAAAGCTATGTGGGGACCACGGGGGAACACTATTCTCCTTAAGGAGACTTTGCAAGCCAGTCTGGCTGCCAGGTAAGGGGACTTATAGCTGCAATGCCCCTCTGGGAAATATTCAAATTGTCTCTCCAGTAAAGGAGACAAACTCTAGCACAGCGCCACCTATTGGAAGTAGCGATCCTAAAAGTCACAAGTGGATTTTCAACAATCCTTTGCAATATGACTCAGGATATATAAGCCAGATCAGAATCCCAATTTGCAGACACGGTGTTTCGGGGTGCTTGCCCCTCGTCAGTGCAAAGTATGGGGGTGTCTGATCTGGCTCATGAGAAAGCTATGTGGGGACCACGGGGGAACACTATTCTCCTTAAGGAGACTTTGCAAGCCAGTCTGGCTGCCAGGTAAGGGGACTTATAGCTGCAATGCCCCTCTGGGAAATATTCAAATTGTCTCTCCAGTAAAGGAGACAAACTCTAGCACAGCGCCACCTATTGGAAGTAGCGATCCTAAAAGTCACAAGTGGATTTTCAACAATCCTTTGCAATATGACTCAGGATATATAAGCCAGATCAGAATCCCAATTTGCAGACACGGTGTTTCGGGGTGCTTGCCCCTCGTCAGTGCAAAGTATGGGGGTGTCTGATCTGGCTCATGAGAAAGCTATGTGGGGACCACGGGGGAACACTATTCTCCTTAAGGAGACTTTGCAAGCCAGTCTGGCTGCCAGGTAAGGGGACTTATAGCTGCAATGCCCCTCTGGGAAATATTCAAATTGTCTCTCCAGTAAAGGAGACAAACTCTAGCACAGCGCCACCTATTGGAAGTAGCGATCCTAAAAGTCACAAGTGGATTTTCAACAATCCTTTGCAATATGACTCAGGATATATAAGCCAGATCAGAATCCCAATTTGCAGACACGGTGTTTCGGGGTGCTTGCCCCTCGTCAGTGCAAAGTATGGGGGTGTCTGATCTGGCTCATGAGAAAGCTATGTGGGGACCACGGGGGAACACTATTCTCCTTAAGGAGACTTTGCAAGCCAGTCTGGCTGCCAGGTAAGGGGACTTATAGCTGCAATGCCCCTCTGGGAAATATTCAAATTGTCTCTCCAGTAAAGGAGACAAACTCTAGCACAGCGCCACCTATTGGAAGTAGCGATCCTAAAAGTCACAAGTGGATTTTCAACAATCCTTTGCAATATGACTCAGGATATATAAGCCAGATCAGAATCCCAATTTGCAGACACGGTGTTTCGGGGTGCTTGCCCCTCGTCAGTGCAAAGTATGGGGGTGTCTGATCTGGCTCATGAGAAAGCTATGTGGGGACCACGGGGGAACACTATTCTCCTTAAGGAGACTTTGCAAGCCAGTCTGGCTGCCAGGTAAGGGGACTTATAGCTGCAATGCCCCTCTGGGAAATATTCAAATTGTCTCTCCAGTAAAGGAGACAAACTCTAGCACAGCGCCACCTATTGGAAGTAGCGATCCTAAAAGTCACAAGTGGATTTTCAACAATCCTTTGCAATATGACTCAGGATATATAAGCCAGATCAGAATCCCAATTTGCAGACACGGTGTTTCGGGGTGCTTGCCCCTCGTCAGTGCAAAGTATGGGGGGTGTCTGATCTGGCTCATGAGAAAGCTATGTGGGGACCACGGGGGAACACTATTCTCCTTAAGGAGACTTTGCAAGCCAGTCTGGCTGCCAGGTAAGGGGACTTATAGCTGCAATGCCCCTCTGGGAAATATTCAAATTGTCTCTCCACTAAAGGAGACAAACTCTAGCACAGCGCCACCTATTGGAAGTAGCGATCCTAAAAGTCACAAGTGGATTTTCAACAATCCTTTGCAATATGACTCAGGATATATAAGCCAGATCAGAATCCCAATTTGCAGACACGGTGTTTCGGGGTGCTTGCCCCTCGTCAGTGCAAAGTATGGGGGTGTCTGATCTGGCTCATGAGAAAGCTATGTGGGGACCACGGGGGAACACTATTCTCCTTAAGGAGACTTTGCAAGCCAGTCTGGCTGCCAGGTAAGAGGACTTATAGCTGCAATGCCCCTCTGGGAAATATTCAAATTGTCTCTCCAGTAAAGGAGACAAACTCTAGCACAGCGCCACCTATTGGAAGTAGCGATCCTAAAAGTCACAAGTGGATTTTCAACAATCCTTTGCAATATGACTCAGGATATATAAGCCAGATCAGAATCCCAATTTGCAGACACGGTGTTTCGGGGTGCTTGCCCCTCGTCAGTGCAAAGTATGGGGGTGTCTGATCTGGCTCATGAGAAAGCTATGTGGGGACCACGGGGGAACACTATTCTCCTTAAGGAGACTTTGCAAGCCAGTCTGGCTGCCAGGTAAGGGGACTTATAGCTGCAATGCCCCTCTGGGAAATATTCAAATTGTCTCTCCAGTAAAGGAGACAAACTCTAGCACAGCGCCACCTATTGGAAGTAGCGATCCTAAAAGTCACAAGTGGATTTTCAACAATCCTTTGCAATATGACTCAGGATATATAAGCCAGATCAGAATCCCAATTTGCAGACACGGTGTTTCGGGGTGCTTGCCCCTCGTCAGTGCAAAGTATGGGGGTGTCTGATCTGGCTCATGAGAAAGCTATGTGGGGACCACGGGGGAACACTATTCTCCTTAAGGAGACTTTGCAAGCCAGTCTGGCTGCCAGGTAAGGGGACTTATAGCTGCAATGCCCCTCTGGGAAATATTCAAATTGTCTCTCCAGTAAAGGAGACAAACTCTAGCACAGCGCCACCTATTGGAAGTAGCGATCCTAAAAGTCACAAGTGGATTTTCAACAATCCTTTGCAATATGACTCAGGATATATAAGCCAGATCAGAATCCCAATTTGCAGACACGGTGTTTCGGGGTGCTTGCCCCTCGTCAGTGCAAAGTATGGGGGTGTCTGATCTGGCTCATGAGAAAGCTATGTGGGGACCACGGGGGAACACTATTCTCCTTAAGGAGACTTTGCAAGCCAGTCTGGCTGCCAGGTAAGGGGACTTATAGCTGCAATGCCCCTCTGGGAAATATTCAAATTGTCTCTCCAGTAAAGGAGACAAACTCTAGCACAGCGCCACCTATTGGAAGTAGCGATCCTAAAAGTCACAAGTGGATTTTCAACAATCCTTTGCAATATGACTCAGGATATATAAGCCAGATCAGAATCCCAATTTGCAGACACGGTGTTTCGGGGTGCTTGCCCCTCGTCAGTGCAAAGTATGGGGGTGTCTGATCTGGCTCATGAGAAAGCTATGTGGGGACCACGGGGGAACACTATTCTCCTTAAGGAGACTTTGCAAGCCAGTCTGGCTGCCAGGTAAGGGGACTTATAGCTGCAATGCCCCTCTGGGAAATATTCAAATTGTCTCTCCAGTAAAGGAGACAAACTCTAGCACAGCGCCACCTATTGGAAGTAGCGATCCTAAAAGTCACAAGTGGATTTTCAACAATCCTTTGCAATATGACTCAGGATATATAAGCCAGATCAGAATCCCAATTTGCAGACACGGTGTTTCGGGGTGCTTGCCCCTCGTCAGTGCAAAGTATGGGGGTGTCTGATCTGGCTCATGAGAAAGCTATGTGGGGACCACGGGGGAACACTATTCTCCTTAAGGAGACTTTGCAAGCCAGTCTGGCTGCCAGGTAAGGGGACTTATAGCTGCAATGCCCCTCTGGGAAATATTCAAATTGTCTCTCCAGTAAAGGAGACAAACTCTAGCACAGCGCCACCTATTGGAAGTAGCGATCCTAAAAGTCACAAGTGGATTTTCAACAATCCTTTGCAATATGACTCAGGATATATAAGCCAGATCAGAATCCCAATTTGCAGACACGGTGTTTCGGGGTGCTTGCCCCTCGTCAGTGCAAAGTATGGGGGTGTCTGATCTGGCTCATGAGAAAGCTATGTGGGGACCACGGGGGAACACTATTCTCCTTAAGGAGACTTTGCAAGCCAGTCTGGCTGCCAGGTAAGGGGACTTATAGCTGCAATGCCCCTCTGGGAAATATTCAAATTGTCTCTCCAGTAAAGGAGACAAACTCTAGCACAGCGCCACCTATTGGAAGTAGCGATCCTAAAAGTCACAAGTGGATTTTCAACAATCCTTTGCAATATGACTCAGGATATATAAGCCAGATCAGAATCCCAATTTGCAGACACGGTGTTTCGGGGTGCTTGCCCCTCGTCAGTGCAAAGTATGGGGGTGTCTGATCTGGCTCATGAGAAAGCTATGTGGGGACCACGGGGGAACACTATTCTCCTTAAGGAGACTTTGCAAGCCAGTCTGGCTGCCAGGTAAGGGGACTTATAGCTGCAATGCCCCTCTGGGAAATATTCAAATTGTCTCTCCAGTAAAGGAGACAAACTCTAGCACAGCGCCACCTATTGGAAGTAGCGATCCTAAAAGTCACAAGTGGATTTTCAACAATCCTTTGCAATATGACTCAGGATATATAAGCCAGATCAGAATCCCAATTTGCAGACACGGTGTTTCGGGGTGCTTGCCCCTCGTCAGTGCAAAGTATGGGGGTGTCTGATCTGGCTCATGAGAAAGCTATGTGGGGACCACGGGGGAACACTATTCTCCTTAAGGAGACTTTGCAAGCCAGTCTGGCTGCCAGGTAAGGGGACTTATAGCTGCAATGCCCCTCTGGGAAATATTCAAATTGTCTCTCCAGTAAAGGAGACAAACTCTAGCACAGCGCCACCTATTGGAAGTAGCAATCCTAAAAGTCACAAGTGGATTTTCAACAATCCTTTGCAATATGACTCAGGATATATAAGCCAGATCAGAATCCCAATTTGCAGACACGGTGTTTCGGGGTGCTTGCCCCTCGTCAGTGCAAAGTATGGGGGTGTCTGATCTGGCTCATGAGAAAGCTATGTGGGGACCACGGGGGAACACTATTCTCCTTAAGGAGACTTTGCAAGCCAGTCTGGCTGCCAGGTAAGGGGACTTATAGCTGCAATGCCCCTCTGGGAAATATTCAAATTGTCTCTCCAGTAAAGGAGACAAACTCTAGCACAGCGCCACCTATTGGAAGTAGCGATCCTAAAAGTCACAAGTAGATTTTCAACAATCCTTTGCAATATGACTCAGGATATATAAGCCAGATCAGAATCCCAATTTGCAGACACGGTGTTTCGGAGTGCTTGCCCCTCGTCAGTGCAAAGTATGGGGGTGTCTGATCTGGCTCATGAGAAAGCTATGTGGGGACCACGGGGGAACACTATTCTCCTTAAGGAGACTTTGCAAGCCAGTCTGGCTGCCAGGTAAGGGGACTTATAGCTGCAATGCCCCTCTGGGAAATATTCAAATTGTCTCTCCAGTAAAGGAGACAAACTCTAGCACAGCGCCACCTATTGGAAGTAGCGATCCTAAAAGTCACAAGTGGATTTTCAACAATCCTTTGCAATATGACTCAGGATATATAAGCCAGATCAGAATCCCAATTTGCAGACACGGTGTTTCGGGGTGCTTGCCCCTCGTCAGTGCAAAGTATGGGGGTGTCTGATCTGGCTCATGAGAAAGCTATGTGGGGACCACGGGGGAACACTATTCTCCTTAAGGAGACTTTGCAAGCCAGTCTGGCTGCCAGGTAAGGGGACTTATAGCTGCAATGCCCCTCTGGGAAATATTCAAATTGTCTCTCCAGTAAAGGAGACAAACTCTAGCACAGCGCCACCTATTGGAAGTAGCGATCCTAAAAGTCACAAGTGGATTTTCAACAATCCTTTGCAATATGACTCAGGATATATAAGCCAGATCAGAATCCCAATTTGCAGACACGGTGTTTCGGGGTGCTTGCCCCTCGTCAGTGCAAAGTATGGGGGTGTCTGATCTGGCTCATGAGAAAGCTATGTGGGGACCACGGGGGAACACTATTCTCCTTAAGGAGACTTTGCAAGCCAGTCTGGCTGCCAGGTAAGGGGACTTATAGCTGCAATGCCCCTCTGGGAAATATTCAAATTGTCTCTCCAGTAAAGGAGACAAACTCTAGCACAGCGCCACCTATTGGAAGTAGCGATCCTAAAAGTCACAAGTGGATTTTCAACAATCCTTTGCAATATGACTCAGGATATATAAGCCAGATCAGAATCCCAATTTGCAGACACGGTGTTTCGGGGTGCTTGCCCCTCGTCAGTGCAAAGTATGGGGGTGTCTGATCTGGCTCATGAGAAAGCTATGTGGGGACCACGGGGGAACACTATTCTCCTTAAGGAGACTTTGCAAGCCAGTCTGGCTGCCAGGTAAGGGGACTTATAGCTGCAATGCCCCTCTGGGAAATATTCAAATTGTCTCTCCAGTAAAGGAGACAAACTCTAGCACAGCGCCACCTATTGGAAGTAGCGATCCTAAAAGTCACAAGTGGATTTTCAACAATCCTTTGCAATATGACTCAGGATATATAAGCCAGATCAGAATCCCAATTTGCAGACACGGTGTTTCGGGGTGCTTGCCCCTCGTCAGTGCAAAGTATGGGGGTGTCTGATCTGGCTCATGAGAAAGCTATGTGGGGACCACGGGGGAACACTATTCTCCTTAAGGAGACTTTGCAAGCCAGTCTGGCTGCCAGGTAAGGGGACTTATAGCTGCAATGCCCCTCTGGGAAATATTCAAATTGTCTCTCCAGTAAAGGAGACAAACTCTAGCACAGCGCCACCTATTGGAAGTAGCGATCCTAAAAGTCACAAGTGGATTTTCAACAATCCTTTGCAATATGACTCAGGATATATAAGCCAGATCAGAATCCCAATTTGCAGACACGGTGTTTCGGGGTGCTTGCCCCTCGTCAGTGCAAAGTATGGGGGTGTCTGATCTGGCTCATGAGAAAGCTATGTGGGGACCACGGGGGAACACTATTCTCCTTAAGGAGACTTTGCAAGCCAGTCTGGCTGCCAGGTAAGGGGACTTATAGCTGCAATGCCCCTCTGGGAAATATTCAAATTGTCTCTCCAGTAAAGGAGACAAACTCTAGCACAGCGCCACCTATTGGAAGTAGCGATCCTAAAAGTCACAAGTGGATTTTCAACAATCCTTTGCAATATGACTCAGGATATATAAGCCAGATCAGAATCCCAATTTGCAGACACGGTGTTTCGGGGTGCTTGCCCCTCGTCAGTGCAAAGTATGTACAAAGTATGTAGTATATAGGGGTGTAGTGATGTAATATATAGTGGTATAGTATATAGAGGTGTAGTTTATTACAGGTATAGTGTATACTGATGTATATTACAGGTGTAATATGTGGCGGGTGTAGTGATGTAGTATATGGGGATTGTGTGTGTATGTATACATTGTGTGTATGTGTGTATATATATATATTATACAAGCACAGTATATATGCGTGTTTGTGTGTGTGTGTATGTATATATATATTTATATATGTATGTATGTATGTATGTATGTATGTATGTATGTATGTATGTGTAGAACCGAGTTAATTATATTAGTCCGGCCCTCTAAAACCATCCCAATTTCTCATGCGGCCCCATGGGAAAATTAATTGCCCACCCCTGCATTAGAGGTTGCCTACCTAGTGATAGGAGAAGCCAGACGTTAACAGTTAGGAACACTGGGAGTGGTTAGGGAGACATCTTTGGTTGCAACGGTGTCCAGTGGTACTAGTCCAATAGTGGAGGGCTTATATAGACTTGGGCGAACAGGTCGGCATGGAGAAGCTAAACTAACTAACTCTGTCCCACGACAAGTGCTGGTCGACAAGAACCATTAGTGAACGGGGCCTTCAAGACTGGATGCTAGAGTTGAGTGAGTACCTAACTATTCGTGTTCGCAATACTCAAAACGGGTACTGTCTAATACTCTTGTATTCCTTCCAAATAGCACGTACAATGCAAGTCAATGGGGAAAACTCACAATGTAACGAGTAACCCAAATGCCTTACTATTTGTGTGAGTAGAAAATAGTTCAGAATTCAGGTTACTCATTACATTGCGAGTTTTCCCCCATTGAGTTGTGTGCCACCTCCACGTCAGCAGCCGGGCTGCTCGGATCCGGATCCGTGGTGGCTCGAGGGCCGCCCGGACCCGGGGTTGTGCAGCTACTCGAATTAAGGGGGATATTTACAGGGGATAGTGTATTTACAGTTCGTGACGCCACCCGTGGTGTGTGGTAAGGTGGAGTACCACCGCTGCGGTTGGGGAGTACCCGGTGGCGATGGAGTGGGCAGCCAGGTGTTTCACCCCTTTACAGGTAGGGGGGGATGCCCCAGGACTCGGTGATGGTGACAGGAATGTGCCATTGGGGAGGTAAGGGTCACTTGCATACTCACTCAGTCCAATGATGCTGACACCGACACCTTAGTAAACCAAAGTTCTGGACACCGCTGCCGCTGAGGGGAGCATGCTTGGGTCCCGTTTCTGCTGGTGTTGCCTGATGATCTGTGACCTTTCCCTTGGCACCTTGTTCTCTTCTTAGTTGGCCCCTATAGATTGAAACTAGTCGGGTCCCGCTCCCCAGTGTGGCTAACTGAGGGAGCTTGCTCTCAGGGTTCACGCTTGGGATTTCCTGGACCGTTTTAGTGGAAAGTTCTATCCCCCTCGTTGTGGTACTACCCCGATTTTGGAGCGGGTGGAGAGCGGATCTTGAAGGCTCCGTTCTCGTCGGGTGAATTGTCTGGTTGCCTGAAGCTACTCCCTGACCTAGGGTCCACGTACCCCGTTGTGCCCTGGTTCCAGCCTGGTGATGGTACAAGGCCGCCGGCTGTCCTCCACGGCAAGGCCGTGCCCCTTGTCATGATCCCCTGCGACCGGGGGTCCAGTTCCAACCAGGCCCAGACCAACGTCTGCCACCTAGTACTTCCAAGGACCCCAGCTCCTGACCTACTCTCTCCTTCACTTCCAACACTACACTGACACTCCTGACCTCCCCTCACCAACCCCCCATGTAGGCGACCCTATTCCAATCAGGCCGTCCACTGGTGCGTCTGGTGGGTGTGGTGCAGAGTGTTCCTAGGATTTTGATTAGCTGGTTTTGGCAACACCATTGGTTAGGGACCCGTAACCAAGGAGGAGGTGGATATTGCACAGAAGGGCAGATTGCACAATACTCTGTGATGACCTGATAGGCCAGGGCGTCATACTTGCATTACACACACTATTCAGAACGAATATGCGAGTATTAGACAGTACTCGTTATGAGTATAGCGAGTACAAATAGTTAGGTACTCGCTCAAATCTACTGGATGTGACCATGGCCGTGCAGGACTTTATGACTTTACTCGGTGGACCCATGGTGTCGGCAAGTGTAGGAGAGGACAGTGTAAGAGCAGAAGTAGTTCCAAGAGGCACGGAGCAGTCTGCCGGAGAAGTGTCTTTTGAAGTAAAGTATTCCATGCCTACAATGTTCCAGTGTTGTGCCCACAGTAATGGTGTGACTGAAGTACTGTGCGTAACTGTTAGTAAAGACTGTTGAATAATAAAACTTAATTGGTGTCCAAAAGTGCCCCACGGAAGCATCCTGGATTATTCAAGGACGTGCATAAAAGTTATAGCTTGCACACACAAAGTCCACCAACCTGACCAGAACCCCTGACAACTATTCCTATTCCCTTGCTTTGTGAAGATGACTGGGGCGGGGCCAAAGTGACAGAAGCGCCGCATCACAGAAGGACCGAAGAAAGAACCCACATCATAAAAACCCGCATCACAAAGAAGGACCGAGTCCAGGCCCCGGTCACCCCACTACAACTGTATGAAGGATCAAGCAATAAAGTCATGATGGCTCAGTGGTTAGCACTGCAGTCTTGCAGCGCTGGGGTCCTGAGATCAAATCCCACTAAGGACGACATCTGCAATGAGTTTGTATGTTCTCTGCATGTTTGTGTGGGTTTCATCTGGGCACTATGGTTTCCTCCCACACTCCAAAGACATACCGATAGGGAACTTAGATTGTGAGCCCCAATGGGGACAGTGTTGCCAATGTATCTAAAGTCCTGTGGAATTAATAGTGCCATATAAAATGAATATTATATACTTAATTTTTTAAAAAGTTAAATTTACTTTCTATTTACATTATTTACAGGTCTTAAAAATCATGCTACACCAAACTATGTAGGAGTCATGAACACTCCACCTCTATATGGAGCTGGATGAAAAATACAAGCGAGCAGTCCAATTTGGACTGAGAAAAAACATCAGATCGGAGCTGCCTCATTGATTAACATTGGTCCGAGTGCAAATGCGAGATTTTCTCACATTGCACTCGTGCGAGTCAATCGTAAGTGTGTCGCCGGCCTAACGGAAGTAGTTTACCAATAATACAACTCCCTGTTAAATGCCCAAATTCTACAAGTAAAATAATAAAATCTTATCTTTACCTCCCACTCTGGCACCATTCCAGTGATGTCTGAGCCAGGTATTCATGTGACATTGTGTCATGGGAGCGCTGCGGCCAATATCAATGAGCCAATGGTATATTGATTAGCCGCAGGTGATCAGTACCTGCTGATTGTCTGCAGCGCTCACATTGCTGTAATGGTGTTGGTGCAGGAGAAGAGTTTTCTTCCCTTATTTTATTCAGACTTTTAATAAGGGGTTATGCAAGTGGGGTTTATTGTGGTAATAGTAGGTTTGCAAAGACTTGGGATAGTCGATGACCCAACACTACTACAGGATTTGGCGCTAGCAGTAAAATGAAATGTGACATCAGCAAGTGATTTTTTTTTTTTTGCCATTTTGTATGTTCTGCTTGTAAAACAAATGAAACCTGTAATAAAGCAGACTGTAGATCTGTTTCACGGATACGGCCAGAGCATTAATACAATTGCTGGCGTTCTACAGTGTAATAAATGGCCAGACACCGGCAGTTATGGCTTAATGTGAGATTCCAGCCTCCACAATGAAGCCGATATTCACACATAGCCTGACCCCGGCCGCGTCCCTTAAATCAATATCCTAAATTCAGTTTCCTATTGAACATCCCGGCGTGCGGAGTCTGATTATTTCCCAGCTGTTCTCCCCGGTGCCTTTGACAAAGTTACTAAATTATGATTTTCTTTCTGGATTTTAGCAGCAGATTGGCGCTTGCTTGTGTTTTGTAATTGCGTTAACCACAAAGGAGAGATATATGGATCAGAATTGCCTTCCTAGCTTTATCCTGGTCATTCACAATCTGTTACCGCTGTCTATATAGACTCATTTACTGAATGTAACTGCTCCGAAATAAAAATATACAACAGAAAGAAAAATTATTATCTGTGAGTTATTAGGTCTCTGCCTTTGCTGCACGCATGCCATCCCCCGATCTCTCCACCGCAGGCAGGAACGGTCTCCTAACCATCTCTGCGCACCGGGAGTTGAAAGCTTCTTTAAATATGATGGGAGTTGTAGTTCATGACTGTAAATATACGATTCTGGAAAATATCTTCTTTTACTACATTTTATTGTATCAAACATTCATGTTATAATACTATAATCCAATTAACGGGTAGTCATTTAACAATTCCATTTTGTTAGACTACTGGATGACTGCCAACAAGATACCACCTACAGGTGTGGCATATCAAGAAGCTGCTTAGACAGCATGATTATTGTACAGAGGTGCCTTAGGCTGGCCACAAGAAAAGGACACTCTAAAATGTGCAGTTTTATTGGGTTGGGAGGGGGTAGTTCAAGGTTGGTCAGAAAACCAGTCAGTATCTGGTGTGATCACTAGAGATGAGTGAGCGCTACCATCCTCAGTACTCGTAATGAGCAATCGGACGCTCGGACAGGCTCAAATCGTGTACAGAGTATAATGGGAGTCAATGGGGAACATGAACAATTTTCTGGAATATTTCCCATGGACTTGCATTATACATTGTACACATGTTTCGCCCATCCAAGCGTCTCACTGCTTGTTACGAGTACTGAGCACATCTGCATGGTAGTGCCCGTTCATCATTACTAGTACCGATCACCCGGGCATGGTAGTGCCCACTCATCACTAGTTACAAGTACCCAAGCATGGTAGTGCCCGCTCATCACTAGTTATGCGTACCGAGCACCTGAGCATGATAGTGACCGCTCATCACTAGTTACGAGTACCCAAACATGGTAGTGCCCGCTCATCACTAGTTACGAATACCGAGCACCCGAGCATGGTAGTTCCCGCTCATCACTAGTTACGAGTACTGAGCACCTGAGCATGGTAGTGTCCGCTCATCACTAGTTACGAGTACTGAGCACCTGAGCATGGTAGTGCCCGCTCATCACTAGTTACGAGTACTGAGCACCTGAGCATGGTAGTGCCCGCTCATCACTAGTTACGAGTACTGAGCACCTGAGCATGGTAGTGCCCGCTCATCACTAGTTACGAGTACTGAGCACCTGAGCATGGTAGTGCCCGCTCATCACTAGTTACGAGTACCGAGCACCTTAGCATGGTAGTGCCCGCTCATCACTAGTTACGAGTACTGAGCACCTGATCATGGTAGTGCCCGCTCATCACTAGTTACGAGTACTGAGCACCTGAGTATGGTAGTGCTCACTCATCACTAGTTACGAGTACTGAGCACCTGAGCATGATAGTGCTCACTCATCACTAGTTACGAGTACAGAGCACCCGAGCATGGTAGTGCCCGCTCATCACTAGTTACGAGTACTGAGCACCTGAGCATGGTAGTGCTCACTCATCACTAGTTACGAGTACAGAGCACCTGAGTATGGTAGTGCCCGCTCATCACTAGTTACGAGTACAGAGCACCCGAGCATGGTAGTGCCCGCTCATCACTAGTTACGAGTACTGAGCACCTGAGTATGGTAGTGCCCGCTCATCACTAGTTACGAGTACAGAGCACCTGAGCATGGTAGTGCTCACTCATCACTAGTTACGAGTACTGAGCACCCGAGCATGGTAGTGCCCGCTCATCACTAGTTACGAGTACTGAGCACCTGAGCATGGTAGTGCTCACTCATCACTAGTTACGAGTACAGAGCACCTGAGTATGGTAGTGCCCGCTCATCACTAGTTACGAGTACAGAGCACCCGAGCATGGTAGTGCCCGCTCATCACTAGTTACGAGTACTGAGCACCTGAGTATGGTAGTGCCCGCTCATCACTAGTTACGAGTACAGAGCACCTGAGCATGGTAGTGCTCACTCATCACTAGTTACGAGTACTGAGCACCCGAGCATGGTAGTGCCCGCTCATCACTAGTTACGAGTACTGAGCACCTGAGCATGGTAGTGCTCACTCATCACTAGTTACGAGTACAGAGCACCTGAGTATGGTAGTGCCCGCTCATCACTAGTTACGAGTACAGAGCACCCGAGCATGGTAGTGCCCGCTCATCACTAGTTACGAGTACTGAGCACCTGAGTATGGTAGTGCCCGCTCATCACTAGTTACGAGTACAGAGCACCTGAGCATGGTAGTGCTCACTCATCACTAGTTACGAGTACTGAGCACCCGAGCATGGTAGTGCTCACTCATCACTAGTAAATATTCAAATTTCAAAAAAGGTGTAACTAAAAAGATATGGTGTGTAAAACAAAAATTGCAAAAAAACAGTAAAAATTAAAATAAAAAAAATAGGCACAAATGCAATATTGAAATCACGCCGTGTGTTTCTGCCTTTCCAACCTTTGTTGGTTTTTGGTTGTTCTTCCCAAAAGATTATACGGTATAAAAAGGAACATTTGCAGCCATATTACATGAATAGTCCAACTATGTTTCAGCAACACCAACAAATGTGTTCCTTCGATACCAGGGCCGGCAAATTTCAATACTGGCCCACAGCTATTTGAAGTGTCTACACAAAAAAGTATCTCACCTAAATGAACTGTCAAAGTAAATGCTGATAGGTTAAAGGGAATCTGTCAGCAGTTTTTGCCATGTAAGGCTATGTGCGCAGGTTGCGTAGTGTCCATGCTGAAAAATCTGCAGCGATTTGGCAGTGCATGTGCGCTTCAAATCGCTGCAGAAACACTGCGTAATGGATGCAGTGTGTCTGCATAATAGATGCTGATTTTATGATCCAAAGCACACAAAATAAGTGACATGTTCCTTTTTTGAGTGCAGCGATTTGGATCAAAATTTCAGCATGTAAATTGCTGCGCTCTCAAATGCAACGTGCGCATGGATTATGCACAATCTTCATAAATTGTGCTGGGAACGCAGGACGCATGTGTTTATGTTGCAGTGCTAGACGCAGCGTGCTCACATAGCGTAAGTTTAAGCCAGCATGCTGCAAGGGTTAACACAGAGAATCCAGGAATGCCTGTCTTGTCACAGTCAGATGTTTTATTCACTGTTTAAGCAGCAGAAACCTTATCATTATAGGACTAGAAACTCACAGGCAAGGAACTCCTACACATGCTGTGATTGGCACCTCACTGTCAATGTATAATCTCTATAGAGAGCCTGACGTGGGTGGGGACAGCTCTCTCAGCTCTGCTACATGGCTAAACCTAAAAATTCTGATTGTGTCAGAATTGCTGCAGCCAGAAAGCTAAGTGATACATCGTTGGATTCAGGATTTCTTTGCCTACATCATGCTGCTCTCAGATGAGGTAGCAAAAAGCGGTTGACAGTTCATATGTAGCAAACAAGGTTTTACCCACAAAATTATGCGTCTATTAATCATTTTGTAAACCTCATGTCGGGTGGTTTTCGGATGCACCTTGGCTGCGGCGGCCATGTGCTAATTCGCTAAGTGTACATTGGATTAGCAGTTCTGGCTTTGCTTTCAGCCCAGTCTGTCCTCATTCTTGTCATAGAAAGATTAAATACACATTGTGAGGCTCGGCGCGGCACAATCCTCCTAACACCTCATTAAATAACAGTTTGATGCATTATCTTATCGGGAGTATTAAAGACCCTGGGGAATCCCTTTCAAACATATGACTCAGAAGCATTAAACAATTAATCCTGATGATATAGAGTTTAATGCTCTAAAAGTCCATTCCATTATCTGCTATAAAGACACAGTTTCTGTATTTCTCCGCTGGTTGTCTAAGCTCATCATCACATAAAGTCCTGCAATCAGAGAGAAGCCAAAAAATCTAGGCTCGCTATGTAAATCTAAAAGTGCTCCGTCCACGGGCAACAGCCGAGACCATTCGGGGGGAATCCGGTCCATCTTTTGAACCAAGATTTTCACATGTGGTCTTTTTGCTGAGTTTTCGGAACAGAAACTGCAGGTTTTTACGATTTGAAGAGTTTCTGCTTCAAACACTTTGTGCGAATAACCTAAATGTATGTTCTCTCAGATTTCATTTAATGCCAAAAAATAGATAAAAAAAAATGCTGCAAATTTTTATTAATTTGGATAAAAAAAAAAGCTTATTTATCTTTGCACGTGTTCGAAAAAGCATCATGTCAATTCTTTGGCACATTTTCAGCCCTTTAAAATGCTTTTTATTGAAGGCTTTGATTTATTGATTATTCTTTGTAAAGCTTTTTGCAGCAGAAATGCAAAAAAAACCCCAAACCCCCAGCATATTCCTACACCCCATAATAATATTCATGCCATTAACTCCTTCACGACCAATGACATACTATTACATCATTGGTCAAGTCCTTCAGTTACCGCCGGTGAGTCCAAATTTCCCACACGCCTGCTGATCTGATCAGCAGACATGGGCGGCTACCAGGCGTGGGTGGATCGAAGATCCACCAGTGCCTGTTAACCTCTTAGGTCACGTTGTCAACCACTGACAGCGGGATTTAAAGCACCATGGTGGGGATTACGCTGTTCCTCGTCACTATCGTCAGTCCCGTAACACGATCACGGAGCGCCAATGTGTTACCAGATGATAGTGAACATGGTGAATAAAGAAAAAACCATTGTGGACTTTCACTTCTTTCACAATTTCTCCACATCTGGATTTTTTTTTCCTGTTACCCAGTACACTATATGGTAAAATCAATCGTGTCATTCAAAAGTGCAATCCATTCAACAAAGAATAAGCCCTCATATGGCACTATTGAAAAAAAATTGAAAATGAAAAATGGAAAACCACCTGGGGGTGAAGGGGTTAATTTCACAGCACATTATAGACATTATCACTGTCCCCATTGGGGCTCACAATCTATATTCTCTATCTGTATGTCTTTGGAGTGTGGGAGGAAAGCGGAGAATCTGGAGGAAACCCACGCAAACATGAGGAGAACATACAAACTCCTTGTGGATGTCTCTTTGGCGGGATTTGAACCCAGGACCTCAACACTGCAAAACTGCAGTGATACCCACTGAGCCACCATACAGTGCTAACCACTGAGCCACCATACAGTGCTAACCAAACTTTAAATTAAAATTGCATAAAAACCATTAAAAAAAATCTTGTTTCTTGCAAAACTGTAACAAAACACATATGTTTTAGATGTGGATTTTTCTGTCCAAAAAAAAAAAGTTCCATGTGAACATGGGCAAAGTCAAACCAAGCGCTTGTGCAAGAGGAAGTGTTTCATTTGTAGCAAATCAGTATCCACCACTGTGATAAGTTTGGTACATCCTCAGACACAATTAGTAATTGTTGATATATCTTTCCGCTTAGTCTGGAGTGTCTCTTTAAACACCCATTTGAAGAGGTTTTTATACTGGGAATTTACCTTTTGTAGAATAGGCTCTATACCAGTATGGGAGCACAGAAATCAAACAGCGCAGCTGAGGAAGGACGGCTCGTCTATGTCGCTGCCTCTGTGGCATATTTCATGTCATCACATTTTATGATCAAAGTCCTAGACACCATGAAGCAGATTTAGCTTCAGTAAATTCAGACATTAAAATCTTCCACGGCAGGGTGATATGGAAACTACTGCCTGCTATAAAGGAAAAAAATGTTCCTATCTAGAGATGTCTAGAATCCCAGTCCTGGATAAGGCAGGGTCAAGTCAAGTGTCTTGTTCTTCTGTACATGTTATCTACCTCCTAAGCACCAAATACAAAGTGGTCTGATCGTTTTCCAGGTACACTGGCTCACTCCGCATCCGCGGTTCGCTTTTGCCGTGATTTTCCAAAATTGCGGCCATTAATGTATCTGGACAACATTGTGTGAACCCACCAGGAAACCACTGACTGACAACGTGTATACCAGTGACTAGCTTGTTATAATGCACAAGTGATTGGGGTCAGTGTCGTCATATGATATGAAACACGTACACCCATCCTTTTCCAATACATAGGATAGGTGCAAAACACCCGGCAATAACACATGCATCCTAGCAGGCAGCAGTAAATATGGAGACAGAATAATTCTTTAAAGGGAACCTGTCATCACTTTTTTGGCCTATAAGCTGCTGCCGCCACCACCGGGCTCTTATATACAGCATTCTAACATGCTGTATATAAGAGCCTAGGCTGATATGGGAACATAAAAAGCACTTTAAAATACTTACCTGGTATGGTCAGACCTCATGGAGACCAGACCCAATGACTTGTAGGAAGGTCTCCATGAGGTATCACTTCACGTCCGCAGCCTTGTGAGTTTTACACGTTCTAATCATAGCATTTCTGTATGCAAGGTGTCGATTCGTATTGAATTGATGATGCCCTACAACTTTGTAATTCACTTTTGTTCTCTATCTCGTTCCGTTTTCGAGATAAAAATGCTAACTCCGTTGTTTTCCACCAGGTGGCGCTATAGGTGGTTTCATTGCGTAACGCATGGCTACTTTACTATACCTAGACACCACTTCTATGCCTATAGCTGCCGCCGTTCTCAAGTTAATGGCGGTGGACGGGGTATGGGTGGACACACTGCATGTCACAGAAGAGGCATATACATCGCAGGAGGGGATGGGGCATATACATCACACTGTATATTTCTTGATAAATATCCTGCCACACCAGCACTTTATAGAATTTAATACGTAAACAGATGTTTTACCCCTTCATCTCCCAATTTTTTATTTTTTCCTCCCCCTCTTCCAAGACCCATAACTTTTCTATTTTTCCATCTATATAGCCAAATAAGGACTTGTTTTTTTTCCAGGATGAGTTGTACTTTTGAATGACACCATTCACTCTGCCCCATATTGTACTGTAAAATGGGGAAAAAAAATCCAAGTTGTTTTTTTTTTTACATTTTTTATTGATTTTACTAGTTCCCTTAAGGGGACTTTATGACAGCATCTGGTCAGCAGAACTGCTCTGCCGGCATTAACAGGAAGAAAGTCATGGCAGCAACATGGGTCATCAGCTGACTCTGCGCTGTTACGACAACCGATTGGTGCCCCACTATCGAGTCATGGGGCCGCCGATGTAAGCGCAATCCCCACCAGAGCGCGTTAGATTGTGCCGTCAGATTTTGACAGTGCGATCTAAGGGGTACTTCACACACAGCGAGATTGCTACCGAAATCACTGCTACGTCACGGTTTTGGTGACGCAACAGTGACCTCATTAGCGATCTCGCTGTGTGTGACACTGAGCAGCGATCTGGCCCCTGCTGCGAGATCGCTGCTCGTTACACACAGCCCTGGTTCATTTTCTTCAAAGGCGCTCTCCCACTGTGACACACAGATCGCTGTGTGTGACAGCGAGAGAGCGACGAAATGAAGCGAGCAGAGAGCAGGAGCCGGCGTCTGGCAGCTGCGGTAAGCTGTAACCAGGGTAAACATCGGGTAACCAAGGTGGTTACCCGATATTTACCTTAGTTACCAGCCTCCGCCGCTCTCACGCTGCCAGTGCCGACTCCTGCTCTGTGCACATGTAGCTGCAGTACACATCAGGTAATTAACCCGATGTGTACTGTAGCTAGGAGAGCAAGGAGCCAGCGCTAAGCAGTGTGCGTGGCTCCCTGCTCTCGCGGTTATGATTGCTGCTTCAGCTGCTGTGTTTGACAGCTAAGCAGCGATCATAACAGCGACTTACAAGGTCGCTGTTACGTCACAGAAAATGGTGACGTAACAGCGACCTCGTTGTCGCTGTCGCTTAGTGTGAACCAGCCCTAAGGGGTTAACAGACACAGGTGGATATCTGATCTACGCATGCGTTACCTGCACGTTGACTGGTCAGATCAACCAACATGTACGAGGAAACACATAGCCTCGCCCCGTGAGCCCACATCAAAGGGCGGGAGAGAGACCTAGATGATTATTAGGTTGTTAAGGGGTTAAAAAAAAAGTTGCCAGCTGACTGCAAATTTTGTGCATGCACGCAGCTCTAATTGGCAGCGTCATTGAGCCTCGGAGGCCTGATGTACACTGCACATGTCTGCATGCGAAGATCTGTTCCGGAAGGTAATCTTCAGCTCCTCCGTGGACGTGAGCAGTCTTCTTCACTTTTGTAGATGTGCAGTGCGCCTCTGAAGCCGGGTGTAGAGTGTAAAATTATCTGGAATCTGTAGCAGACGACATGTCACATTTGGAGAGCCTCTGATGTGCCTAAACAGGGAAAACGCCCCACGTGTGACCCCATTTTGGAAACTAGATACCTCAAGGAATTTACCAACATCTTTAGTGAGCATCTTGAACCCCCAGGCGCCTCATAGAATTTTAGAACATTGCGCTGAGAAAATAAAACATTTTTCCCACAAAATTGTTTTAGCTCCACATTTGCATTTCCACAAAGATAACAAGAGAAAATAGACTGTACAATTTGTTGTTCAATTTCTCCTAAGTATGCCGATATTCCATATGTGGAGGAAAACTACTGTTTTGGCGCACAGGAGGGCTGGGAAGGAGCCCCATTTGGCTGGAATTGTCACGTTTGTAGAGCCTGTGATATGCTTAAATAATGGAAACCCTGACAAGTGACCCCATTTTGGAAACCCCTCTCAAGGAATTTATCTAGGGATGTGGTGAGTACCTTGATCCCATTGCTGCGTCACAGAATTTTAGAATATTGAGTCATGAAAGTTAAATATTACAGGTTTTGTTTCCAGGAAAATTATGTTGAAGGCCCAATTGTTTAATTTTCACAAGGGCTATGTGCGCACGTTGCGTAAATACATGCAGTTACGCTGCGCTTTGTAGCGCAGCGTAACTGCATGCGTCCTGCGTCCCCTGCACAGTCTATGGAGATTGTGCAGGGGCCGTGCGCACGTGGCGTTTTAGAGCGCTGCGTTCTAAGAAGTGACATGTCACTTCTTTCCTGCGCTTTGCCGGCAGCTCCTGCTCTGTCTATGGGAGGAGCTGCAGGCAGAGCGCATGGAATTGGCTTTTTTTTTTTTCACTACGGACATTTCTGCAGCGATTTAAAGCGCACATGTGCTCTTCAGATCGCTGCAGAAATTTCTGCAGTGACTGTACGCAACATGCGCACATAGCCTTACAGAAGGAAACGGACAAAATTCGTTATGCCATTTATCTGGAGTACGACAATACCACATATGTGGTTGGAAACTACTTTTAAACACACAGTGCAAAGCCGAGAAAGGAAGGAGAGACATATCTGAGTGCAGATTTAGCTGGAATGGTTTGTGGGTGTCATGTCACATTGGCAGAGCCCCTTCAGGTGTAAGGACAGTAGAACCCCCATAAGTGATCCCATTTTACAAACTGAAAATCTTAATGAAATCATATAGAGTGAGCATATGGACACCACGTGTCACCATCGTATGGTCAATAAAAGAAATTACATGTTGTTTTAGCAATAGATTTTACATTGTTACAAGAGGAAATAGATAAAAGTGACAGCATAATTGTTACAAAACGTCTCCTGAATGTGACAATATCCCATATGTAACTGTACAGTACAGTTTGGCACATGGTGAGACATGGTGAGACACAAGACCGAAGGAGCTCTATTTAACTTTTCGATTGCAGCGTTTCCTAGACTAGTTTGCAGACTCTATATACTGAGCCCTAAGTGCCATAAGAGCAGAATCCTCCCTCAAGTTACCCCAGTTTGGAAACTACACCCCTTTGGGAATTCATCTATGGGTGTACAGTCATGGCCAAAAGTTTTGAGAATGACACCAAAATTATATTTTCACATGATCTGTTGCCCTCTGGTTTTTAATTGTTTGTCTGATGTTTACATCACATACAGACATATAATTGCAATCATATTATGAGTACCAAAAGGTTTTATTGACAGAATGAGTTAATGCAAGTCAATATTTGCAATGTTGACCCTTCTTCAGGACCTCTGCAATTCTCCCTGGCATGCTCTCAATCAACTTCTGGACCAAATCCTGACAGATAGCTGTCCATTCTTGCATAAGCAATGCTTGCATTTTGCCAGAATTTGTTGGTTTTTGTTTGTCCACCCGTCTCTTGATGATTGCCCACAAGTTCTCAATGGGATTAAGATCTGGGGAGTTTCCAGGCCATGGACCCAAAATCTCTATGTTTTGTTCCATGAGCCATTTAGTGATCACCTTTGCTTTATGGCAAGGTGCTCCATCATGCTGGAAAAGGCATTGTTGGGCGCCAAACTGCTCTTGGACAGTTGGGAGAAGTTGCTCTTGGAGGACATTCTGGTCCCATTCTTTATTCATGGCTGTGTTTTTAGGCAAGACTGTGAGTGAGCCGATTCCCTTGGCTGAGAAGCAACCCCACACATGAATGGTTTCCGGATGCTTAACAGTTGGCATGAGACAAGACTGGTGGTAGCGCTCACCTCTTCTTCTCCTAATAAGCAGTTTTCCAGATGTCCCAAACAATCGAAAAGGGGATTCATCTGAGAAAATTACTTTACCCCAGTCCTCAGCAGTCCACTCCCTGTACCTTTTACAGAATATCAGTCTGTCCCTGGTGTTTTTTCTGGAGAGAAGCGGCTTCTTTGCTGCCCTCCTTGAAACCAGGCCTTGCTCAAGCAGTCTCCACCTCACAGTGCGTGCAGAAGCACTCACACCAGCCTGCTGCCATTGCTGAGCTAACTCGGCACTGCTGGTAGTCCGATCCCGCAGCTGAAACAGTTTTAAGATATGGTCCTGGCATTTGCTGGTCCTTCTTGGGCGCCCTGGAGCCTTTTTGGCAACAATGGAAGCTCTCTCCTTGAAGTTCTTGATGGTGCGATAGATTGTTGACTGAGGTGCAATCTTTGTAGCTGCGATACTCTTCCCTGTTAGGCCATTTTTGTGCAGAGCAATGATGGCTGGACGTGTTTCTTTAGAGATAACCATGGTTAACTGAAGAGAAACAATGATACCAAGCACCAGCCTCCTTTTAAAGTTTCTAGTGGTGTCATTCTTACTTAATCATGAGTGATTGATCGCCAGCCCTGTCCTCATCAACACCCACTCCTGTGTTAATGGAACAATCACTAAAACGATGTTAGCTGCTCCTTTTAAGGCAGGAATGCAATGCTGTTGAAATGTGTTTTGGGGGTTAAAGTTCATTTTCTTAGCCAATATTGACTTTGCAAGTAATTGCTGTTAAGCTGATCACTCTTTATGATATTCTGGAGCATATGCAAATTGCCATTAGAAAAACTTAAGCAGTAGACTTTGTAAAAATTAATATTTGTAGCATTCTCAAAACTTTTGGCCATGACTGTATTGATGATTTTCACTCCATAGGCAGACAGGGGCAGGCATAACTAGCAAAACCTGACCCACCTATTAGATATTCTGTTTCACCTCATCAATTAGCAGTGAATTTCACAAAACTTTACTTGCCTGTATTTCAGAAACTATACATCCGATCTCACAACTAAAGGTATGTATAGAATCAGCATGATAGCGCCAATATAGCACTGGCTTTAGTTTATATAGCAAAATCCTGACGGTCGGTCCTCTTTAATGAGCGCATTCACATTCTCACCGGCCACCTCAAACGGTGTTTGTTGTGTAGGGCGCAGCTCACTTTTAATATAACTAGGAGACTGATTCATACACTTATATTGAAAAGTGACCTCAGGACTATACAACAGACACTGATGGCAGGTTACAACTGCAGTCATATGATCCCATGGCTGTATGCCTATAGTCGGGACTCAGCCATTCTCTTCCCATGTTCAGACTGATGGCTGTTGACACATGGTGAGGTTTTAATATTACAGTTTAGGTACTGTCCCGATTGGGTACACCTTGTCACGGTGGCATGGCTTTACGCTTTTTTAATCAAAAATAGTGTTTACTAAGTCCCCTATGTTTATTTATATGCACTATGCTTATAATTAGTAACAGAAGGGTATATATTCATATTATTATTTTGGGTTTTCTTTGTTTAATGGCCAGTGTGAACACGTACATACAACATGCATATGTACCAACTCACGCTCCGAGTTTTTTTTTTTTTCTTCTTCATTCCCTAGTGTCTTGTACTCAGGACAAGTAGGGTGTGGCCCCCTTTTCAAATGAGCTGAGCAATTCTTCCATTGCATCCCATGGCTGTGTGCCTCGTATAGTTGGCACCCAGCATTTCTCTACCCGTGTTCAGATTGATGTCTGTTGACAAATGGAGAGGTTTTAATATTAGGAGAGTGTTGAGTACACCTTGTCGCGGTGGGATGGCAGTACGTTTTTTTTGTTTTTTTTTAATCAAAAATAGTGTTCACCAAGTCCCCTATGTTTATTTATAGGCATTATGCTTTTATTTAGTTACAGCAGGGTCTATGTTCATATTAGTGTTATTTTGGGTTCTCTTAGTCATATGATGCTGTAGCGGACCAGAATGCTGTTGAAAACCGAAGATGAGAGTATGTTCAATGTTCACTCATTCAATACACACAATTGCTGACAAAAAGGAGAAAAGAAAAAAAAAACCCCACAAAAATCAGTTTATCATCCTGATAAAAAGGGCAATTTTCACCTTGACCAATGTTAGGCTCTGTGCCCGCAGATTTCATCGAGGAAACCCTGTGGAATTATCTGGATTTTCTAGATAAATCCGCAGGTTTTAGCAAGCACAGACACTCCCCATGTTATCCTACAGTACATGGGGAGTGTGTGTCCATGCTGCAGTATGTGCGGCTGCAGAATATGCTGCGGATGTCCGGCAGCCGCATGTAACTGCATGTCAATTATTCCTGCAGATGTCCCGCCTCTCCACTATGCAGATAGAGGCAGGGACTTCCGCAGGTAAATCGCATGAAAGTCCGCAGGTTTACCACAGATATTTTGGTGGAATACCACAGCAATGGATAGCTGCGGATTCCGGGGATCAGCTGCTGTAAACCTCCAGACATACCTGGGGATATATCCGCGGGTACATTGTGCCATGGGCACATAGCCTTATTGAATAGGGCTGGTCAGATGACAAGTTTTGTTTTTATTCACATGGTCAGATCAAGTGTCCCAAAAAAAAAAAAAAAACCCAAAACTTCAGCATGCAATATTTTTTTTTTTAAAGGAGGGGGGGTATCACCTATGGATCATTCGATTTGTGCAGACACATTGCAATTATTAATATAGGAATTGGTGTATGGTCCATAAAGTATTTTGCTCTCTGTAAAATTAAAAATTAAAAAAAAAAAAAAAAACCATTGGACAACCCTAACACACAGTTATCAATGTATCAAAAAAATGTTTTATTAAATATAAAATAGTAGCTTTTGTGGAATCAGATGATTAGGAATGTCCTGAATGTCTTCATCTCTGTAAAAGAAAACTTCCTGCCTCCTCTTAGATTGTGCCCCATTGGGAAATGTCACTTCTCATTTCTCCAAGGGAGCGTAGTTTAAAAGCTTCTCTATCAGATCCACGTGAGCGAGAAGCATCCGGCGGCAGCAGTACCTCTTCAAGCCTAATGCATCCAGTGCGTCACTGTAAAGAGAGAAGGGGAATGATAAGGACGGGCGAGAATGGAGATGTGATTTATCAAGCAGAGCAGATTACCAGCTGTCGCCTCTCCTGCCCTCACTGCGAAGAAGAGCCAGCACAATGGACACATTCTGCACTATATGGTGCAAAGGGTTATCAGAGCGGCAGTGGTGCGAGAAGCCACCTCATTGCCTCACAAGATTTGTATTCTCAAACTTATAGGGATTGCACTTTTCCTTTTACTTACAAAATGTGCAAAAAATAAAAAAAATAAATAAAAATGCACTGTTTGTCTCCAATAGCCTCTGTTACACTGTTTATTGCTGGCTGGAGAAAGATTAAAGGCCCTGTCATACACAGAGAATAACCTGCAGCAGATCTGTGGTTGCAGTGAAATTGTGGACAATCAGTGCCAGGTTTGTGGCTGTGTACAAATGGAACAATATGTCCATGATTTCACTGCAACCACAGATCTGCCAAAGATTTATCTCTGTGTGTAAAGTGGCCTTTAGGCTAGGTTCACATTTCCATTGTTTTGCATCAGTCACATGCGTTGCTTGAAGTTTGTGACTGATGCGTTGTATAACGGATGACAATAATTGGAATTAAAGCGGATTCCGTTGTAAAACGAGAGCGAGAGAACAATCAGCTGATCGCTCACAGCAGCCGGCCGCCGGGTGATCGGCTGATCGCTCACAGCAGCCGGCCGCCGGGTGATCGGCTGATCGCTCACAGCAGCCGGCCGCCGGGTGATCGGCTGATCGCTCACAGCAGCCGGCCGCCGGGTGATCGGCTGATCGTTCGGCCGCCGACAGAGAGCATGCGCAGCGAAATCCTAAGGATTCTGCTGCTCAAAAAAACGTTACTCTGCGTTCCTGCCGCCCAACGGTGAGTCATTCCACGACTGATCAGTCGGACGGAGGATGCAACGCAGCGTCATCAGTCACAATCCGCCGCTCATAAGTCTATGGGAAACAACGGAATCCGCCAAACGGATTGCATTGTTTATTATCACAGCGACAGATTGTGACTGATGCAAAACAACGGAAATGTGAACCTAGCTTTAACGGAGAAGCCATCAGTGAGCCATTTCCAATGGTCTTACTTTTTGCTTCTCTTAGCTGATTTGTGACCACATCCCACATTAAAGATCAATGTGCAAGGGAAAAAACCCCATTGGAAAATTATTTGTATCCCCAAATACAGTGAGGAAAATAAGAAAATCACCACATTGTATGATTTTTAAATAATTTGCATATTGCATAAAATTTATTTAATACACTAGAAAAACAGACCTTAATATTTGGTAGAAACCTTTGTTTGCAATTACAGAGGTCAGATATTTCCTGTAGTTCTTGACCAGGTTTGCACACACTGTAGCAGGGATTTTGGCTCATTCCTCCATACAGATCTTCTCCAGATCTTTCAGGTTTTGGGGCGGTCACTGGGCAACAATGACTTTCTACTCCCTCCAAAGATTCTCTATTGGGTTCAAGTCTGGAGACTGGCTAGGCCACTCCAGGACCTTGAAATGCTTCTTACGGAGCCACTCCTTAGTTGCCCTGTGTTTGGTCATTGTTATGCTAGAAGACCTTGCAATGTCCCATCTTTGATGCTCTCATTGAGAGGAGGTTGTTGGCCAAAATCTAGTGATACATGACCCCATCCATTCTCCCTTCAATATGGTGCAGTTGTCCTGTCCCCTTTGCAAAAAAGTACCCCCAAAGTAAGAGGTTTCCACCCCCATGCTTCACGGTTAAGACTGTGTTCTTGGGGTTGTATTCATCCTTCTTCCTCAAAACACGACGAGTGGAATAGATACCAAAAAGTCCTGTTTTGGTCTCATCTGACCTCATGACCTTCTCCCATGCCTCCTCTGGATCATCCAGATGACCAATGGTGATCTACAAATGGCCCTGGACACATGCTGGTGTGAGAAGGGGGACCTTGCGTGCCCTTCAGGATTTTAAATCTCTGAAGGCAGTGTCTTACTAACTGTAATATATGAGACTGTGGTCCCAGCTCTATTTAGCTCATTGACCATGTCCTCCCATGTAGTTTTGGGCTCTCAGGCTCATCCTTACCCTACCAGCCGAAATCTTGTATGGAGCCCCAGACTTAGTAAAATTCACAGTCATCTTGTCCATCTTCTACTAACTGTGCTAACAGTTGTTGCCTTCTCACCAAGCTGCTTACCAATATTCCTGTAGCCCATCCCAGCTTGTGCAAGTCTACAATTTTATCCCTGGTGTTCTTAGACAGCTTTTTGGTCTTAGCCATGGTGGAGAGGTTTGAGTGTGATTAATTGGGTGGACAGGTGTCTTTTATACAGGTAATAAGTTCAAACAGGTGCAAATAATACAGGTAATGAGGGCAGAGTAGGAGGGCTGCTTAATGAAAACAAATAACAGGACTGTGAGAGCAAGAATTCTTGATGGTTGGTAGGTGATCAAATACTTATTTCATGCAATACATTTCAAATTAATCACTGTATTTTTTGATTATAAAACGCACGTTTCCTCCAAAAAATCTGGGAGAAAAATGAGGGGTGTCTCTTACAAGCTGAATGTTGCCGAGGCTGGTGGAGAGGGGTTGCAGGAGCAATGGTGCGGGTGCTGTGCTGGAGCTGCGGTCGCCATCCTGAAAATGTCGGTGGTGCAGACTTCAAAATAATGGTGGGTGTGCAGATGGAGCTCTCAGCTCAAGATCTCATCTGGGCATGCACCACCTCTTGGCGCCATTTTATTTAAGTCCGCTGCTGGGACATTAATGGGTCGGAAGCGGCACGTGTGCAAATGAGATCTTGAGCCAGGAGCTCCATCTGCACAGACGCAAACTCCGGGTACCATTATTTTGAAGTCCGCACCGCTGACATTTTCAGGATGGCGCCCGCAGCCCCAGCACAGCACCCTCGGCCCGCAGATCCAGCATCGCCCTATTCCACCACCAGCCCTGCCTCCCCACTCCACCACCGCCCGCTCCTTTTAAAGACACCTCTGGATTGTGAAACAGACCCTTTCCCCCCCCCCCCTCTAAATTTGGGGTGCGTCTCATAATCCGGTGCATCTTATAAACGGAAAAATACAGCTTTTAAGAATCATACAATGTGCTTTTCTGGAATTTTTTGGGGTATTCTTTCTGATACAGTTGAAGTGTACCTATGATAAAAATTACAGACCTCTCCATTGTTTGTAAGAGGGAAGACATGCAAAATGTATCAAAATATTTATTTTCCTCACAGTAGATGCACTTAAATATAAAAAGAAAAACAAAAATTGACAATGTTTCCTTCGAGCGTAAAGTTTGTTGAAATGTAACTTTTCCTCTAAAGCATGGGTCCCCAATTCCAGTCCTCAAGGGCCGCCAACAGTGCATGTTTTCAGGATTTCCTTAGTATTGCACGTGTGATAATTTAATCACCTGCACAGTTGCTGATTCCAACACCCATGCAATGCTAAGAAAATCCTGAAAACATGCACTGTTGGCGGCCCTCGAGGACTGGAGTTGGTGAACCCTGCTCTAAAGTATAGGCCTGTCTTTGCAACCACTCTGCATCTATCTACAGCGTAAAACATAAGCAATTTTGCAAATGGTCTTTATTGAATACAGTGGAACCTTGCTTAACGAGTAACCCAGTTAGGGAGTATTTCGCCTAACGAGCAAAGCTTGCTGTAAATTTGTAACTCCGTTTACGAGCAAGCTTTGCTGAACGAGCAAAATACTCACCGCACACACTTCCGGTTCCGTACAACCACCGCGTTCTGACCCCCCACTCTTGCAGTCCACACAAACACACATATGCTCACCTTACCTTTCATTCCATCGCCGGCCCCCTGGAACTTGTAGTTCGCCGGTACAGGATGTGTATAGGGTAACCATTGCGACAAGGGAGGAAATTCCACTGCCAGAGCGCTGACGTCAAAGGCAGGAGCAGCTTGCCTCTGAACGGCCAGCGCGCTTGCCTTTGAGTAGCGGCTGACAGCTGA
The DNA here is from genome assembly GCF_048569485.1 of Anomaloglossus baeobatrachus. Taxonomy (NCBI): domain Eukaryota; kingdom Metazoa; phylum Chordata; class Amphibia; order Anura; family Aromobatidae; genus Anomaloglossus; species Anomaloglossus baeobatrachus. The sequence continues at coordinate 61,945,952 of NC_134362.1, forward strand.
AATTCCTCCCTCGTCGAGATGGTTACCGGATACACATCCTGTATCGGCGAACTACAAGATCCATGAGGCTGGCGATGGAACGGAAGGTAAGGTAAGCATAATATGTGTACCTTCCGTACCATCACCAACCTCCTGGAACTTGCAGTTCGCCGGTACAGGATGTGTATCGGGTAACCATCGCGACTAGGGAGGAACTTCCGCTGTCAGCCGCTACTCAAAGGCAGCGCGCTGGCCAGAGGAAAGATTCTCCTGCCTTTGACGTCAGCGCTCTGGCAGCGAAAGCTACTCCCTCGTCGTGATGGTTACCCGATACACATCCTGTACCGACAAACTGCAAGTTCCAGGAGGTCGGTGATGGAACGGAAGGTAAGGTGAGCATAATATATGTGTGTGTGCGCGCATGTGTGTGTTTGTGCATGTGTGGAATGGCACAATAGGGGACCAGGATGGGACATTTAACAAGTTGTGCATCGAATTGTCTTCATTGCAATGATTTCCTATGAAAAATCTTGCTTTGCTGAACGAGTAACTTGGTTTACAAGCACACTCCCAGAACGGCTTGTTCTCGATAGCCAAGGTTCCACTGTATTTCCTACCGTTTTGCGTCCACAGCTTTTTTTTTGGCAGATGTGTCTCCATGGTAACATCTGCCTGTTTTTTGTACAGTGGCAGAAACTAGGGGACAGATACCCTCAGGATCAGAATACGCAGGTTTTGTTTATTGTCTGTTACTATGGAAATGCATAGATTTGCATTGCAGCTGTAGACAAATTTTTTTTTGTAAAACTATTTGCAAAGTTACTTTTTTTAATTTTAGGTGCAGAAGAGATAAAAATGGCCATGAAAAGCCTTTAACAGCATAATAGAGGAGAATGGCTCAATGATTTTTTATTTTGGCCATTTTTGCTGGAAATGCTCGTGGGCTAGAAGAGTAAGAAGTAATCATCGTAATAACAGAAACACATTGACTTGATCTATGGATATGACGCGCGGCGGCTATAAACACGGAGAACGTACCCTTCAGTGTACTCCGCCTGCAGCAGCCCCAGATACGCTTCCCACTTATTTCCAACGATCTTGCCACATGTGAAGCATCTGACAGGGATAATCATTTTGTTGAATGTTCTTGAGGGAAAGAAAAGACAAGAAATTGGGTCACAAGCCATGATAAGATCCAGCTAAATAATAACAAATGCTCCGCCGGGACCTCTCGATGCCCTTGCTCTGGGCTACGGAACACTCCGGAGACACGACTGCTAAAGATAATAAGCCAGTGTATCAGCTTGTAATGGCGTGATCAATGTGCGGCGGCCTGTCGCGCTGCTCCCTATGTTCTATCATTTACTGCCTCCGCCGGCCCTGATTGGATTAAGACGGGAATTCTCTAGAAATGGATATTTTTTATTATAAAGTTTAAAAGGATCAGCTGGGAGCAATTACAGCGACAGAGACAAAGACAGACATCCCGGTGACTGAAGGCATGAGATATGTAAAGCAATATGTGCCGATGACAGCCGCGCCACCGCCAGGACCACCGTCACATCATTAATAGACAATGGCAGAAGTCCGCAGGTTACAGATCCGGGGAGACACTCGTATCATGATGGCTCCAAATATACAATTTACAGTGTTCAAGAGCAGTTTGAACAGCGCGTTTTGGGCTATGGATAAGGCCATATTCACACATCCATTTCTTCCTTGGACTGCGTACTTAAATCAAAAAGGTCCGTGGAGCCCCTGTTAGGAGTCTCGACACAGAACTAGCCAGATATCCCTCCGGGAAGGACCTAGCCAAGAAGTGGCTCTTTTTAGGAGACCACCATAACCACCATATTAATTGGCCCTTTTAGTCAATATCCAGCTCTTGACGAATTTAAAGATATGACAAGGGAATTACCAAGGCCAGGTATCCATCCAGACAGCTGTTTCAGTGTGGAGTAGGATTCTGGCCAGGTGGGAGCAATGCCTAGACGACAAACAAGACAAAACAATCACTGATCTCGGGAAGACCAGCCAGAGAAAACACTGCCGGCAGCCAACAAAAGCGCTCAACACATTGACATCCTAGGTGCATTGCCCCCTTGTCATATCTTTAAACTCGTCAAGAGTTGGATATTGACTAAAAGGGCCACTAGAAGTCCCAGAGAAGGGTCATTTAACATTTCTACCTTTGGAACCCAGGGAGCTCGAAAATTTCTGGGACTTCTAGTGTTAATATGGTGGTCTCCTAAAAAGAGCCACTCCTTGGCTAGGTCCTTCCCGGAGGGATATCTGGCTATTTGCTGTGTCGAGACGCCTAACAGAGGCTCCACTGACCTTTTTGATTTGCATACTTCCCAGGGGGCAATTCACCTAGGATTTCACTGTGTTGAGCGCCTTTATTGGCTGCCAGCAATGTTTTTCTCTGGCTGGTCTCCCCAACTCTGCAAGACTTGGCGCACACCCCATTATCTGTTTTGCAGGTCAGACTCAATAACTGACGCCTATGGGAACCCCAGACTCTGATGAAAACCAGGACAGTCTCTGTACTTCAAAGTTCCAGTTGTTGTATTGCAGATCCATATCTAAATGTCAATGACTAAAAAAAAAAAAAAAAAAAAAAAAGACAAAATCCGAAAACATCAAAAAGACGCTATTAACCTGCATGTTACTAGCATTGAAACAATGCACAGTCTCTGCACTGAGAGTCCAGCTGCTGGGAGGAAGTTAACTTTATTCTTCCCAGCAGCCTCAGGCTTTCAGTTATAGAGGAGGCTCTGGCGAGTCTTCAGTCACTGATTCTTACACAGTGAGCGGCAGCTGTATCCCTGTATCTTGGTGATCCTTTTTTCAAGTGACACGTCTGACTTAGTTTGCTCTTCTTGCCATCCATGGTATTGGTGGCCTCCTTCTCCAGCACCACATTTCGAAGGCATGGATTATTTTTCTTCTGTCTTATTGTTTTATCATCCAAGTTTCACATCCATATATTACTACAGAAGACACCAGACTGCATGAGCCATGTATTCGTTATCAGTGAAATGTTCCTAGATTTGAGGATCTTTTCCAGTGACTGTTGATTTGCCCATAGTTTTTCTCCTATTGACTTCCGATGTCGTCGTTGTATCTTTAGTGATCATTGATACGAGTCCTTTACAGCTTAGAGTTCATCAGAGTCCATCTCAAATGTGTCCTGGTCATACCCAGCAGTAGTCAATATCTTTGTATCGAGTAGGAGTCCCATGTTTGAGGTTTCCATCTTGACACTGTAATAAGTGTAATAAGTATGGTAAGCAAAACAATGGAGGAAGCAGAGGACGTTCTTACAAAAGATCTTAGTGTAATGGGAAAGTACTTCCGACAATGGAGATTAAAACCTAACCCATCAAAAACGGAAGTTTGTTGCTTTCATTTACACAATGCAAGTGCCAAGACTGAACTTAAAGTACAATTTGAAGGCCAATCTGTTAAACACAATTTCAATCCTAAGTACTTAGGTGTAACCCTTGATAGAAGTCTAACTTTTAAATCCCATCTGGATAAATTGGCACAGAAACTGAAAGCACGTAATAATATTATTCAGAAACTTTGTGGATCCTCATGGGGCTAGGCAACATCGTTTTGAGAACATCTACTCTTGCCCTGGTGTACTCTGCTGCAGAATACTGTGCTCCAGCATGGTTAAATAGCTGTCATGTAAACTTAATTGACACTCAGCTGAACAACTCTTTGCGTATAATATCTGGTGCTATTAGACCTACACCTGTTCACTGGTTACCTGTGCTGGGTCATATCGCACCCGCAAATCTAAGAAGACAAAAGCTCCTACTTAAAGAATACACTAAAGTAGTGAATAATGAAAAACTTCCAATACACCAAAATATCAGAGATGTTACAATACAACGCTTGAAATCAAGACATCCACCCATCCGAATTGCAATCACCTTGCATGAACAAAACTTCAATTTAGAGGAGAAATGGCGAGAACTTTGGGTCAATGTAGTAGAAGGTGATCCCCAAATGTTCCCTAATTTACAAAACCCTCCACCAGGCTTCAATCTACCAAGGAAAACATGGGTTACTCTAAATCGTATCGGAACAAATTTTGGCGTCTGTGCAGATTTTATGTATAAGTAGGGAAAATATGACTCTCCGACCTGTGACTGTGGAGCAGATGGTCAAACTATCCAGCACATTGTTGAGGAGTGCCCCCTGAGATCCTACCATGGTGACAAGAAGGATTTCTATATTTTAAATGATAACGCTATTGCATATATAGAAAATCTTGATATTCAAATTTGATTTTTATCCTTTTGATATTTTTCAATCACTGTCTATTGTGTGGTGTTTATTTTTATATGATGGCAAGATATACGTTCATACGATTAAATAAACTGTAATAAGTCCTTCATTCCATTTACGCTTGTTGCTATCAATGTTGTATCACCTGCATATTTAAGATTGTTGATTATTCGCCCAGCAATTTTGATTTCTTTTTCAGAAAGTCCAACCTTACTCAAAATGGCTTCTGCATATAAACTGAAGAGAAATTGTGACCGGAGGCCGCCTTGTCTGACGTCTCGCTCTAGGTTAAACCCCACTGTGCCACCATGTGTCCAGACTTGCTTCTTGGTCGATGTAAAGGGTTCTGATGAGGCTGAGCAGAAGGTTTGGCACACCCATATCCTTCATGGTATTCCAAAGTTCCTGGTGATCAACAGTCAAAAGCTTTGCTATAGTCGAAGCAGAAAAAGAGCTCCATGTTGTATTCTTTTGCCTTTTCCATCTTATGTTAGTAATTACAGCTCTTGTTCCTCTGACTTTTCTGAATCCTGTTTGTTCCTCTGGCAGCTTTTTGTCTAAGTAAGGGCTCATTCAGACGACCGTTCCATTTGTCCTGTTCAGTTCCCGTTTTTTTGTGGACCTACTGACAAAACCATCTTTTCAATGTCTTTTGTGTAGGATCAGATGGCACATAGAAGCAGTTCAGAGTGCATCAGTTCTTACAAAAAACACATCGGATGCCGTAAGTCCGTTCCATTATTATGGAATATGTCCTATTCTGTTCCGTAATTGCGGACCGTGACTCAATACAAGTCAATGGGTCCATAATATCTTGGAAGCCACACGGAAGCACTTCCATGTGACTTCTGTCGGGTGCCCCTGCAGTCTGTGTCCCACTCCTGCGCCAGCCTCACAGCTGCTTGCACAGCAGTGCAAGCAGCTGCAGGGATGACAAACGCTGACATCAGGAGGTTAGCTAAGTTCATTACGTGCTGTGATGAAGGTTGCTGCACTCCTGACGTCAGCGCTCATCATTGACTTCCATGCCCACCGCGTTCTCATAGCAAGCTTCACGGGTGGCCAGAGATTGACTGGCGGTGACGTCACGAGCTCCCGCAATACTTCGCTTGTGAACGAAGCGGACAATCGAAGTTAGTAACAAGTTCTGACGTCATGAGTTCAGCGGCGTTCATCACCGCAGGTAATGTACCTAGCTAACCTCATGAAGTCAGCGCTTGTCATGCCCTGCGGTGATCTGGGCTGACCTATTGATGTTAGCTCAGGTCACTGCACTGCTCTCCCAGCCAATAGGGAACATTCTGTTCTTCATTGACTGGACAGTGAGTATGGATCGTCACGAGACCCCCTTATTGGATTACGCCGGACCCAGATTTGATGTTTCTTTTCAATAAGTTGGTGAAAGAGGGAACATGTTGGGGAGTGTTTTTTCAAATAAAAATGTGTTTGTCGTCTATATTTTTTATTACTGACTGGGTTAGTGATGTCGAGTAACTGATAGATGCTATGACATTACTAACCTCTAGGCTTGATGCCAGGTGACATTACACAGCTGGTATCAACCCCATATACAGTGCCTACAAATAGTATTCAACCCCCTGCAGATTTAGCAGGTTTGATAACAAATAAGTTAGAGCCTGAAAACTTCAAAACAAGAGCAGGATTTATTAACAGATGCATAAATCTTACAAACCAACAAGTTATGTTGCTCGGTTAAATTTTAATAAATTTTCAACATAAAAGTGTGGGTCAATTATTATTCAACCCCTAGGTTTAATATTTTGTGGAATAACCCTTGTTTGCAATTACAGCTAATAATCGTCTTTTATAAGACCTGATCAGGCCCGGACAGGTCTCTGGAGTTATCTTGGCCCACTCCTCCATGCAGATCTTCTCCAAGTTATCTAGGTTCTTTGGGTGTCTCATGTGGACTTTAATCTTGAGCTCCTTCCACAAGTTTTCAATTGGGTTAAGGTCAGGAGACTGACTAGGCCACTGCAACACCTTGATTTTTTCCCTCTTGAACCAGGCCTTGGTTTTCTTGGCTGTGTGCTTTGGGTCGTTGTCTTGTTGGAAGATGAAATGATGACCCATCTTAAGATCCTTGATGGAGGAGCGGAGGTTCTTGGCCAAAATCTCCAGGTAGGCCGTGCTATCCATCTTCCCATGGATGCGGACCAGATGGCCAGGCCCCTTGGCTGAGAAACAGCCCCACAGCATGATGCTGCCACCACCATGCTTGACTGTAGGGATGGTATTCTTGGGGTCGTACGCAGTGCCATCCAGTCTCCAAACGTCACGTGTGTGGTTGGCACCAAAGATCTCGATCTTGGTCTCATCAGACCAGAGAACCTTGAACCAGTCTGTCTCACAGTCCTCCAAGTGATCATGAGCAAACTGTAGACGAGCCTTGACATGACGCTTTGAAAGTAAGGTACCTTACGGGCTCGTCTGGAACGGACACCATTGCGGTGGAGTACGTTACTTATGGTATTGAGTTGACTGAAACCAATGTCCCCACTGCCATGAGATCTTCCCGGAGCTCCTTCCTTGTTGTCCTTGGGTTAGCCTTGACTCTTCGGACAAGCCTGGCCTCGGCACGGGAGGAAACTTTCAAAGGCTGTCCAGGCCGTGGAAGGCTAACAGTAGTTCCATAAGCCTTCCACTTCCGGATGATGCTCCCAACAGTGGAGACAGGTAGGCCCAACTTCTTGGAAAGGGTTTTGTACCTCTTGCCAGCCTTGTGACCCTCCACGATCTTGTCTCTGATGGCCTTGGAATGCTCCTTTGTCTTTCCCATGTTAACCAAGTATGAGTGCTGTTCACAAGTTTGGGGAGGGTCTTAATTAGTCAGAAAAGGCTGGAAAAAGAGATAATTAATCCAAACATGTGAAGCTCATTGTTCTTTGTGCCTGAAATACTTCTTAATACTTTAGGGGAACCAAACAGAATTATGGTGGTTTGAGGGGTTGAATAATAAATGACCCTCTGAATAAACTTTTCTCAATAAAAAAAAAACAAAAAAAAAAAAACATTCTTTTTTGCTGCAGTGCATTTCACACTTCCAGGCTGATCTACAGTCCAAATGTCACAATGCCAAGTTAATTCCGAATGTGTAAACCTGCTAAATCTGCAGGGGGTTGAAGACTACTTGTAGGCACTGTATTATCCTGATTGCCACCGCACCAGGGCAGTCAGAAAGAGTCGGGTAAAGTCCCGGGACTGTCGCATCTAATGGATGCAGCAATTCCGGCTGGCTGCTGGCTGATATTTTTAGGCTAGGAAACTCCCAATAGTGTGGGTCTCCCCAGCCTGAGAATACCAGCCCCCAGCTGTGAGGCTTTATCTTGGCTGGGAATTAAACTTGGGAGGGACCACACTATTTTTAAAATTAATTTATTTTATTGCACGATATAGACCCGCCCACCGGTGGCTGTGATTGGTTGCAGTCAGACAGCTGTCACTCATCATGGGGGCGCATCTGACTACAACCAATTACAGACGACACCAATGAGCGAGGGAAGCAGTGAATATGTATGACCCTAATGAGTTTCAGGTTCGGGAAGAAGAAAGCTACCGCGGGAACAGTGTAACAGTCACCCGGTGATCGGTAGGAATGTAGCAATTGCTTCTACCCCTTTGCGCTGGATTCCGTTCCACATAGATTTTAAATGGGGATTAGCATGTGGCCAGATACCGTTGACAGTATGAAACAAACCTTCCGTTTTTTTGTTGCGGTCCCCAAAAAAAGACGGAAGTCACACGGACCATATACGGAACGGAAGTCACAAGTATCCGTGGAACAACAGGACCTTTTTTTTTGCGAATCGCAAAAACGTAACTGTTGTGTGACTGTAGCCTAAAGCTGTGACCACCTTTCTAGGATCTTCAATAGTATTTTGGTGGCACGAGGTATGAGCACAATAGTCGGTAACATCTCCGTTCTTTGGAATAGGAATAAACACTGATCTTGTCCAGTCCTTAGGCCATTTACTAGTCGTATTTATCTGGCAACACAGGCGTGTGATGACATCAACTTCTACAACAGAAAATTTGATTAGCTCTATTGGAATATTGTCACATGCAGGTGTTTTGTGACAGAAGCTTTATCGTAGCAACAACTTTGTCCCTCAAGATACTCGGTTCACTATCATTTCCAGTGTCAGTTTCTTCCTGTATCACTAAGGGTACTTTCACACTTGCGTTGTTTTCCTTCCGTCACAATCCGCCCTTTTGGAAAACAGCGGAATCCGTTAACGGATTCTGCTGTTTCCCATAGACTTGTATGGATGACGGATTGTGCCAAAAGTACCTGCGTTCCTTCCGCTAGCCGACGCTGCGTTGCTTCCGCCGGGCGGAAGGAACACAGCATGTAACGTTTTTTGAGCAGTGGAATCCTCTATTTTTCACTGCGCATGCTCTTTTTTTTTTTTTGAATCACACAGACTTTATTTTGTCTCTCGGTGGCCGAACGTTCAGCTGAGCGCCCCGCCGCCGGCATGTGAGAGCTCTCAGCTGAGCGCCCCGCCGCCGGCATGTGAGAGCTCTCAGCTGAGCGCCCCGCCGCCGGCATGTGAGAGCTCTCAGCTGAGCGCCCCGCCGCCGGCATGTGAGAGCTCTCAGCTGAGCGCCCCGCCGCCGGCATGTGAGAGCTCTCAGCTGAGCGCCCCGCCGCCGGCATGTGAGAGCTCTCAGCTGAGCGCCCCGCCGCCGGCATGTGAGAGCTCTCAGCTGAGCGCCCCGCCGCCGGCATGTGAGAGCTCTCAGCTGAGCGCCCCGCCGCCGGCATGTGAGAGCTCTCAGCTGAGCGCCCCGCCGCCGGCATGTGAGAGCTCTCAGCTTGAGCGCCCGCATGTGAGAGCGCTCAGCTTGAGCGCCCGCCGCCGGCATGTGAGAGCGCTCAGCTTGAGCGCCCGCCGCCATGTGAGAGCGCTCCGCTTGAGCGCCCGGCAGCCGGCTTTTGAGAGCGATCAGCTGATTGTTCACAATAGTCTGCTGCCAGTAAAACTGTAAAGGAGAAAAAAAAAAGCTTTTCGTTGTTTTGTACGATCCGTTGCATCCGTTGTGCCATTATATGCAACGCATCCGTTGCATCCGTCACACAACACAACGCAACGGATGCCGTTCAACCCAACTGTGAAACTAGCCTAAGTCATTCTTTTACAGTTTCTCCAGGTATTAATTCCTTGATCTGTTCTGGCCGAGTTGGTTTTCTTCCCGTTGGTGTCTTTCAACATTGCCACTCTTGGTTAAAACATTGGTCGTACCTATTTGATCTTTTGCTATGTCTTCCTGGTCGATCCCTTCAGCTGTTCACTTTCTTTCTCTGTACATATCTTTTGGTAATAAAGTTCTTTCTCTGCTGGAACAGCTCTTCAGTCTTTTACTAATGTTTCCTGCTTGTTGTCATTTATCTTTCTTCAATGATCTTTGGGGTCTCCTCCGCCTCTTCGCTACGGTCTTTCTGGCTTCTTCAGGAATATTCTTTGTGTGTCCATAATTCCTCAAGCTTTCATTCATCCAGTGATATAAATCGGTTGTGCAGACTGTTCTACAAAACTTCAGCCATGTTGGTCAAATTGAAGATGAAAATGCCTGTCTTGTCTAAAATCGGCATTAAACCTTCTATTATCACCGACCACAGGGAATCCTGGAAAATGTACTACAAACATGGTTTTTGTTTCAGTTTTTACACTGCACACATCCATCACATGGATAGCAAATAGCAGAAGTTGAATTCTGGGGAGAATGTGCCCCCAAAAATACAGCTGCTGCCCTGGGGCTCTCGACCCTCCCCTGACACGTTATCACACGCTGAATGTAGACATGCCAGACCCGCTCTCTCCTCCGAGAGCAGCTGAGACTCCTCTGTACACAGTATGCTCGACTGATGTGAGCGTGCATGTGTATCTCGATATTAGTAGCCCCAGTCATCAGCTATTTCCTGGACATCTGTGCTGCTGGCTACGAAAATGTTACATCCACATATAGTAGGAGCTATGAGGGGTCTCCCTGGGCTCCTTGCCACATATACCCTTCTCTCCACACACTGCATATAATACCAACACCACCCCCCCCCCCTCACCTCGGGGGGCTCCCCATACACTGCAAATAAAACACCCCCACCCCCTCTCAGGGGGCTCCCCATACACTGCATATAAAACACCCCCACCCCCTCTCGGGGGGCTCCCCATACACTGCATATAAAACACCCCCACCCCCTCTCGGGGGGCTCCCCATACACTGCATATAAACACCCCCACCCCCTCTCGGGGGGCTCCCCATACACTGCATATAAACACCCCCACCGCCTCTCGGGGGGCTCCCCATACACTGCATATAAACACCCCCACCCCCTCTCGGGGGGCTCCCCATACACTGCATATAAAACACCCCCACCCCCTCTCGGGGGGCTCCCCATACACTGCATATAAACACCCCCACCGCCTCTCGGGGGGCTCCCCATACACTGCATATAAACACCCCCACCGCCTCTCGGGGGGCTCCCCATACACTGCATATAAACACCCCCACCGCCTCTCGGGGGGCTCCCCATACACTGCATATAAACACCCCCTCTCGGGTGGCTCCCCATACACTGCATATAAACACCTCCACCCCCTCTCGGGGGCTCCCCATACACTGCATATAAACACCCCCACCCCCTCTCGGGGGGCTCCCCATACACTGCATATAAACACCCCCACCCCCTCTCGGGGGGCTCCCCATACACTGCATATAAACACCTCCACCCCCTCTCGGGGGCTCCCCATACACTGCATATAAACACCTCCACCCCCTCTCGGGGGCTCCCCATACACTGCATATAAACACCCCCACCCCCTCTCGGGGGGCTCCCCATACACTGCATATAAACACCCCCACCCCCTCTCGGGGGGCTCCCCATACACTGCATATAAACACCCCCACCCCCTCTCGGGGGGCTCCCCATACACTGCATATAAACACCTCCACCCCCTCTCGGGGGCTCCCCATACACTGCATATAAACACCCCCACCCCCTCTCGGGGGGCTCCCCATACACTGCATATAAACACCCCCACCCCCTCTCGGGGGGCTCCCCATACACTGCATATAAACACCTCCACCCCCTCTCGGGGGCTCCCCATACACTGCATATAAACACCCCCACCCCCTCTCGGGGGGCTCCCCATACACTGCATATAAACACCCCCACCCCCTCTCGGGGGGCTCCCCATACACTGCATATAAACACCCCCACCCCCTCTCGGGGGGCTCCCCATACACTGGATATAAACACCCCCTCTCGGGGGGCTCCCCATACACTGCATATAAACACCCCCTCTCGGGGGGCTCCCCATACACTGCATATAAACACCCCCACCCCCTCTCGGGTGGCTCCCCATACACTGCATATAAACACCCCCACCCCCTCTCGGGGGCTCCCCATACACTGCATATAAACACCTCCACCCCCTCTCGGGGGCTCCCCATACACTGCATATAAACACCCCCACCCCCTCTCGGGGGGCTCCCCATACACTGCATATAAACACCCCCACCCCCTCTCGGGGGGCTCCCCATACACTGCATATAAACACCCCCTCTCGGGGGGCTCCCCATACACTGCATATAAACACCCCCTCTCGGGGGGCTCCCCATACACTGCATATAAACACCCCCTCTCGGGGGGCTCCCCATACACTGCATATAAACACCCCCACCCCCTCTCGGGGGGCTCCCCATACACTGCATATAAACACCCCCACCCCCTCTCGGGGGCTCCCCATACACTGCATATAAACACCCCCACCCCCTCTCGGGGGGCTCCCCATACACTGCATATAAACACCCCCACCCCCTCTCGGGGGGCTCCCCATACACTGGATATAAACACCCCCTCTCGGGGGGCTCCCCATACACTGCATATAAACACCCCCTCTCGGGGGGCTCCCCATACACTGCATATAAACACCCCCACCCCCTCTCGGGTGGCTCCCCATACACTGCATATAAACACCCCCACCCCCTCTCGGGGGCTCCCCATACACTGCATATAAACACCTCCACCCCCTCTCGGGGGCTCCCCATACACTGCATATAAACACCCCCACCCCCTCTCGGGGGGCTCCCCATACACTGCATATAAACACCCCCACCCCCTCTCGGGTGGCTCCCCATACACTGCATATAAACACCTCCACACCCTCTCCTCGGGGGCTCCCAATACACTGCATATAAACACCCCCACCCCCTCTCGGGGGGCTCCCCATACACTGCATATAAACACCTCCACCCCCTCTCGGGGGCTCCCCATACACTGCATATAAACACCCCCACCGCCTCTCGGGGGGCTCCCCATACACTGCATATAAACACCCCCACCGCCTCTCGGGGGGCTCCCCATACACTGCATATAAACACCCCCACCGCCTCTCGGGGGGCTCCCCATACACTGCATATAAACACCTCCACCCCCTCTCGGGGGCTCCCCATACACTGCATATAAACACCCCCACCCCCTCTCGGGGGGCTCCCCATACACTGCATATAAACACCCCCACCCCCTCTCGGGGGGCTCCCCATACACTGCATATAAACACCCCCTCTCGGGGGGCTCCCCATACACTGCATATAAACACCCCCACCCCCTCTCGGGGGGCTCCCCATACACTGCATATAAACACCCCCTCTCGGGGGGCTCCCCATACACTGCATATAAACACCCCCACCCCCTCTCGGGGGGCTCCCCATACACTGCATATAAACACCCCCACCCCCTCTCGGGGGCTCCCCATACACTGCATATAAACACCCCCACCCCCTCTCGGGGGGCTCCCCATACACTGCATATAAACACCCCCACCCCCTCTCGGGGGGCTCCCCATACACTGCATATAAACACCCCCTCTCGGGGGGCTCCCCATACACTGCATATAAACACCCCCACCCCCTCTCGGGGGGCTCCCCATACACTGCATATAAACACCCCCTCTCGGGGGGCTCCCCATACACTGCATATAAACACCCCCACCCCCTCTCGGGGGGCTCCCCATACACTGCATATAAACACCCCCACCCCCTCTCGGGGGCTCCCCATACACTGCATATAAACACCCCCACCCCCTCTCGGGGGGCTCCCCATACACTGCATATAAACACCCCCACCCCCTCTCGGGGGGCTCCCCATACACTGGATATAAACACCCCCTCTCGGGGGGCTCCCCATACACTGCATATAAACACCCCCTCTCGGGGGGCTCCCCATACACTGCATATAAACACCCCCACCCCCTCTCGGGTGGCTCCCCATACACTGCATATAAACACCCCCACCCCCTCTCGGGGGCTCCCCATACACTGCATATAAACACCTCCACCCCCTCTCGGGGGCTCCCCATACACTGCATATAAACACCCCCACCCCCTCTCGGGGGGCTCCCCATACACTGCATATAAACACCCCCACCCCCTCTCGGGTGGCTCCCCATACACTGCATATAAACACCTCCACACCCTCTCCTCGGGGGCTCCCAATACACTGCATATAAACACCCCCACCCCCTCTCGGGGGGCTCCCCATACACTGCATATAAACACCTCCACCCCCTCTCGGGGGCTCCCCATACACTGCATATAAACACCCCCACCGCCTCTCGGGGGGCTCCCCATACACTGCATATAAACACCCCCACCCCCTCTCGGGGGGCTCCCCATACACTGCATATAAACACCCCCACCGCCTCTCGGGGGCTCCCCATACACTGCATATAAACACCCCCACCGCCTCTCGGGGGCTCCCCATACACTGCATATAAACACCCCCACCGCCTCTCGGGGGGCTCCCCATACACTGCATATAAACACCCCCACCGCCTCTCGGGGGGCTCCCCATACACTGCATATAAACACCCCCACCCCCTCTCGGGGGGCTCCCCACACACTGCATATAAAACACCCCCACCCCCTCTCGGGGGGCTCCTCACACACTGCATATAAAACACCCCCACCCCCTCTCGGGGGCTCCTCACACACTGCATATAAAACACCCCCACCCCCTCTCGGGGGCTCCTCACACACTGCATATAACCCCCACGCTACATACACCACACGGACTCCTCTCACCTCCGGCCACCGCGCCGCGCACAACAGCAAAGTTCCCAAGTCCCAACCACGTGACTCGCTGGGTCTCGCCCTCCTGAGGCGGCGGAGTCTTCCTGGTCCCGGGTTCTCCGGCTTTTCATTTTGCCGGGTCGTAATGTTTGGTCGAGCGCCCTCTGGTGCCCAGGAGGAGGAGCAGCACTGATAGCGGTGAGCGCTGCTGTGAGGGGACGATCAGAGCGCACGGAGCAGAGACTGAGGAGACAGAGGCTACAGGTACCGTCCTGTGCAGGGACTGATGCTGCTCCTGCTGGGGGTCCTGTGTGTGTGTGTGGGGGGTCCTGTGTGTGCAGCTGCGGGAGACTCTGGGCATAGCCGGATCCTCACTATATCACTGACGGCTGAAGTCCCAGCTACGCGAAGCAACAAGTTCTCCTGGAGCAGAGCAGCCCGAGGAGGCACATACACGGACACAGGGGTACACCTGCAGGTACAAGTGTGTGTGTGTGTGTGTATGTATATATATATGTATGTGTATGTGTGTGTGCGCTATATATATATATGTATGTGTGTGTGTGTGTGTGTGTGTGTGTGTGTGTGTGTATATATATATATATATATATATATATATGTGTGTGTATGTATGTGTCTCTGGCAAAAATTAAGAGACCACTTCCAAATTGACAGTTTTTCTGATTTTTCTCTTTATAGCTACAGTATATTTTGGAGTAAAATGTAAACTGTTCTCTTTTTCTATAAATTACTGACAACGTCTCCGAATTTCCAAGCAATAAATGTATTTATTTTCTGAAAATGAGAAATGGTCAAAATAACAAAACAATGCACAATGCTTTCACACCTCAAATAATGCAAAGACAACAAGTTCATAATCATTTAGAAACAACAATACTAATGTTTTACCTCAGGAACAGATAAGAAATCAATATTTTGGTGACTAACCATGATTAAACTTTGCGAAGGACGTATGAATCAAGCTGCATACAAGGTTATCCTGGAAAAACAGTCTGCTCAGGCAATGTTCCCCAACTCCGAGGACTGGTTTTTCCAGCAGGACAATGCGCCATGCCACATAGGTCAATCAATGTGTGGATGAAGGACCACCACATCAAATCCCTGTCATGGCCAGCCCAATCTCCAGACCTGAACCCCATTGAAAACCTCTGGAATGTAATCAAGAGGAAGATGGATAGTCACAAGCCATCAAACAAAGAAGAACTGCTTACATTATTGCACCAGGAGTGGCATAAGGTCACCCAAAAGCAGTGAGAAAGACTGGTGGAAAGCAGCCAAGACGCATGAAAGCTGTGGTTAAAAATCATGATTATTCCACAAAGTATTGATTTCTGATCTCCTTCCTGAGGTAAAACATTATTAGTTTAGTTGTTTCTAAATGATTAGGAACTTGTTTTCTTTGCATTATTTGAGGTGTGAAAGCACTGTGCATTGTTTTGTTATTTTGATCATTTCTCATTTTCAGAAAATAAATACAACATTTATTGCTTGGAAATTCGGAGACGTTGTCAGTAGTTTATAGAATAAAAGAACGATTTACATTTTACTCAAAAATATACTGTAGCTATAAAGAGAATAATCAGAAAAACTGACAATTTTACAGTGGTCTCTTAATTTTTGCCAGAGCTGTGTGTGACAGCCGCGCAATATAATGTCCCATGTGTGACAGCCGCACGCTATAATGTCCCGTGTGTGACAGCCGCACAATATAATGTCCCGTGTGTGACAGCCGCACGCTATAATGTCCCGTGTGTGACAGCCGCGCAATATAATGTCCCGTGTGTGACAGCCGCACGCTATAATGTCCTGTGTGTGACAACCGCTCAATATAATGTCCTGTGTGTGACAACCGCTCAATATAATGTCCCGTGTGTGACAGCCGCGCAATATAATGTCCCGTGTGTGACAGCCATGCGCTATAATGTCCCGTGTGTGACAGCCGCGCAATATAATGTCCCGTGTGTGACAGCCATGCGCTATAATGTCCCGTGTGTGACAGCCGCACAATATAATGTCCCGTGTGTGACAGCCGCGCAATATAATGTCCCGTGTGTGACAGCCATGCGCTATAATGTCCCGTGTGTGACAGCCGCACAATATAATGTCCCGTGTGTGACAGCCGCACAATATAATGTCCCGTGTGTGACAGCCGCGCAATATAATGTCCCGTGTGTGACAGCCACACGCTATACTGTCCCGTGTGTGACAGCCGCACGCTATAATGTCCCGTGTGTGACAGCCGCGCAATATAATGTCCCGTGTGTGACAGCCGCATGCTATAATGTCCCGTGTGTGACAGCCGCATGCTATAATGTCCCGTGTGTGACAGTCGCACGTTATAATGTCCCGTGTGTGACAGCCGCACGTTATAATGTCCCGTGTGTGACAGCCGCACGTTATAATGTCCCGTGTGTGACAGTCGCGTGCTTTAGTGTCCCCTATGTGACAGCCGACAGCCACGCGCTATAATGTCTCATGTGTGACAGCCGCGCGCTATAATGTCCCGTGTGTGACAACCATGCGCTATGATGTTATATGTGTGACAACCGCTCACTATAATGTCCCGTGTGTGACAGTCGCACGTTATAATGTCCCCTATGTGACAGCCGCACGCTATAATGTCCCGTGTGTGACAGTCGCACGCTATAATGTCCCGTGTGTGACAGTCGCACGCTATAATGTCCCGTGTGTGACAGTCGCACGTTATAATGTCCCATGTGTGACAGTCGCGTGCTTTAATGTCTCATGTGTGACAGCCGCTCGCTATAATGTCCCGTGTGTGACAGCCGCGCACTATAATGTTCCGTGTGTGACAGCCGCGCGCTATGATGTTCCGTGTGTGACAGCCGCGCGCTATGATGTTCCGTGTGTGAAAGCCGCGCGCTATAATGTCCCGTGTGTGACAGCCGCTCGCTATAATGTCCCGTGTGTGACAGCCGCGCGCTATAATGTCTCGTGTGTGACAGCCGCGCGCTATGATGTTATATGTGTGACAACCGCTCACTATAATGTCCTGTATGTGAGTCGCGTGCTTTAATGTCCCCTATGTGACAGCCACGCGCTATAATGTCCCGTGTGTGACAACCGCTCGCTATAATGTCTCATGTGTGACAACTGCTCGCTATAATGTCTCATGTGTGACAACTGCTCGCTATAATGTCTCATGTGTGACAACTGCTCGCTATAATGTCTCATGTGTGACAACTGCTCGCTATAATGTCTCATGTGTGACAACTGCTCGCTATAATGTCTCATGTGTGACAACCGCTCGCTATAATGTCTCATGTGTGACAACTGCTCGCTATAATGTCTCATGTGTGACAACCGCTCGCTATAATGTCTCATGTGTGACAACTGCTCGCTATAATGTCTCATGTGTGACAACCATGCTCTATAGTGTATCAGGTGTGACAACCACGCTTTGTCCTGGCTTGTGTGTGACAACCGCTTGCTATAATGTCCCGTGCGTGACAGCCATGATCTATAATGTCTCGTATGTGACAGCTTCGCTTTGTCATGTCTCATGTATGACAACCACGTGCTCTGTAATGTCCCGGGTGTGACAGCCATGCGTTATAATCTCCCATGTGTGACAACCTGTGGATACTCGGGTTCGCGGAATCCACATGAACTAAAAAAAATGTTGGGTTCGTGAACCAAACTTTTGACCTGAACTGGTCCCCGGATAATGAAACCCATACAAGTCAAATAAGTCAAGTTGAGAAATTCTGTGCTGTAAAATGGTTGTAGTAACCACTAGGGGGCTGCAAAAAGAATAAAAATGGTGGTAAGAGCAGGATAGTATACATACCAGCTTTCCTGGAAAATAACACTGAAGTCAGACTATTTTTCTGGCCCACTCATTAAGCTTCATGAATATTCACTACTCCCCCACCCCAACACCCTCTGTGCTAGCGTCTGTAATTGGTTGCAGACTGCTATACACACCCTCATCCTCTGTGTCGGTGGTTTGTTGTAGACCAGTTTGCTGTACAGTAGTGTAAAAAGAAATAAATAAGTTTAAAAAAATGACACGGGCTCCCACCCTATTTTTGCTAATAAGGTAAAACAGACGGCAACAGGCTGTAACCTCCAGTGGTCTGCTTTACCATGGCTAGTTATCAAAAATAGAGGGTATCCAATAATTTAAACCCCCCCCCCCCATTTTTGATAACCAGCCACGGTAAAGCTGACAGGTGGGGGCTGATATTATCAGGATGTGAAGAGCCATGGATATTAGCCCCTACCAGCCTAAAAATACTACTCTGCAGCCGCCGCAGAAGTCGCGTATCCATAAGATGTGCCAATGCTGGCACTGTACCCGGCTCCTCCCAATTGCCCTAGTGCGGTGACAATCGAGGTAATATATGAGGCTGATGACAGCTGTGATTGATTTGTCAAAAATTACAGCTGCCATCAAGCTCCAGGTTAGTAATGGGTAGAGGTCTATGAGACACCCCCATTACTAATCCTGTAAGTCAAAGGAAATAAATACACAGAAAAATCCTTTATTTGAAATAAAAAAATACACACACCCTCTTTCACCCATTTATTAACCCTCAAAACACACCTGCAGGTCTGACGTAATCCACACGACGTCCCACATAGATCCTAGCTCTGCTATATCCAGAGTTTGCAGTGACAGAAAACAAGACCGGTAACTGCAGACTCCAGGAAACACTGAACACAGCGGGGATCCCTTGGCTGTGAGAAGCGGTGATGTCACTGAGTTCAGAGCCAACAGCTTCTCTACTGCCATCAGTAAACTCAGTTAAACCCGCTGCCGGTTTACCTGGAGCCCCCAGTATGAACTCTGGTGACCTGACTGCCGGATTGCTAGATGGCTGTGGTTTTGTGTCCCACAAGCCAACAATCCTGCAGTCAGGTCACCAGAGTTCACACTAGAGGCTCCCTGCTGCCCTTCGGGAACTCAGTTGAACCCACTGCCAGATTACTGGACTGTCAAATTGCGGGACACGGCCGCACAGCAATCCAGCAGCAGGTTCAACTTTCACTAGGGGCAGCGGGGAGCCCCCAGTGTGACCTGATTGGCGAACTGCTGTGGTGCCGTGTCCTGCCTTCTGGCAATGGGTTCACCGGAGGTCACACTTGGTACCGTGGGAACTCGGCTGTGAACTCCGTGACATCACCGCTTCTCACAGCCGGGTCCCCCGCTACTGTCAGTGTTTCTTGGAGTCTACAGTCACTGATCATGTTTTCTGTCACTGCAGACTCTGGATGTAGCAGAACCGGGATCGTCGTGGATTGTCATGTGGATTACGTTGGACCTGCAGGGGTGTTTTGGGGTTAATAAAGGAGTTTAAGGATTTTTCGGTATTTGTAATTATTTCTTTTGACTTGCAGGTTAGTAATGGCGAGGGGTTCTCATAGGCCCCCACCCATTAGGCTTGATGACTTTACAATTAAGCGAGGGCATGTACAGACAAAAACCAAACAAACCCAGAAAAAAAGCACATAGTTCAAAAGTTACAGGAGGAGTGAGGGTCCTGCTCGAAAGCTTACAATCTACAGGTCACACACACACACACACACACACACACACACACACACACACACACACACACACACATATATATATAAAACCCCGATTGTCACTCACTGCACCAGGGCAATCAGAGGATGAGCCAGGTAAAGCTCAAGAATTGGTGCATCCTATTGATGTTCCATTTCTGGGGCAGCTGCAGGCTGCTATTTTTAGGCTGGGAGGGGCCAATAACCATGGCTCTTCCCACCCTGATAATACCAGCACCCACCTGTCAGCTTTACCGTGGCTGGTTATCAAAAAAGGGGGAGACCGCACATAATTTTTTTTAAATGGTGGGATGCCATCTGTTTTTGATAACAAGCCATGGTAATGCTGACCATGGGGGGGTGGTAGAATCCTGTGCCCACGCTGGTTATCCAACATAGGGAGGGAGCCCATTTTTTTTTTTTTTAGTAGGTTGCTGGCCAATCACAACAAGGTCAATACTTGACATGGGTGTAATGGGGCCAGAAGTGCCCACACCGGAAAAGCTTGCTGATTGACTACTCTGCGGTCTTTCAGCAAGCTTTATTCAGATGACAATCCCGAACAGGATGCGTGTTTGGGGTTCAGCACCAGACACAAGGTATTCGGTATGAACCCTGAACTTTACAGTTCAGGTTCGCTCATCCCTAGCTGACACATGGTCAGAGATTCAGAAAACGCAAAGCAATGAGTGATCCGACTGTCCCTCTGGCAGATTACACTTTCAAAATTAAACAGCGCAGTCTGTGCAGAGACTGAAGTAGCCCAGATGGAAAACACCTGTACATTGTCGTTCTGGACCCCAATAAAAAAAAAAAGGAAATGCAACATGATCTAATAGAATGAGGCTGGTTCTTGCCCCGTTCTATATTCCTGTAGATGGTGGTTCTGGCCCAGCAGTATTTGGCTATGTGCCCATGTTGCATTCTATTACGCAGCGTGCAAGTCACTGCATGTGCGACTCAGAACGCAAGCGAAAAGCTGCGTTCTGAGACGCATTGTAACTGCAGAATTCCTGCAGAATTCATGCGTTCTGGATGCTTGCTCTGCCATGGGAAAAGCATCCAGAACACACATTTTTGACAGTGCGGTCCCACTCGGCTCTGCTGCATAGACTTGCAGCAGAGACGAGTGGGACTGGACTGTCAAAAAGAGCATGGCTGGCTGCGAGAGAGAGACGCGCGATCAGAATGAACTCGGATGAACTTCACCCGACTTCATTGTGATCGCGCGGCTCTGTGCGTGTGCCGCGGCTTGATTTGCGATCACAGGTGAAGGACTCACCGGTGACCGCACATCTCCTGAGTGACTGAAGTGAGCCGCGCGATCACCGGTGCCATCACTCAGGTTACCCGTGGTTAGCTCGAGTCCTCCACCCGAGACCTGTGGCCGCAGGTAACCTGAGTGACGTCTCCGCTGACAGTGCGACTCACCTCAGTTGCTGCGTGGAGCTGAGAGGAGCGGCGGTGTTCTACGGCCGCTCCTGTCAGCTTTATGTAGCAGAGCTGGATGCGTCGTGGGACCTCGTGTGGATTGCGCCAGACCTGGAGGGGTGTTTGTGGATTTTAATAAAGTGGTGAAAGAGGGTGTTTTTTTTGTCTTTTATTTCAAATAGGATTTTTTTTTGCTGTATGTGTTTATTTACTTTCACTTACAGGTTAATCATTGGGGGTGTCTCATAGACGCCTGCAATAATTAACGTAGGACTTAGTGGCAGCTATGGGCTGCCATTAACTCCTTATTATCCAGATTGCCACCGCACCAGGGCAGATGGATGGCTGGATGAGCCAGGTAGAGTCCCGGGACTGTCGCATCTAATCGATGCGGCAATTCCGGGCGGCTGCTGGCTGATATTATTAGGCTGGGATGCTCCCCATAACGTGGGGCTCCCCATCCTGAGAATACCAGCCTTCAGCCGTGTGGCTTTATCTTGGCTGTTATCAAAATTGGGGTTAACCGCACGCCATTTTTTTAAATTATTTATTTATTTTACTGCACTACATAGACATGCCCACCGGCGGCTGTGATTGGTTGCAGTGAGACAGCTGTCACTCAGCATGGGGGCGCGTCTGACTGAAACCAATCATAAGCGCCGGTGGGCGGGGAAAGCAGGGAATACGAGATTGAATAATGAGTGTCTGGCATTTTCAAAAGCTGGAGAAGCCGCCGCAGTGTGACAGCCGTGCAGGGCCGCGCCGGTGATCGGATGAGTATGAAAGAGGGGGGAGAGGGATAGACCGACAGAGCGAGAGAGACTGACCGACAGGGAAACAGAGAGAGAGACCGACAGGGAAACAGAGAGAGAGACCGACAGGGAAACAGAGAGAGAGACCGACAGGGAAACAGAGAGAGAGACCGACAGGGAAACAGAGAGAGAGACCGACATTGCAACCAAAACGCACAAAAGAAGTGACATGTTGCTTTTTAGAACGTGGGCACACAGCCTTTATGTCATGTACAGGGCGTCGGTCCAACATAGATCATTACCGGTTATCAGAACCCACCTGGGACCAGCAGCTTTGTGCTTTGAGTACCACAGAACCATAAGAACATGTTCACACACAGCTGCATTTTCTGTTTTGTTTTTGTTTTCTTACTTTATAATTTTGTGTCATTTTATTCATTCAAATTTATGAGGGAAAAAAACAAATGGTAAAATGCACATATTATACACAACAATATGTTTCCTGCTAACACTGATTTTTGGTGGAGAAAAATCAGCTGTAAATACTCAACATGTGAACGTAGCCTGAGAGGCTGAGATCACAGTAGCAGAAGTAATGGCGCTCGTAAATAAAAGCTGAACGCTGGATTTCTTGGAGTTGGTTTTGATTCATTAGGCCTTTGGTGTATGTAAAAATCAATTAATTCAGAGGGGGATTAGGTTCATGTAAAGTACCGTATATCTCACGTCCGCTCAGTCAGATTGCGCTTGAAGATGATTGCAGATTTTTGTGGAAACAAAACCCTTTCTCTTAGGGTATATTTACACAAAGCTGGGTTTTATGAGGGTTTTTTTTTCTGCATAAAAAATGCTATTCAGAAAACCACAGCAGAAATTTTATATTTGGTGAATTTTTTATGCATTTGTTTTTGCGCACGCTGCATCTTTTTATGTTCACAAACTGCAGCCAAAACTGCACCTTGTCAGAGAGAGCCTGGAAATGTCACAAAAAACGCATGTAATTTTAGGTGCGTTTTTGCTGCGTTTTTGCGACAAATGTTGACAAAAATGCAGGAAGAATGAACATGGTGCATTTTTTTGTCACAAACTTGACAAATAAAGCGCTGACAAATAAACTGCAATGTGCGTATAGAAAATCTGACTTCTCATAGACTTTGCTGGGAAGTCAGATGTCAGAAAGTTCTGACAAATAAACTGCAGCCAAAAACGCACCAAAAACGCAGCAAAAAAAGCAGTGTGCGCATGTAGCCTAATAAGGCTTTTTTTCTCTCTGGTTAAAAACTGCACTTAAAACGGTAAAAAAATTCACATGCTGCATTAAAAAAAGCTCCACAGGTGAAATAACGCAAGAAATGCTCCATGTGAATGAGATTTTTGATTTTTTTTTCATTTTGCTGTTTCTAAAAAATGATGCATTTTTTACATTACAAAAAAATATGCAGGGGGGATGGAGAGAGACCATATAAAAACTCTATATGTGAATAAGCCCTAAAAAAAATCTGCGTCCACGCTGTTGGTGAAAATTAAGATGGGGAGACCTCTTTTATCCTATCCTATATATCTGTTATGGCACAGACTTGGGAGTGGGGAGGATGCAGACCAAGGAGCAGGGGAAGGGGGGGGGCAGACCCATGATAGGGGGCACAGACCCGTGAGCTGGGCCCAGACTGGGGAGTGGAGCATTCTGCATAGAGAAGGGGATTGGCTGTAATATATAGTCCTGGCCAAACAGTTTGAGACTGACAGTTTTTGGGGGTCACATAATGTTGCTGCTTCAGGTTTTTTTTTTTCTTTTTTAAAGATCTTTTACATCGGATGTTTCTATGGTTACAGAAAAACAATTCTAAACATTTCAAGTTTTTAAACTTATAATTATTGACAAGTATGTCAGTAAGCTTGTCACCGACTCAAAATATCAATGTTTTAATCACCGAGCTACTTAGTTATCAGTAGAGATGAGAGGACCCGAACTTAAGGTCGTTGTTCGTACCGAACACAGACTTTACAAAAAAAAAAAATCAGTGTTTGCAGTTTGGGTGCTTTCGGTATTCAAACCACTCGAGTGAGCATCGCTGTGCTCAGGTACGCTCAGTGTCATGGACGTATGTGGCGCCCCAGGACCTGGTCGCCACAACAGCATTGCCCCTCCAAAGGGTTAATGCTGAGCCTGGAGGTAATTGGGGGAATCTTTGGCCAGTAAGTTCAACATCCAACGTAGTTTCTCCCTCAGGCCAGCAGGGGGAGCTCTGAACCTGGAGTTCCAGGGAGCATTCCTTAAGTCTGACCTGAGGGAGGAGTTAGTGTTCAGTCTGCAGAGAGCAAGCAGAGAAAGCAGACGCAGAGTAGTGCTGCCTTGTGGAACTGGGGCCTGGAGCTGGAATAGCTTGGCCCAGTGAAGCAAGATTTGCAGAGAGGCACAGAAGAGACTCAGACATCGGAGTCTGTGGTTGCCAGGGTATAAAATCCTTCCCTGGTGGCCGAATCCGGAGGGCAGGAGATCTGCAAGCCCCCTGGCCCAGAAGCAATCTGAAGGTACAGCTGCATCCCAAGGGCCCGGTGTGGACTCCAGCAGAGAAGCACCAGAGAGGGCCTGCGCAGCCTACCACACAGAAAAAGGGACGAACCACCGGTCCCAGCAGCAAGAGGGCCATTGCCAATCCAGAGAGCAGGGTCCTGTAGAAGAAAAGAAAGATCAGGGAGTAGGCCTCATACTCAACTGGCCAAATAGATCACCCCCAGGCACTTCCAGGCAGGCCGGATCATCTTTACCACCTGTGACGGTCTCCCTGGACTAAACTGTTGCCAAGTAAAAGAGGAGAAGGTAAAGAGACTACTGTTTGTGCCTGTTTCTTTCACTGCCTGTCGGCCCTGCACCGTATTATTCACACAACATCACACCATAGACTCTCACGAGCACCAACTGTTGCCCCGGGGTACCGCTCCACCTGTGGGGAGCAGGACCATCCAAGCTGCCATTCCATCAGCCCCGGAGGCCCCATACAGCAGCGGCGGCTCAATAGCCGCAAACCACAGGTGGCGTCACGACAACCATAAACTTTATTCACCAGCCCTATTTAATTGACACCCACCAGGGTCACGGAGTCGGGCCCCGCCACCACTGACGTCCCCCAGACTAGTCCGGCCCGGCACCGGGTGTCCCACAGTCATGTACCCAGGATCAAAACTAGGCGGGGCAAGCCATGGTCGTTCAGGTTGTAAAATATTCGAACGGAAAAGGTGAATGAAATGAAAATTTTAATAGAATTAAATGTAATTATAGCTCGATTAATGACTCCGCGCCCCTCTCCACACACACACACACACACACACACACACACTATAATGCACCACCATTACACACACACACACACACACTATAATGCACCACCATTATACACACACACACACACACAATACAATGCATGCTCCGTTACCCCTCCCCCCCCACACACACAAATACAATACATCCCCCCCATCACCCGCTACATACACACACCCCCCATTACCATCTCCCCACACACACGATACAATGCACCCCCCCATAACGCCCCCCAAACACACACACACAATGCAATGCACCCCCCACACACACACACAAAATACAATGCACCCCCCCATCACCCCCTACACACACACACACACACACACACACAACACAATGCACCCCTCATCACCCCCTACACTCACACTCACACACACAAAATACAATGCACCCCCCCATCACCACGTGCACACATACACACAATACACCCCCCCCCATCACCCCCTACACACACTACACCCCCCTATCACCCCCTACACACACTACAACCCCCTATCACCCCCTACACACACACACACACACACACACAATACAATGCACCCCCCCACACACACAATGCAGCCCCCATCACCCCATACACACAATGCACCCCCATTACCCACTACACACACACACACAATGCACCCCCCCTTCACCCCCTACACACACACACAATGCACCCCCCATCACCCCCTACATACACACACACACACACACACACACTACAATGTACCCCCCATTACCCCTCCCCCCACACACACACACAATACAGTGCACCCTCCATTTCCCCTCCCCACACACACACAATACAATGCACCCTCCATTACCCCCTCCCCATACATAATACATTGCACCCCCCCATCACTCCCTGCAGACACAAATTACACTGCCCCATCACTACACACTCCTGCCTCCCCCCTCCCTCGGAATACAGTACTCCTCCTCTGCCTGTCACAAAGCTGTGTCTCCTTCACAAATGTTCCCCATTATGTGTCCTCAGTCCCTCCCCACACATCTCCATTAATTACACCTGTCTCTTCGGCTCCTCCATGGAGCGCTTACCGCTTCCTGATCCTGATGTCTCCTGTGTCCCGGCGCCCGCAGCACTGTGATGACGTCAGCAATGTGCTGATCTCATCACGTTGCTGCACATCAGGGGCGGGGCCCCGTCCCGGCGCACTGTTCAAATGTATTTACGTCTGAAAGACGCAAATACATTTGAATAGGAAGAAGGAGGAAGCTCCAGTCACCGGCACGCTCCTCTGCACTGTGTGCATGCCGAGAACACAGCACACAGCAGGGCCGGCACAGCACAGCGCGCTGCCTCCTGCTGCAGCTAGTGTGCCCGGCATGCACATGTCGCGGGCGGCGGGGCGCTGCGCTCACCACGCTCGGGTCCGGCGCTGCTGCTGCTCGGTGGCTCGAGCGGTGGGCCGGATCCGGGGACTCGAGCGGCGCTCCTCGCCCGTGAGTCAAAGGGGAGTTTTGTTGGTGCTTGGGATGTCGGTTTGTGATGCCACCCACGGTGTGTGGTGAGGTTGGGGCACCACCGCTGCTCTGTACGGGGATCCCGGGAGCGATGACGGGGAGCAGCTGGGATGTTTCTCTCCCCTCCGTGGGTAGGGGGATTTTGGCAGTCCCGGGGCCCGGAGTTGTTGTCTGTTTGGTGGATTGCGGGGTTTGGCCAGGTGCCAGGTGTTATGTGTGTTGCTCTCCCTGCACCGGTGTTATGTTCTCGGCCCCAATAGCTTCCCACCGGTAACCCGCTCCCCCGCGGTATGTTGGCTAAGGGAGCCCCTTTTTGCCCGCAGGCTCTGGGCCTGGGAGCTCTAGCTCTGGCGGTAGCTTTATCTCCCTCACGGTTTGGACGGTTGCCTTCAGTCGGGTCTTTATTGCTGGGAAACCCCGGAGGTTCCCGTCGCTGACGGATTTGACCGGTTTTACGGCGACTCCTAGCCTGGTCGGGGTCCGTAGGCCCTGCCGGATGGTGCTGGCTTCTCTTCGCTCCCAGATCCGGTACCGGCGGGCCACCGCCCGTCCTCTGTCCTTACGGTTGTGCGTCAATCGGCCTCTCCTGCAGACGGTCACCACCGCCTGCCAACCTTGCTGTTTCTGTGCCCGGGCCACGTACCCGGACACGGCCAGTCAGTTCCTCCACTACTACTTCCCTCATTCTCGCTCTCCACTCTAAACTCAACTCTCCACTGCACTGCACTGCCTTTTCCCGCCTCCAGGACTGTGAACTCCTCGGTGGGTGGAGCCAACTGCCTGGCTCCGCCCCACCTGGTGTGGACATCAGCCCCTGGAGGGAGGCAACAAGGATTTGTGTCTGACTTAAGTGTTCCTAACCGGGGTGTGGGGTGTGTTGTTGCAGTACCTGTGACGTCCTGGCTTGTCCAGGGCGCCACACACACAGTGCTGAGCAGCGTGTCGGTGGCTGCAGATACAGCAGCCCACTACAGGCACCGGCCCACTACGCCGTGCTCCTGCTTCTAGGGTAGGATAGCTGCCCCCCCCTACCCCTCGCTGGGTACGCCCATGCTCAGTGTATGTGAATGGAGAGCTGAACTGCCCAATCAGTGACTTCCAATGAGGTTTGGGTCCAGAACAGACTTTATCTAAAGTCCAGCTGAACCCACAGAACCCGAATTTCCTCAGGTCCGCTCATCTCTAGTTATCATTTTTGCCTTGTGACCTGGTCTTCAAACTGCTGGAGAAAGCATTGTCCATCACCACGATGCTCGTGAATCATTGGCAGAAGTTGCTCTTGCTCGTCTCTGATCATGACATTGTTCTGAGGCAGAATTGAGATTGAGCCCCCTACATGGATGAGAAGATCCACACATGCATTCACCAGGCAGGTGTCTGCATCTGCACAAACAGTAAGGCGAAGACTTGTGGCCTCAGGCCTGCTGTGGACCATCAGGGTTTACATGGAGCTCGGGAGATTTTCAAAAGGTATTTAGGGGGTGTACAGGGGGAGTCAAGGAAAAATATGCAGCTTTATGCAATGCTGTACAGACGCTGTTGAAGATGGTAGTTTTCGTTTATACATGAAAAATCTGGTGACAGGTTCCCTTTCAAGACTGACAACAACGCTGGGGTGTCTGATGGGCGCCCATCAATATCCAATCATTCATATGATCGCAGTGTAATGAGTAGAGCTGAGCAAGGTGACAGTTGTCACTACCTGCACTGCCTCTATGACTGAAAGCCAGCAGCTCCCCAGAGGAAATAAGGTCGCTTTCTCCCAGTATCCGCACTTTACGAGAAGTGGACGTACAGCATTGTAACACTATTAGCCTGTAGATTAACCCTATATCTGCAGGTAAATAGCATTTTCCAAAGCGACAGGTTCCTTTTAATATCTCTTCTATGGCAGATAAAAAAAACCCCAGAAGTTGTGCAGATCATAATTTACAAATACATTCTCCGTTCTTGACTTCCTCTGCTTTTGGTCACATTTGCAGCTTCTATTTGTAAATTTTCTTTAATGTTAATTTGAAGTGCACCATCCACATTTAGTTCCCTCTATCAGCGTGGTACTTGTAGTGTGCACCGGTGTGCCCGTCCTGCCACCTGCAGCATCACCAGCAAGTGCCGACAGACGCGTTTCTGCTCTCACGTGGTATTTTGGCTGCTGGGAACTTCTAGTAAGAACATAGTAAATAAATGAATTAATTAAATAAACACCAAATTATATTTTTGTTACTTCTGCCATTTAGATCCAATGATTAAGTCATAGAGAAATATAGCATGGAGTTTGCTAAAGAGAAACCGTGCATTATTCCGTTAATCCTCACTCTTCTAGGCTCATCTGTAGTAATGCTGTCTGCCACCTGCTGGTGAGGGAGAAACATTACATGAGACATATTCACATTCACCAGCAGGTGGCAGACAGCATTACTAAAGATGGGGGAATCTCCCAAAATTAATTTCCAGCAGATTTGGACAGTTTATTAGATCTGGTCCAAATTTAATCGGCCCTGGTCAAAAGGGAAAGGGTTAAAAAATGGTAAACTTCACATTACACTCACCCTACATGTCCCATAAATGTCTTTGCCACCACTGCAGTTTTGGTTCTTCCAGCACTGAGTCTAGTAATAGGCCTCACCCTGCTACATGGGGAGTTATACCCATCATTGATATGCATAAGCCTCCACATGACGCATGTCGTTGATGTTAATGCTATGCGCCTCCTCCTCATGTTATTGCATACTAGACTCCGTGCCCTAAGGGAGTGCTGGAAGACCCAAGGCTGGTGTGGAGGTTGGTGAAGGTATAAAGGACAGGTAAGGGCATCAGGTGATTTTTATTTATTTTTAAGTATTGTAACCCTTTCCTGCCCCTCAAAAGAGAACAGCAAAATCACAGTTGACTGGCCTCCTTACTGCTGGATTCATGCAATTGATATCTTGGTTGATTTCTAATTCATCTCAATCTGAACTTTTGAAGAATTTCAGAGCAAATTTAGTGAATTATGGATCCATTTTCTCAAATCTACAGTTCTCACTGCAAAGCAGACTGGATTAATCTGTCCTGCAGTGTCCAATCTGTGAGAAAACTGGTGCAGAGGTGTACATACTATTGCAAGTCTGAATGCTGTATGTCTATATTTATAACTGCAAGATGCCTTTTAGCCTTTAACCCCAAAATATATGTATCACAAAATGGTGTTATTGGATTAAAGGAGTATTCTCAAGATGTCTCTTGAGCCGCTCAGAGCTCTGCAATCTCCTCACTTCCTGGTTTCTTGGTGGGCGGGTGCTCCTCCTTGAGTGAAAGTACTGATCCAGGAGCTTCTATAGTGGTCTGTCAGTTTTTGTTCTGAGTCAATACTTTGTGTATAGAGATAACAGAGAATTAGAACAAGCACACAGCTCAGGAAAATGAGAGCCATGAATAGGAGAACTGCTCTGGAAACTGCCTATGTTGCTGGGCAGGCAACTGTGATTCTACAGAACTGATAAGAGTACCTTAGTCAGGAGCTAGGGGGAGAGAGCTGAGCAGCTAACTGCTGTATATCATTGAGCTGTACAAAAGTGGCTGGGATCTTAATACTGTACTTTAACTCCTCTTTTTTGACTACTTTCACTAATTTGATTTCTACACACACAGTCAGGCTCCAGTACCCAAGCTACTTGAAACCAAGCTGTACACTATGACAGATAAAAGGTCTCATTGTAGGAGAATGGCACCAGATAGAAGACACAAGTCAAATGCAAACATTCTATTTGGTATCTAACCAAATAATATATTCAATAAAATGGGCATGCCCCTTTAAATAACAACCCCTTGACCTAAAAAAACAAAACCACGAGAAAACGTCCTTATATATTTATATAAGTGGATATTTTCTAGGCATTGCCTTTTTATATTATATTTACCACAGCAGTATTTTTTTTGTTAGCTTTGACCTTTACCTTTCCCAAAACTTGCCGCTTTTTAAATGCAGTCACAAACTTCTTCAAATACTCTAAAATTGGCAATGCTTCCTTGTATCCGTCCTTTTTATTTCTCTGATCCATTCATTAGTTGCCAAAAGAAGTAAACATTTGTTTTACATAAAGCAAAGATCATTTGTATGTGAGGAGATATAAATACTCATTTATCAGAATCACTCCGTGATATTTTGCAGCGCACAATCTGAAAAGAACATTTATTCCTGTTTGTTAATAGCTGGCATAAAATCACATTATTCAGATATATGTAGTTAGTCCTGGAAACGTTCTGGGGTTTTAAACTGTAATTTAAAGTTATAATTTAGTTAGAGATTCAGAAAGTTTTGTTTACATAATACACAAGATGTTACAATACTAAAAATGAATCAATTTGTGTAAAATCTCAGTGTATTATACCCCCTAATGGGTATGACCGCCGGGCACTAAGCATGTCAGTGTGCGGGCTCTGTGCAATCAGTGCCGCTGGACAGAAGGGTCCCGGACTCCTCTCACCTAACTTTAGTGGCCCAAATCCTATCGACAGGATCCATTTAAAATGAATATCCATTATGAATATATTTTTATTTTTATCTTTTACATCTAAATTGGCGCTGTGCTTACTCATTTATTAATATATTTCTATAGAGATTGTTTTTCTCATAAAGCGCTCCGAATCCCCTGCAGAGATATAGATCTAGAAGATAACTTGCTGGCTACCTGCAGCCACCACTAGAAGAAGCATGGGCTCTCATTGCATACTATTTTATTAATAAGTGCAGTCTGTTACTGTTTTATATTTTTAAGGGGTTATAAAGTCTCAGGGGAAAAACAAGGAAAACCACTGCAGATGTGATAAATTAACCCATATTCAGTGGTGTAGCAATACGGATTGCAGACGCCGCACTTGCGACCAAATCCCAATCAAGGGTACATGGCTACACTTACTCCGGCCGCACATTGGGGCTGAGTCGGGCCGCGCATTGGGGGCTTGAGTCGGGCCGCGCATTGGGGGCTTGAGTCGGGCCGCGCATTGGGGGCTTGAGTCGGGCTGCGCATTGGGGGCTTGAGTCGGGCTGCGCATTGGGGGCTTGAGTCGGGCTACGCATTGGGGGCTTGAGTCGGGCTACGCATTGGGGGCTTGAGTCGGGCTACGCATTGGGGGCTTGAGTCGGGCCGCGCATTGGGGGCTTGAGTCGGGCCGCGCATTGGGGGCTTGAGTCGGGCCGCGCATTGGGGGCTTGAGTCGGGCCGCGCATTGGGGGCTTGAGTCGGGCCGCGCATTGGCGGCTTGAGTCGGGCCGCGCATTGGCGGCTTGAGTCGGGCCGCGCATTGGCGGCTTGAGTCGGGCCGCGCATTGGGGGCTTGAGTCGGGCCGCGCATTGGGGGCTTGAGTCGGGCCGCGCATTGGGGGCTTGAGTCGGGCCGCGCATTGGGGGCTTGAGTCGGGCCGCGCATTGGGGGCTTGAGTCGGGCCGCGCATTGGGGGCTTGAGTCGGGCCGCGCATTGGGGGCTTGAGTCGGGCCGCGCATTGGCGGCTTGAGTCGGGCCGCGCATTGGCGGCTTGAGTCGGGCCGCGCATTGGCGGCTTGAGTCGGGCCGCGCATTGGCGGCTTGAGTCGGGCCGCGCATTGGCGGCTTGAGTCGGGCCGCGCATTGGCGGCTTGAGTCGGGCCGCGCATTGGCGGCTTGAGTCGGGCCGCGCATTGGGGGCTTGAGGCGGGCCGCGCATTGGGGGCTTGAGGCGGGCCGCGCATTGGGGGCTTGAGGCGGGCCGCGCTTGAGGCGAGCCACGCAAGAGGCTGACTGAACCTGCACCGCCCCCATACCTGAAATGCTGCCAGGAGGAATACATTTCTTTTTCCTCCCGACAGCAGGGCTCAATGTGCAGTCATTGGGCAGGTTTCAAATGCTATTAACGTTCAGATTAACTCCATATCTGCAGGTTAATAGCATTTTTACATGTGACGAGTTCCCTTTATTTGAATTAATTCTTACCACCGCTTTTTAACGGCGCCAATGATTGTGTTTTGGAACTGATTGAGGTCAATTAACCCACTAAATGCCTTTGTCAATCACATCTAAGTGATGAAAGGGGGAATTAAATCACCCCGTTTAACACCATTTCCCTCACCCATGATCATAATTGTATATGCTGCCAGTTGTCACTGCATGCCAAGGTCATATGATGACCCCAACGTACGGTGGCTTGTTAGACCCAGCTATAACCCAGTCTTAAAAGGCTGTGTCAATGAAGAATTGACAGATTTCATGCACTGCAGGACACAATCCTACTGACAGATACCTTTTTTTTCTGATAGAAGTTAAAGGGAATGTTACTTGCTTTTTTGCATATTCGGTGCCCCTGAGGCTTCAGTCGCCACAGAGTATTGCATCTCACTTAGGGTGCAGTACTCATCCTGGGTAAGGAGGGGGTTAACCGCAGGTGTTTACCACATTCACACACAACATACAGAAAGGTGCTTTCCCACTGGGATTGGCCTAGGGTAGACATGGGGTGGCCATCACGAGGCATGGGACTTTCCGGTCACTAGGACAACCACCTGGTGGGTGGGCACCACTGGGGGGAAAGGAAAGAGCATCTTCTCATA
Source organism: Anomaloglossus baeobatrachus (assembly GCF_048569485.1). NCBI lineage: Eukaryota > Metazoa > Chordata > Amphibia > Anura > Aromobatidae > Anomaloglossus > Anomaloglossus baeobatrachus. Next base: position 61,979,417 of record NC_134362.1, read on the forward strand.
TAGTCAGTCAGTCAACCCTGGGCACAGCTCGAGGTAGGAAGACAAGTCGGGACCTTGGTCCAAAGCAACTACCTTTTAACTTCTGGGAGCTCAGCGGGGCCCGAGGCTTGAAGCAGGAAGCTCAGCTCGGGCTCTCCACAGCGCAGGGGAATCCCAGGGTCCGCGGAGTGTGCAAGAAGCACCCACGGCCCGTTCCATATACCAGACACGGGAGTGGAGGGATCCCCTACCAGGAAGGACACACTGTGGGAATATCGGTGGTGACCTCTCAACTATCCGGGATCGGCTGGAGCCCATCATAGTGGAAACCGGCACTCCATGGGTGATGACAGTTGCAGTGAGTAAAGAGAACTTGAACCGTAGCCCCTGTGTCGTCCCTGTCATTGCCAACGTCCCACGCTCCATCGCCATCGGCCACTACTACCACCACCATCATCCTTCCAGGGCCTAGCTCTACCTGTGGAGAGCTGAAACACCTGAGCTGCATTACCATCCGCCTCGCAGCGACAGCTTCCCTCATACCCGTATACCACAGGTGGCGTTACGAGACCACTACCTCCAACATATCCCCTTCCTTCACATCTCCCTTTCGTGGACATCTCGGGGCCACGAAGCCGGGCCAGGCTGCAGTGACATCTCCAAAGATCCCTCCATCACTGGCCCGGTGACTAGTAAAAGAAACCCCGCACCCATGGGGTGTCTCATATACACAGTATATATACTATATATGTTAATTTGAAGTTAATTAGTAGTGAAGATTCTACATTATTTATTTTACTCGCTTATATAGTGTCATTTATTTTCATAGTGCTTTACAGACCTCACCATATTCTGCAGTGCTTTACAGACATTATCATCACTGTCCCCATTGGGGCTCACAATCTCAATTCCCTAGCATTGTGTCTTTGGAGTGTGGGAAGACACCGGAGACCCTGGAGGAAACTCATACAAACTCCTTGCAGATATCATCCTTGGTGGGATCTTAGATAATATTCACTGATAGTGATGTGCCAGCGTGTACGTGGCATTTTCCTTTTGTAGTGGCTTGGTTGTTGGTATTCTGACCGCAGAATAGTAGCTTTTACTGTGTGTGGGTAAGAAGCGCTCTTTAATTATCTATGTGGCAGGGACCGTCCCATTCACCATGATAATAGGCTTTTTATGATTGCTATAAGATTACTGTTGCTGGGAGGTAGGTGGAATCATAAAAGCGTGGACAGTATGGAGGTATGTAAATTGTTCCCCGCTACTCATACAGTATGAAGAGGTGTATTGTGTTTATAGATGAGGCTGCATCTATTTAATGTTTATTATCCAATTACTATTAAAGCAGCATTTCCTTACATCACAGTCCTAGATGTATATGCTTATACATAATGCACTTTGGCTTAATTGAATATTAAAATTCTTAGGACGTGACTTAAGGACAAAGCAATTGAACGTTCCAGCAATACCCAACAGAGATAAATCCCCCCCATATATTTTAGATGTTAGTCAACTGAACGATAGTTTGTCTGGGGCTATTTTAGCCCTTCTCTCCCTTAAGGCCCCGTCACACACAACGAGATCGCTAACAAGATCGTTGCTGAGTCACAGTTTCTGTGACGCAGCAAGGATCTCGCCAGCGATCTCGTTATGTGTGACACCTACCAGCGATCAGGCCCCTGCTGTGAGATCTCTAGTCATTCCCGAATGGTCCAGACCATTTTCTTCAAAGGCGATGTCCTGCTGGGCAGGACACATCGCTGTGTTTGACACCTACCAACAACCTCCTAACACGGTCGCAACACCCGCCGAGATCGTTATACAGGTCGCTGATCGTTACTGCGTCGTTGGTAAGGTGTGACTGTGTGACATCTCACCAGCGACTTACTAACGATCCTTATCAGTGCGAATCGTTTTCGGGATCGCTGGTAAGTCGTTGTGTGTGACTGGGCCTTTGCTTTGGAGCGCTCAGTTGGCTGTACACTTCTGTGTTTCCTAGGAGAGAGCCAGTGCCAGACTTTGAACAGCGGCTTACCTAAAGGATCCCCAGTCTGAAATTGGACATGCAGGTTCCTTAACCCTCCGGACAGTCATCTGTCCGGGGCCCCTATACACATTAGACAGTCAGCCGAACCTGTCCATATCTCTCCTGGTGCTGCACTACCAATACATCGTCTGGGAACCTTCGCTATTCTTGACCTTCAGATAAACCTATATCTATGGGCTCATAGCTTTATCGCAACATGACCAGTTCCCTATAAGCAGGTTGTACCTTTTTGGCCACTGTCCCTCGCGTGTGTTCAATTGGTGGACGCCAGGTAGTGGCAATAGTAATAGTCTGGATACAATTCTTCAATCAGTTTTGGTCCACTTTCAAGAGTAGAGCCATTCCAAACCCCCTTCGCACCCATATATTTCAAGGTGTACTTTCTTTGCAGCAATTCCCTGTACAAGTAAGCACTAAAGCACTATACACTTTGCAATATTATACCAGACAGAAGCCAAAAGAACACATTTCTGGCTTCTATCTATTGAATAAGGACCCATAGCTTTCCGAGTATATAAAAAGCTTCTGACTTCCGTACTTTCGGTTAAGTGTACAAACCCACTGTGCCGTTAGCCAGCATTGTCCAGGACTAACATATTGATGACTTATTCTAAGGATAGGTCGTCAATATTAGATTGGTGGGGGCTGGACACCCGACACCTCCATCTATGAGCGGTTATCTTCTCCGGCAGCTGTCAAAGTAAACAGTGTGCAAAGGCAGAACAATGCGGCTCCGTAGAAAGTTTAATGGATGCTCTTGGGTACTGAATATCCTAATAAAATTAATTCTGGCTCCAAACCTTGTTTATATCCAACCGCTGCCAGCATCTGATCACTGGGGGTACCAGGTGTACGACCCCCACCTATCTGTTATTGATCGAGAAGTCGTCGATATGATAGTCCTTAGTAACCACGTTTTACTTAAAATCAGCTTTGGACTCGGACATATCTCATAGACCTATCTGAATAGAACAATGTGAAAGTTCATCATTAGTTTGCAAACCCCTAGAGGCTAAGATGCTCTGTGGCCAAAGTCTGATTGCCATGGTTAGAAATCACTTCTACACCAGGAGCCATACAAATTATCTCTCTACAATTATTTAATCTGTACATTACAATACCAGGGCTTGACATTGATGCAATTTAGGACACTTGATTCAAGTGACAAAACTGAGGAGGTACCAGGGCTTAAAATATGGGTATGGAGAAGGCCTTAGCTGGTGCAAGAATTAGGGATCTGTCTTAAAGGGAATTTGTCACCAGATTTGTCCCCTATAAGCTGCGGCCACCACCAGCCCTTATATACAGCATTCCAGAATACTGTATATTAGAGCCCAGGCCACTATGTACAACATAAAAAACACCTTTACAATGCTCACCTATAGGGCGGTCTGGGTGTCGCTGGTCTCCGGTCCAGTGCCTTGACTCTGCGCCGATCACCGTCCTCCTTCTTCTGAGGCCCATGTGCATGAGACGTCTACATCATCCACACAGGCCAGCAATGAGGTCCTGTGCAGGTGCACTTTGATCTGCCCGGCTGAGGGCAGATCACAGTACTGTAATACAAAGGCGCGAGGAAAGGTTAAAGACTGCCCACGCACCACGCATACGCACCACAATACTTTCATCTGCCCTGAGCAAGGCAGATTAAAGTTCGCCTGCACAGGACCTCAATACTGGCCTGTGTTGATGACGTAGAACGCGTCAGGCACACGGGCCTCAGAAGAAGGAGGATGGTGATTGGCGCAGGGTGAAGGCACCGGACCAGAGACCAGCAACACCCATTGAACCGGACCGCCCCTTAGGTGAGTATTATAAAAGTATTTTTTATATTATACAGCACGGCCTGGGCTCTTAAATACAGTATTCTGTAATGCTGTATATAAGGGCTCAGTGATGGTGGCCACAGTTTATTGTTGCCAAATCTGGCCACTGGTTCCCTTTTAATTAATGACCAGGAATCAGGCAGTCGCTCTACAACTTCATCATGTAGCAGACCAGGACTCTATCACTGACCATCAGACAATTGTAAATATAGAAGGTATGAGATGATTTCTATAAAGTTCTTTTCGTAAGGCAAGACTACAAATTTATGGAGTTACTAGTTGCATATGCTGAATGTGCTCTACAGATAACAGATGTGCCCATGGAAAGCCACCTACGGCATCTGAAGTCATTTTTATACTCTTCTACTAAAATTCCCATCTTTTATTTTTTGTTCTTTTTTTGCAGAGAGATTTCTGCAGTGCATAAAACAGCCATAAACTAGTTAATGCTTGTATCATCTTCCCCAGCATCTTTACAGCCGGGGCTTGGAGCCAAACAAACCACACTGAACGCCTGTAACGGAGCCAAACACAATCCTAATCATAGGCTGTTACTGTTCGTTATTCTGTGAGCTGAGCTCCACACTACAACATTGTGTGTGTGCAACGCAGACCGAAGATTCGCTGGACTTGTTTACTGTCCCCTGGAGATCCTCCAGAAATACAAAATTAAATATGCAGCAGAGCCGATCCATAATGGGCAATCATTTAGATTTGCCCCACGGAAATTTCAGAAATTAAATCAGCATACATTAGAGAGAAGTATGAAATATATTCATGTTTCTTTAGCCGAGTGAGTGAGTCATAATATGTCATGCCATAGGACTGTAGTGCTGCAAACTAACATATTACACACACTCCTCAACATTGAAATTGCAACACCAAGACGGAAAAATCGTGAAATTATGGAAATCACGGGATAGATAGACATGTTAATGATCTGTAAATGATATCGAGACAGATTGAGAAAACATGATTTCTTTACTATGCAATTTATAAAAAGTTTGACATGTCAGTCATTCAGTTTTTCATGATGTATATGTATAATATGATATGTTTACAATAAAAATAGATTGAACATAATGATCTGTAAATGATGAAAAAAGAGAAATAAAAGTTTAAAAACATGTCAATTTAATCATTCACTACAAGCGCCAAAGTCCTCGCATTTATACCTTCGGTTGCTATCAGTGAGGTTATTTAAAGGGGTGGTCCACTACTCAGCATTAGTGGCCTTATCGATGTAAAGCTCATAGAGGCTTTTCTCAAATACCTTGTGTAGTAAATTTTGATTCTGAGCGGCGCTATTGAGGTCTGCTCATCCCCATCACGTGACCTCTGGGCTCCATGACCTCTGAGATCCGGTGACATCATGCCAACTTCCAGTTGACCGAATATCACCAAGACTGGCCTCAGTCTCCTTGAATGACTGGGCTGTGGGCAGAGTTTCACCGCTCGTCATAGTCCAGCATCGCTCCTGCTTGCGGTGCTCTGCAGCGAAGGAGAGAGCACGTGAGATGCTGGGCTGTGACAAGCGGCCCAGTCACTCAGGGAAACTGAGGCCACCTCGGTGTTGTCAGGTCAACTGGAAGTTGATGTCACATCGCTGGATCTCAGAGCTCAGAGCCCCTGAGGGTCATGTGATGGGGCTGCGCGGACTGCAATAGCGCCACTCAGAGTCAGAATTTATTACACAAGTTATTTAAAAAAAAGCCTTCTTTATGAGCTTTACATTGATGTGGCCACTAATGCTGAGTAGTGGACCACTTCTTTAGTGGTTGGCTTTGCAATGTTCTGCCCCACTGAATGCACTTGGGCGAATCATCAAGATCTGCTGCTGGCAGCTTCCTTTGCAATTGCCGAGCAATGAAGTCCCAGATGTGCTAAATGAGAGACAAGTCTGGAGACATTGTAGGCCATAGTAGCATGTTTACATCACACGGATTGCTCACAGTAGCACCAGCAACATACGGCTTGGTGTTGCTGGGTCGAAAAACTGCTTCTGGGACTCTTTGGTGAAATGGCCGTACCAATGATTCCACAAACAATTCGATCTAGTGCCGAGTGGTTATTGCCCGGGAATGAAGTCTAGAGTGGTCTGGCTTTCGTATATTATCCCACACCATTATCCCAGGAGTAAGACCAGAGTGATGTTCACTCATGATGGCCTCTTCTTGGCATTGCCCAAGTGATCTCGATAGATTCAAAGAACAGCATGTAGTGATCCTGTTTAGTGCTGCAAGTGAAATTAGATTCCAAATTTCAACTTAAAGGAAACCTGTCATCAGAAATTGAGCTTTAAATCTAAAAGATTCCACCTCTGCAGCTCCTGGGCTGCATTCTAGCAAGCTTCCTGTACTTTTTGTGCCCCCTTTTAAACCAAATAAAACACTTTATAAAGTTGTACCTTTTTGCCTGCAATTCTTGTAAATCGTCCATGTGGGCGGGCCGTGTGGTGTCGGTTACTGTCCCTCCTTCTGGTTTACGCCGTCCCCCATTGCTTCATTTCATAGATCAGGACGCCACCCACAGCGCCCGAGGTCCCATGCACGCGAGGACTGCTGGTGACGTGGTCGCAGGCACGATATTCTGGGCGGCGCTGTGAATGCATCGCAAGTGCCCGCCCATAATACCGTGGCCGCGCTCTCCCCTTTGCCTTCTGCGTAAGCGCTGGCCAAATGATCCGACGTCACCTTTCCCATCTTGCCCTGCAGCAGGAAATAGATGTTAGGAGCGGATCAGGCCACCACAGGTTACGAGGAGACGCTTGCGCAGAATGCAGGAGGCAAAGGGGAAAGTGCGGTCACGAGGTTATGGGCGGCACTTGCTGATGACACTCACAGCACCGCCCATAACCTCGTGCCCGCGCAAAGCGTCACCAGCGGTCACACGTGCACACAGTGCACGGCACCGCTACAGTCGCAAAGCGCATGCGCGGGACCACGGGCGCCCAGGGGCGGCATCCTGAGGTTTGAAATTCAGCGTTCAGGGGTGGCGTAAATCTGCTGGAGGAACAGCAACGGATCCCAGAGAGCCCACCCCCCATGGACGATTTACAAAATTTGCATACGAAAAGGTACAAGTTTATAAAGTATTTTTATTTTGGTATAAAAGGGGCCACAAAAACTATAGGAAGCTTGCTAGAATGCAGCCCACGAGCTGCAGAGGGGGGAACTTTTAGGTTTACAGGTAAATTTCTGATGACAGGTTCCCTTTAAGGCATCAAATAGTTTCTACACAAAATGTGAGATGGCATTTTTATGACATTGGGCTACGAACCACGTTATAGGTGTTGCATTGACCTCATGCCACCACTCTCTTAAACTATCATGGTGTTGAGTGAAACACCAATGGATGCTGGAATGGAGGTCGATCACCTTCAATCATGAGTCCCAATTTTGTTTTGGACTCTGTGATAACTGGCAATTGGTCTGGAAACCACGTGGGCAACACCATGAAAAAGCTTTTCTAAGGGACCGTGAAACTTCCAGGAGATGATTTCTAACATGACAGCTCCAGGCCGCATGTTGCTTGTGCTACTGTGAACAGCTTGTGTTGCCGAAACGCTACCATCACCTGCAGCGTGTTCAGATTTGACATCCCAGATGTGCTGGGTGGGGGAGCTTTGGCCGGCAATTGCAAATGGAGCTGCCAGTAGCAGATCTTGATCATTTAACATCCCCAAGTGCATTCATCATGTCAGAACACTCCTCATTGATAGAAGCCGAGGAGTGTAGGTGCGGGGATTTCTGCATGTGGCGCTCATACTCCATACTGAATGCATTGAGATGTTTTGAAAAATTAGTTTCCATTTTTTTTTATCATTTGCAATTCATTAACTCTCTAACCATCCTATGATTTTCATAAGTCGACACCTTTTTCCTTCTTTGCATTGCAATTTCAGGGTTGAAAAGGTGTATATACAGTTCTCAGTACATATATAGTACATATATAGTACAGTACACAGTATAAATGAGTACACCCCTTTTGAAAAGTAAGCTTTTAATCCATATCTAACTGTAGAGACATGTTATGCATCACTCTCCATCCAGCATTCAGACTCCTAAAAAGGTCTATCCTGATGAATTTAAAATGGAAGATGTTGCAATATGTCGCCAACGTTTTCATTCCATGCCTGGAAGGCCTGGTGCTGTCCTGGAAAATGATGGAGGTCATACATAATACTAATGTCATGGTTGTCTCTTTGCTATATGAGACTTGTGACAGGTTTAGGACTTGAGTCATTTTCCATTCTTGACTTTCAATATTAACATGTTTTCCTTTATTTTGGCAGTTGTAGGGTTAATGTCAGTATTCCTTGCTAGCAAGCAGGCTAATTACCAGCACAGGTGTTTCTGGTTTGGGACCACTCCCAGTTGTTTTATATATCCTCTGCTACCAGCAGAAGGTGCCGGTTATTTTCTTTGCCATTTGGATGCTGGGCCAGGAGGTGGAAGGAGCTGCTGAAATTCTCTTTTGGAGTTGCTGCGGTGGTTGCACTGTTGGCGCTGACTGCAGCAGTCTGTTGTTGTGTTCCCCCTATCTGTCTTCCTTCCTTCTCTGGTGTGTTCTTTCAGTGCAGCAGTGAGGTTAGAGACCATTACCTGCCCACTATCTAGCCAGGACTATTGTAGGGTCTTTTCAGGGCTTCAGGTTCCAGCTCGGCGACAGGCGAGGAACCTCTATAGGAACTTGCTAGGAGTGTAGGGTACAGCGGCAGGTAAGTGGAGGAGGTGTAAACCACTGGAAAGTGAGCAGCTTATTTTGTGACAATGACATGTGCCAAGTGGTGGGGTATTTTAGGCAGTAATGGGCTGTTATACTACACCACTGGGCTGGGATAAATATTAAAAGGCAAAAATGCTCCAGCTCTGCAGATCATAGAGTTCATCTTCCAGATAGGTTAATGGTGGTCAATGATTTTTCTCGTCCCCACCCAATTCCCAACCCCCCTCTTGATTGTGAGGTATTTGCAATGGAAGAATAGAAGACCAACATAAAGGACAGGCAATATATTTCATTATTATAACCCATTCTTGCCCCGTAAAAGAAGACACAAAGATGCCATTTTGCTGAATTTATGTAATTTATTTAAATTTAATCCCAAACTTTGGGATTCTCCTGAAGCTAACATTTTGGGGAAATTTGCAGCTAATTGAATTAGCTGCCTATTGAATGCTTCTCTCTAATCCCTAATTCTCATACAGCATCATACATAGCATAACTTTGAAGTAATGCAATAGAAAGATACTCTGCAGGAAGTGTGTGTGTGTGTGTATATATATAATATAATATTACTGTATATCAGGTTGGTCTCTATGCTTAGTGGCTAGCCTCGCTATATGCCAGCAGGACTGAAAATACATGGGAGCAGAGCAAGACTACGACCAAACTGCTTCACACCTGCCTGTGGAAAACTAAAAAGACAGGGTGCACAGCCTAAAGGGGTGAGTATGTTACCCACATTTTACAAGGTGCAAGAAGCTAAACCACAACTGAAAACATGGGCCAGAACACATATATATATATATACAGGTAAAATGAAAAGTTTCCCTCCACTATCTAAAAAGACAAATCTGCAGGTTTTTCTCACTATCTGACAAAATCAGAATAAACCTTTCCTGTTTTAAGTCAATTAGGAAACAAAATTATTTATATTTGCCAAATGCGAGAATAATGAGAGAGAGAATGTTTTAAGGCATTTTTATTACTTCCTGCAGAGTCCAAAGTTTCCCTCCATTTCGTTAGTATTTTGTACCATTGCCCTTTAAACTGTATGACTTGGGTGAAACATTTTGGATATTCTTCCACAAGCTTCTGACAATAGTTGGTGGAATTTGAACCCATTCCTCCTGACAGAACTGGTGTAACTGAGCCATGTTTGTAGGTCTCATTGCTCGCATCAGCCTTTTCAGCTTTGCCCATAAATTATCAATAGGATTGAGATCAGGGCTTTGTGATGGCCACTCCAAAACATTGACTTTGTTATCCTTAAGCCACTTTGTAACCAGTTTGGCAGTATGCTTTGGGTTATTGTCCATTTAGAAGACCCATTTTTGCCCAAGCTTTAAGTTCCTGACTGATGTCTTGAGATGTTGCTTCAGTATTGCCACATAATCTTCTTTCCTCATGATGCCATCTATTTTGTGAAGTGCACCAGTCCCTCCTGCAGCAAAACAACCCCACAACATGAAGCTGCCACCCACATGTTTCACAGTTGGGATGGTATTCTTAGGCTTCAAAGCTTCTTTGTTTTTTCTCCAAACATAATGATGGTCTTTATGGCCAAACAGGTCAATTTTAGTTTCGTCAGACCACAGGACATGTCTCCAAAAATGAAGGTCCTTGTTCCTATGTAAATTTGCAAACATTAATCTGGCTTTTTTATGTTTCTTTTGGAGAAATGGCTTCTTCCTGTCAGAGTGGCCTTTCAGCTCATGTTGATACAGTACTCATTTCACTCTGGATAATGATACAAACTTACCAGCTTCCGCCAGCATCTTCACAAGGTCTTTTGCTTTTATTCCTGGGTTGATATACACATGTCTGACCAAAGCACGTTCATCTCTGGTACACAGAACCCATCTCTTTCCTGAGTGGTATGATGGCTGGACATTCCCATCTCGTTTGTACTTGTGTAGAATTGTTTGTACAGATGAACAAGGCACCTTCAGGTATCTGGAAATTGCTCCCAATAATGAATCAGACTTGAGCAAGTCCTCAATTCTCATCCTGAGATCTTGGCTGATTTTTTTTTACTTTCCCATGATGCTACACAAAGAAGCAGTGTGTTTCAGGTGTACATTAAAATACATCCACAGGTGTGTCTCTAATTAACTCAGATGTTGACAATGAACCTATCAGAAGCTTCCAAAGACATGACATCATCATATAGGCTGTCCCATAGTTTTTAAAGGCATAGTATATTAGTGTATGTAAACTTTTGACTTTGCAGAAAATAATAAAAATGCCTTAAAACATTCTCTCTTTCTCTCATTATTCTGGCATTTGGCAAAAACAAATAATTTTGGTTCCTAATTGACCTAAAACGGAAAGGTTTATTCTAATTTCATGTCAGATAGTGAGAAAAACCTGCAGATGTGTCTTTTTAGATAGTGGATGTAAACTTCTGGTTTCAACTGTATTAGTAATACATGTAAAAAACAAAATAAAAAATAGTCTATTTAGGATCAGAATAAGGAAAGATTAACCTTTTCCTTCCCATATCCTATTTCAGTATTGAGTATTTGAAACAATCTCTTTGCCTACTTTCCATCTCTTGAGTGCCTCAATCATTCGGACGAATGAACTGACATTTTGGTAACTTTCACTTTTGAAAAAATAATTTTGTTTTTTGTCTTTAAATTTTTTTTTAATGTATATTAATAAAAAGTAAATTTTATTAACAGTTAATAGGTATATTCTGACACAACACTGAAATTTGTATACCGGTCAAAAATTTTCTCTTCTGAAATATTTTGATGCCTGCCCTGCTGGTGCATAGCAAGGTGAGATACTAGAGTTAGGGGCCATCCTGATTGGGTACACCTAGTCGCGTTTCAATGGTTTTTACGCTTTTTTTTTTTTGCCTACTAAATGTTATCTACCTTATGTTATTTATATGTATCATTACTATTTATTGTCTTACTGCTGAGTATCTATTAGTGTTTTTGTTCTAGGTTTTGTCTGTTAATGACCACAACGTGAATATACACCTACATATTACACTTATACAGGTGTTTTCGGTTTTACCATTTTACCATACAAAGCATAAACATTTTTCTACAATCACAAAAACGTATGATTTAATTGCTCTTTCTTAATCTAGGCTAGGCGGGCTTCACATCAGCGATATTTCACCGCTATGCCGGATCCGGCACAAATGCGTTTCACTTCAATGCATTTCCCATGGACTCGCGGCAAGTTCCGGTCACATGCGTTTGTGTATGACGCACGCAACCGCATGTGACCGCACCTTGCCGCGAGTCCATAAGAAATGCATTGAAGTGAAACGCATTTGTGCCGGATCCGGCATAGCGGCAAAATACCGCTGATGTGAAGCCCGCTTTACTTTTTACATTCAGCATTTTTCCCTATAATATTGTTGGCACATTTAGGAACCTTGCAGCAATGTATCATCGCCTTCCCCTGTGGAGTTAATGAGTGTCTGTTTTGTATAAAATCTGTCATTTTATAGGTGATTGATCTTAAGACCAATGATTTATAAGATGGCTATGACCAAGTGCAGATTCCTTGTAACTAATGACTGTCTTTATTATGTAAAGTCCGCTTCTGTAGGCTGAATACATACGGAGCATGTCTCACAATGCTGTAAATGGTTGTGGAGATGCGTATAAAATCCACACATCCAAGTATAACCACAGTGTATTTGTAACTGTCCTCCATTGCTCCATATAATTGATCACTGAACACCCCTCATTGTTCTGCTCATCCTCCCCCTTACTTGTATAAAGAGTCCCATTCTTGGGCTATTATAAGGAAATCTTGTAATTTGTGCAGGGGAACATGATCCTCGGAGAGACCAGTACAGCTGCTTGCATTTTGCACTACATCGTGGATTAACGCTGTAATCTGAGCTTTTCCTTCCTCTACATATTTTGAATTTCAGATTTCTGTTTTTTGATAGAATCTGTCAAACGCGGAGGATAAAGAAATCTTGGAGATTTTGGTCCCTGAAAAACTGAGAGCAGGGCTGTAAGTGGATTTTGCATTTGATGTGAAGAGGTAGAGAGTGCCGGAGGAAAAGACGTTCATCAAGGAAAAGAATAAAAAAGGTATGTAAATTATTTCAATTTATTGCTTGTTAATCTATTTCTTCCTTCAAGTTTAATGCAAATTTAAAGAGCACTCGTAAGATGAATAGATCTGCTCCATTGTTCAGTCTTTTTCATTGTCTCTTTAAAAACATATTTTTCGGGACTTTTTCAAGTGTTTGCTGTATCTTCAAGAGATAAAACAAGATGGCAGACTCCATTGTCAAGCTGTTGTGATTTCTGTTTGCTGAAAGAGAATCTATCACTACAGATGAGCGGACCCGAAGTTTAACGTTTGGTGTTTGTACCAAAAAAACAGTGTTCGATTTCTGAGTTCAGGTGCTCTACGAATGCTAACCACTTGTCGAGCAACTCTGTGCTCGGGTACGCTGTGTTCTCAGCCCATTGCGAGCCGCTTGCAGTGTTTGAATGGCTTGCACTGGGGAAAAATCAGCGATATTGGATGTAGTGTATAAAAAAAAAAATGAAAAAACCCTTCCTCCCCTTAAAATGCTCAGTTTATGGCTGACTGTATGTGGGTGGAGAGCCAAACTGAGCAATCATTGACTTTCAATGAGGTTTGGGTCCAGACCAGACCTTATCTAAAGTCCAGCTGAACCCGAACTTCCATGGATCCACTCATCTCTACCTATCGTCAGTCCGGGGCTGCACTTTTTTGGTAAGGACAACCTCAAACTGGTGAGATTGTCTAGATTGTGGGATCTTGAGATGCTGAGCGGTATGCCAATACCCTATGTATGTTAGGTGTTTTAGGTGGAGCATTAGGGACCCTTCTGACCACTTTTGTTACACGGAACCTGTCACCAGATTTTGGCCTTCTAAACTAAAACTAGCACCTTAAGCAGTGCCTGTACTGCATTCTATAAAGGTGCATGACTTAAAATGTCCCCCCCCCTGCAGACCCCACAAATACCTTTATAAAATCTCCTGCCATGTATGTAAATTGTAAAGTCCAATGGGCGTCCTAATCTTTGCCTTCTGTCCATTTTTTTGCCGTTCTCCTGTGCTGATTGACATGGATGATGCCTTGGGTGCCATCCACAAAGGCAAAGCAGAGCAGGAACAAAGGAGATGTGGAGCTACCACTGCGCTGCCGAAGATATGCCATCCACAAAGGCAGACAAAATCTTGCGTCTGTGTAGACATATTCCCAGCTCACGCAGGCGCACTTCGCTCTGCCCTATTGTGGGCAGAGCCGAAAACATAGGTGCGTGAGCCGACGAGTTCTCTGCGAAGGTGAAAGATTTTGCCCGGCGATGTTGATGACGTCACCCACTTTTTTCACATTGCCATCGGTCCGGGCAATTTACCTACATGGTAGGAGATTTTATAAAGGTATTTGTGGGCTCTACAGTAGGGGGTCAGGGGGTAACGTGCAGCAGGCGGGGTGCTTTTGGTGCTAGTTTTAGTTTAGAAGGTCAAAATCTGGTGACAGGTTCCCTTTAAGTGTTATTTAGAATGAATAGTCTAAGGCTGCCCACTTTTTTCTTTAATAAAAAAGGGCAGTCTCAGATTGGTAACGGGTATTTTTTAACACCCCCTTACACATCAAACTAGGCAATATCAGCGGGATCGGCTGTCAACCTAAAGAGTACTGGCGCCTCCTGGCTTCTCCCTACAGATGATGCCAGGGCAGAAGGATCTAACTTAACTTTCATAGCCAATCCATTTTTTTTGTTGCCAAGATAATCCACTGCTGGAGGAGTCTGGTAGCGTCTCTCTCGTGGAGATCACAGGAGCGCTCGACCAAAGGGAATGTTCGTGCATGTTGGGGAAGTTGGGAGACATAGTTGTTGGCTGCTGAGTAATTGTTTCCAAAGGAGGGGCACCTGAGGGACTCTTTGTCATATGGCAAATTTATCAACAAGAGTGTTACAACTGAAAATGGAATATAAATCAAAACATTTGTAGCAATTATCAGCTTATTTTATACATCTCATACAATAACATCCTTCTTTTCTTGTGTGCTGAACCGTGGGCCAGGAAATCCCACATTTTCCGAACATATGAGTCATATGGAACCACAGAATGATCATCTAAAGAAAATGACCACCAAAAATCGAATACCACTATGCATGATCCCACAACATACTAGATAAAGAGGAGAAATATCTAAACTTTATGGGGCTTTGCCCAGTTTTAAACAATGGCATGAATAATTCTGATATTCTGCCCACCGTAATCACTTGTGTGGAGAAGGCTCAGCTCTGTTCAATCACCAGTGAAATTATATTCTCTAGGGCCAAAGTACGAGCCTTTGATTGCAGCGCACAGACATGTCGGCGGTGGACCGAAAGCGCAGGTCATTGGTGAAGATAAACAAGCTTGTCTCAAAGCTGTAAGTGTGTTTTTATTAACGCCTGCATCGCAGTACTATTTTTTTAACATGGCTCCTATGGCTCTGACTAAATACTTCTATATTAGTGTGTCCACAAGTGAGGGGTTTTCTAAGAACCTGTGATCTCCATCAGAGTCAGTTGGAGAGCAGGGACCCCCTATATACCCTACATATTTCCTGCACTTCACTTGTCTCCTGCCCAGTCTGGTCCTGGTAATACTACAACTCCTAACATATCCTGGAAGCTAGCATAAAATTGTTGTATAAGAAATAGATGGTTTATGAAAAGTAATCAGTGTCTCTATTTCTTCTTCTTCTCCGTGTTAAAAAAAATTATTTACTACCCTAACTCATTTCCTTTTTTTATTCATCAAATGTGCTATTATGTGCACTAAATGCATCCAAACTCCTATTATAGTAATATCAACCTTTTATCATGCAGATAACATCAATTGGTGTCTGTGAGCTGCGGCTCTGATGTTTATATCCATCACTTCTTCCCCATATGCTTACTGTCCTCTATTACTACAAGTTCCATCATGCATTGCAGTAGCCTGTGCACAACCCTTCCATTCTCCAATTTGCGCTGCCTAAGATATTGCTAGATACCAAGTGTAAGAGCAGCCAAGGATAGGTACCAGCTACAATTGTAATTGCCAGGTGGCCAGTACAGCCCTGCCAGGTTTGTTATGCACATTTTTCCGCTTTTCAGCTGTCCATGTCAGTGATTGGATTACTTAAACCCCTTTGCTTTTGAAATGCAGATTGTAGCACTTTACTAGCAAAGGTGTCAGCCCCTGCTGTTACAGCTGAATAAAACTGTCAGTTCAGCTTGTGTGAGGTAGACTATTTGTGTCTTCAGGAGACATGATCATAAGCTGTCATTCACTCCTTATCGTCCACACCCACCATCAAGAGCCCAGTGACAACTGACTTTCTATTGGTCTGATTTCTGTGCCGGAAAAGGATGTATCAGAGGAGGAAGAAGAACCTACAAAACCGTCCAGTACTTATGTGATCCCTGCTGAGATGTGCTCGTAGAAGCTATACATCTAATACAAGTACATTACAAAAGGTATTGTTTTGAAAAGCTTTGATATATAGCAAGGGGGTGAAAAAGTATTTTTCACAAGGAACCATCCCTTTGTGTTGATACATATTCTGTGTAAAATAGCTGTGAGTTTTCATCAGATTGCTACACTTTTTTTAGTGTCTTCTGGCAATGAGGCCTTTTATTTGGAGCTATTGTGTCACAATCCTTTACATTATAATCTGGGCTGGACTGGCTGTTATAGGGGAGTGCACCCGCTATATGAACTGCCCTCTCCCATTGGGAGATGCACTAGCATTGCTTACAACTTTCTCTAGACTTTGATTGTATATTTTCTGTAGGCAATATCTATTCTGCCCCTAGGCAATATTCCACAGCTAGTACTTGCCCAGGTCATGCAGTTCGCCTGGAAAACATCCACTGAGGCAATAACTATTCTATAAAATTAGCTCTTTTTATGTCTGTAATATAAACAAATACCCTCTTTAGAGCGGAAGAGAGCGGGAATTCTTGTGTTACCTACAGTATCGGAGGTAGCAATCCTAAAAGTCAATATCAACACTTTTAAATGGTTTTGCCACATGACTTAAAATGTGAAACCAAAACAGAAACTCTATTAGCAGACATGTGTTTTGGGCATTTGCCCCTCATCAATGCTAAGCCGGAGAACTGATTTTGCTTGGTAAGAGTCATCTGACTGGTGTTTTATGGAGTGAAGTTTCTCCTTCTGGATAGTAGTAGGTTGGTGTTAGGAGACTTGAAACATTGCATGGCCTATAAGTTTCCTTACATTAACTTGGCACAAACTTGGCACAAACTTTACCCCTTGGATCCTCTGCCAGAGGCCTCTAATCCAGCCAAATCAGCTCATTTGCTTTCCACTGATGAGGAGCAGACAATCTGAAACATGTTTAGAAGTGGAGGGTTTGGTTAGGTTTGCAATTGTAAGTCATGTGACTGTATCGCCCCCATGTCAGCGGCCGAGTCACTCGGATCTGGAGCCGCGGTGGCTCGAGGGGTCTCCGAATCCAGGGGGTCCGCACAGACACTCGAATTAAAAGAGCAGGGGGAGTATGTACAGGGGATTTGGAAAGTTCGTGATGCCACCCATGGTGCGTGGTAAGATGGTGTACCACCGCTGCTGTTGGTAGGGGAGCCCAGTGGCGGTGGTATAGCAGCAAGGTGTTTAACCCCTCCGTGGGTAGGGGGTTTATGCCCCGGGGCCCGTTGGGATGTTGGTGATGCTGTTGCCGTTGGGTAAAGTAAAAGGGGCTTTTCAGTGTCCTCACTCAGTCCAGGAATAATAACACCGACAGCTTGTAAACCAGAATTCTGAGCACCACTGCACCTTAGAGGGAGCACGCTGGGGTCCGTGCCCTTGGTGTTGCTGTTAGCCTGTGGCCTTTTCCGTGGCACCTTCTCACTAGTTGGACCCTTAAGCTTGAAACTTTTCGGGTCCCGCTCACCCGTATGGCTAACGGAGTGAGCTTGCTCTCAGGGTTCACGTGTAGGATTTCTTTGGACTGTATTTCGGAAAGTCCTATTCCATCGGTGCGCTAGTACCCTGATTTTGGAGCGGGTTGGGGATGAATCTTGAAGTCTTCACCCCATCGGGTAAATTACCAGGACGCGTGAAGCTACTTCCCGGCCTATGATCCACGTACCCCGTCGTGCCCTGGCCCCTGCCCGGTGATGGCTCAAGGCCACCGGCTGCCCTCCTTGACAGACCGTGCCCCTCGACGCGATCCCTTGCGACCGGGGTCCCAGCTCCTACCAGGCCCAGACCAACGTCTGCCACCTAGTAGACTCCAGGAGCCCTGCTCCGGACCAGTTACCTCTCTCTCCCAGAGAGTCACTTTCCACACCCTTCTCCTTCCACTCCTGTTTGACTTCTCTCACCTTCCCCTACCAACCCCCCATGTGGGTGGCCCTATTCCCTTCAGGCCCCCAAATGGTGTGTCTGGTGGGTTCGGTATAAAGTGTTTCTAGGATTTTGATTGGCTAAGCTGTTAGCAACACCAAAGGACCAGGATCAGTAACCAAGGAGGCGTACATACTATGCAGAAGGGCAGGTTGCACAATACCCTGTGACGACCTGATAGGCCAGGGCGTCACATGACAAAACCAGTTAATGTTGACTTTTAGAATTGCGATATCCAGTAGGTGGCACTAGAAGTTCAGGTCTCCTCCTCACTGAACAGGCTATTTGTATATTTAAATTCCCAGAAGAGCATTGCATGACCTATAAGTCTCCTTATGCCTGATCGGTGCTGTACACAAGAAGAAATTTCACCCTATAAAATAAGCATGATTCTTGGCTGAACTAATTGGTTTAGGACACTGTTCACATCACCCTACGGTCATCAATCAGGAGTGTTCCCCGACACCTACCTCTAATTTATGGGACTGTATACACCGGCATATGTCGACCATTGACACAATTCTGGCTGGAGGTGTCCCGTAACCACATTTCTATTTATTTCTATTGGAGCTCAGCAGGACTGACAGATGTTCTCCAACTTGTACCACCAAGTAATATCAGATCGTAGATATAGCTGCCAAACTCCTTTGGGAGATATTAATGAAATTTATGAAAATATAAGACGGATACGATAAGTTTTGCGGGTGGTAAATGTCACGGTCTAGATTGTACATGGTCTCCGATAAGAAGTGTGAGGAGTTCTTGTGTCTTACGGCCATATTTCTGCATAATTATATTTTAGATTATATTTCTCAAGATTTTAACAGATGATGTTACATTAAAAGTGACTTAAGCATGTTAAGGTCTCATTTACCATCTCCTTGAGATAATCTGTGATTTTTTTTTCACATTAGTATCCTTGACCGCTGCGCTGCTACGTCATCTGTCTTGACATGGATCACATTTCATAATTCCAGATAACAGAAAACAAGGCCAGCCCTGGGAGTTGAATGGGGTTAATTTGGCTGCGCTGTCTATTTGTATTCGCGGGGGAAATGACTGTGTAAGTCCCTCCAGCCTTGTATAAATTGTATTTGTTATTTTTGTATAAGTGGATTGAAATCCAATATACAAAAGGTGTTTAGATTGAAAATCCATTTTCATGTGTGATGTATTTTATTGAATGAAATTCTAAACACATTGAAGTTCATGAACTTATATTTACATAATTGAACTTTCACATAATCTTTTTCGGAAATTCCTCCTTTTTTGTGTGTAACAGCTGTTACATTCACTTGTCTTTATTGAGCGTTAACATGTATATATGGAGCTATTACTGGTGCATAGAGCTATTAAAACCCAAAACCCAGGACGGTAAATATCTCTACTCTGTATTATCACGCACCACTGAAGTCAATCGCGTTACTGGAGATAAAAACAGTATTTAGTAAATGTGATTGAAGTGACTAAATGGGATAATAAAATAGTCATATTTATAAATGTCATTGGGAAATGCAACTTTGTTTGTGATGTGACACACAAATTGAAGGTAATTCAAGTGCTGATGGAAGACCCTGTTCTACGAGCCAAAACAAAAAAGTAGACTTTAAAGCTAGCCTTACACTTTTCGGAGGCACTGGCCGGACGATCTTGGGGAAGAGAAGGATCGAGAGTTGACTTTGAAGTACTCAATCCTTTTGATTTTAGGACAGAGAAGCCACCAATCAAGGGGGCTGTCAACAGCTTACTGCCTCCACCCACTGAAATCACATGTATACTCGGCCAAGCCAAACATGGATGGGGAAGGTAGGCCTCTACCAACACAAAGCCAATATATACTGGTCCAACATGGATGGGGAAGGTGGGTCTCTACCACACAAAGCACATGTATACTGGGCCAAGCTAAACCTGGATGGGGAAGGTGGGTCTACTCACACAAAGCGCATATATACTGGGTCATGCCAAACATGGATGGGATAGGTGGGTCTCTACCCAGACAAAGCACATATATACTGGGCCAAGCCAAAGATGGATGGGGAAGACGGGTCTCTACCCACACAAAGCACATCTATACTGGGACAAGCCAAACATGGATGGGGAAGGTGGGTCTCTACCCACACAAATCACATGTATACTGGGCCAAGCCAAACATGGATGGGTAAGGTGGGTCTCCACTCACACAAAGCACATCTATACTGGGCCAAGCCAAACAAGGATGGGTAAGGTGGGTCTCCATTCACACAAAGCACATGTATACTGGGCCAAGCCAAACATGGATGGGGAAGGTGGGTCTCCACTCACAAAGCACATCTATTCTGGGCCAAGCCAAACATGGGTGGGGAAGGTGGGTCTCTACCCACACAACGTACATGTATACTGGGCCAAGCCAAACATGGATGGGGAAGGTGGGTCTCTACCCACACAAACCACATGTATACTGGGCCAAGCCAAACATGGATGGGGAAGGTGGGTAGTCGGAAGGGATGGCTTTTGGCTAAATTAGCATTCTGTGAACAAACATCTAGTGTGTAAGGTCATGTTAAGAGCAGCTGTGTGATATTACACTTCCCTGTACAATAATGTCTGATGAAAACTTGCCTGGCTGAATTCGGCTTTTCCCAGCAAAATCGGTGATGGGTCAGCTTCATTATTGCTTTGAAATAAGAGGTTGTCTTGTATAGTTCCTTTCACCCTTGGTTATAATCTTATAAAATCTTAAAGGGAACCTGTCAGGTGCAATATGCACCCAGAACCATGAGCAGTTCTGGGTGCATATTGCTAATCCCTGCCTAACCATCCCTGTATCTAGTAGCATAAAGAGATCTCTAGAAAAAGTATTTCTAAAGATCCTTTATGATATGGTAATGAGTGCTGGGACTAGTTGCAAAGACATTAGTTCCTGCTCTCATTCCGCCCTCTTAGCATGGTAGGGCGTGCTACCATGCTAGTTAATGCAGCATCACCAGCAGTGATGTGCGTACCTGTGTCCATTGTGACCGCATATCTCAATGCCCGGCCCTTCCGTTAATGCGCACTATGAAGCTGGGTCTACGTGTCTTGGCTCAGAGAGGTCTAGTGTGCATGACCAGAAGTGCTGGGACGTCTGACCAGCGGACACAGGTATGCGCATCACCGCTGATGATGCTGCATTGAATAGCATATCAGCACACCCCTGTAGGTGTGCTACCATGCGAAGAGTGCGGAATGAGCGCAGAAACTACCACCTTTACGACTAGTCCCCTCGCTCATTAGCATATGGTAAAAGATCTTTAGAAAATACTTTTTCTGAAGATCTCTTTATCTATGCTACTAGATACAAGGACGATTAGGCAGGGATTAGCAATATGCACCCAGAACTGCTCGTGGTTCTGGGTTTATATTGCACCTGACCGGTTCCCTTTAAATAGAAATCAAGTTGATGATTCTGTACAAAATATTTGAGATCTAATTTTTATTTTCACAACTTGTCCAAAAATCATGGGCTGCCAAATTTCTTTACAGACACATTGGAAAACCATACGAAATGATTAACATGTTCAGTGATATGTCTACTGTCGTTAATACTAATGAACACATTACCAGCTCATACTGTGAACTGTAAAGTGATGAAAATAGCAGTCATAATATTCTGTACCAGCTTCTCCAGCTTCAAAATAGTCACTGACACTTCAGATTTTTTTTTAATGGGCAGGGAATAAAAGAGCACTATTTTTATGAACTGTCCAAGAAGCTCTGGATGGTTGGCAAAATTATTGTGCATTTCATTCCCAGAACAGGAACCTCGCTCCTCATTTACAATCACATATAGTGGGGAAAGTAAGTATTTGATACACTGCCAAGTTTGCATGTTTTGCCACCTACAAAGAATGGAAAGGTCTGTAATTGTTATCGTAGGTACACTTAAACTGTGACAGACAGAATTAAAAAAAAAAAAATCACATTGTGTGATTTTTAAATAATTAGCATTTTATTTCTTGAAATAAGTACCGTATTTGATCACCTTACAACCAGCAAGAATTCTGGCTCTCACGGGCCTGTTATTTTTTCTTTAAGAAGCTCCTACTCTGCACTCATTACCTGTATTAATTGCACCTGTTTCAAACCGTTATCTGTATAAAAGACACCTATCCACACACTTAATCAGTCACACTCCTACCTCTCCACCATGCCCAAGACCAAAGAACTGTCTAAGGACACCAGGGACAAAATTGTAGAGCTGCATAAGGCTGTGATGGGCTACAGGGCAATAGGCAAGCAGCTTGGTGAGAAGGCAACAACTGTTGGCGCAATTATTAAAAAATGGAAGAAACACAAGATGACTGTCAGTCTTACTCGGTCTGGGGTCCATGCACGTTCTTGCCTTGTGGGGTAAGAATGATTCAGAGAAAGGTCAAGAATCAGCCCACAACTACACAGAAGCACCTGGTCAATGACCTAAAGAGAGCTGGGACCACAGTCTCAAAGATTACAGTTAGTAACACTATGCCATCATGGATTAAAATCCTGGAGGGTACGCATAGTCCCCCTTCTTACGCCAGCACGTGTCCAGGCCATTTGAAGTTCACTAATGACCATCTGGATAATCCTGAGGAGGCATGGGAGAATGTCATGTGGTCAGATAAGACCAAAATAGAACTTTTTGGTATTAACTCCTCCCGCTGTGTTTGGAGGAAGAAGGATGAGGACAACCTCAAGAACACAGTCTGAACCATGGGGCATGGGGGTAGAAGCATCATACTTTGGGGGTTCTTCCTAATAGGACAGAATGACTGCACCATATTGAAGGGAGGATGGATGGGGTCATGTATTGCAAGATTTTGGCTAACAACCCCTCCTTACCGCAATATGAGCATTGAAAATGGGTTGTGGCTGGGTCTTCCAGCATGACAATGACCCAAAACACACAGCAAGGGCAACTAAGAAGTGGCTCTGTAAGAAGCATTTCAAGGTCCTGGAGTGGCATAGCCAGTCTTCAGACCTGAATCAATGGAAAATCTTTGGAGGGCGTTGAAATTTAATGTTGCCTAGTGACCGCCCCGAAACCTGAAAGATCTGGAGAAGATCTGTATGGAGGAGTGGACCAAAATACCTGCTGCATTGTGTGCAAACCTGGTCAAGAACTACAGGAAACGTCTGACCTCAGTAATTGCAAATAAAGATTTGCGTACCAAATATTAAGTTTAGAGTTGAGTGAGTATCTAACTATTCGTACTCGCTCTGCTGTTAGCAAGTACTGTCCGTTACTCGCTTTCGGGCTACTTAGCGAGTATGTACTTGCTAACAGCATAGCGAGTACGAATAGTTATATACTCGCTCAACGCTAATTAAGTTCTGTTTTTCTATTGTATCAAATACTTATTTCATGCAATAAAATGCAATTTAATTATTTAAAAAGCATACAATGTGATTTTCTGGATTTTTTTTTTTTTTATTCTGTCTGTTACAGTTGTAGTGTACTTATGATAAAAATGACACAACTCTCCATTCTTTGTAGGTGGGAAAACTTGCAAAATCTGCATTGTATCAAATACTTATTTTCCCCACTGTATACATGTATGTAATATTCATTATTTAAATGTTGACCATCTAATTATTCAGTGGTCAACATTCTGTTATTACCTTATGGGGTGCACAATATGTGAAATAAATGCATAAAAAGCAGAAAAACAAAACACTGGTAAAACCAAATTGCTGTCGCAATCCTCAACCCTAGTGAAAAATAAAAAATGTCCAATATATAAAAATAATTATTGCGGAAAAGAGAACAAATTTTATAATGTATTTCAGTGGTGAAAAAAAAAACACATTTCCTTTATTTTCCGACCAATATCACCCACTATTGGCAAAAAAAAAAAAAAGGCTGAAAATAAAAATAATTACCGTATCGTATGCCTCTTTTATCACAAATACAGGATGCAAAAATTATTTGATCTTTAAAATGAGAAAAATTTTACAGCTGATTTTATTCCCACTACTCCACTGAGTATTGTTTTTTTCCTTTAAAACTGTCATACAGTTCCAGAGATAATAGCGGTTTTATTAAATTCTATTTTTTATGGTCTTTACCTAGTTGGTGAGGCTCACATTGTAATATAGACCAGTCTAAATACACCCCCCCCAGAGAATTCTGTAGGCACTAGCCTTATGGGAAGAACTATAAAATGAACACTAAATAAGAAGATGATGTGGCGAAAGAAAGAGAGAATTTATTCTCAGGGGTATCAAATTAAAGAGGACCAACCACCAGGATTTTCATATATAAACTAAAGCCAGTGCTATATTGGTGCAATCATGCTGATTCTATACATGCCTATAGTTGTGAGATCGGATGTAAAGTTTCTGAAATACAGGCAAGTGAAATGCACTGTTACTTGATTGATAGGTGCTACAGAATATCTAATAGTAGGGTTGAGTTTTGCTAGTTATTCCCGCCCCATCTGCCTGCCTGTCCTTCCTCCCCCTGTCTCTGGGAGGAAGGACAGGCAGCAGACAGGGGTGGAAATAAGTTACTAAAGCCGCCTCACCTATTAGATATTCTGTTGCCCCTATCAGTCAAATAACAGTGCATTTCACAAACTTTACTTGCCTATATTTCAGAAACTATACATCCGATATCACAACTAAAGGTATGTATAGAATCAGCATGATAGCATCAGTGTAGCACTGGCTTTAGTTTATATATGAAAATTCTGATGGGTAGCCTCTTTAAGTGCAAAAATTGGCCAATTTAGACATGGTGATGAGTCTTATTTAAATGTTTTGTATAGGTTTTCATAGTGGGTATTGTTTCCTAATGCCACATAATAATATATGGCAATTCAGCTAGTGGTAGCCTTGCCATAGAGCTCATGTTTTGCCAAATGTGTATACATTTTGGCAGTGAGCAAGTTGACACGTGGATGTGATGATCATTTCCCTAATCCTCGCTGCTCAAAACAATAAATTTTAATTTCTGATTATTCCGGTCCAATGGAAATGTTACGGTGGTCACCGGTTGAGAATTTTCTGGCTCCGTGTAAACGTTTAGTTATTAATTTGCAAGTCGAAATTTAATTAAAATACGGAAAATAACTGGATCAGAGTTGTTGCTGTCCGGCACGGAGCGGATATTATTTTCTGCAGTGAAAGTGTTAAGTTGCACAGCTCGTTGGCTTTAGGAGCGGATTACACTGCGCTCTGATGGATGTCCTGTCTCGCTCTGTACAGATGATGACTCTGTACTGTCTTTTGACTCTAAGCTTTAACGTCAGTAAGATAAATCAACGGGATCAAAGCGAGTTATGCGTTAACATGCAATAGAAATCCCTCTCGTCCCCTCCCCGCTGCGTGCACCAATACTGTACAACTTCTGTCATCCCTATAATAGGGATATTTTCTTCCCAAATCCTCCTATTGTCCTCCGCTGTAAGTACCATCTAGCGGACATTTTCTTGTTTTATTATTTCTGCCACTTGCAAGCATTTATTACGTCTGATCATTCACTGTCAGCTTCCTGGTCACCTTGTGGTTTTATCTTTTGACTTTTCTACACATTTAGAAAATTGCTACTGAAGTGGAAAAAAAAAATCTGCTTACAAGAATAAAGGTACATGGCTGATGAATGAATGTGAGAGTTGCTTTCTAAGCAGTTTGTGACACCTTTATGTGATTTAAACTTTCGTGGGGGCGGGGAGGGGGTAAACGTTTTCTCACAGTTTTGCTGTATTTTATTTCTTTCTACTGCTGGAGGCAAAAGTTGGCATTTATGCATCATGTGATACCAGTTGATATAAATTGTGTTAGTTGTGTTGACATAAAAGAGGGTGTTACATGGTCCACTATAG
Source organism: Anomaloglossus baeobatrachus (assembly GCF_048569485.1). NCBI lineage: Eukaryota > Metazoa > Chordata > Amphibia > Anura > Aromobatidae > Anomaloglossus > Anomaloglossus baeobatrachus. The sequence continues at coordinate 62,005,203 of NC_134362.1, forward strand.
AAACTGAATTGTAAGCAAATTTTGTATGTATTTATACTGTCACGATTTCTCTGTGCAGAGCATCTTGCACAATAGGAGCTTCTCTGCTGTGTTTTCCTGGACTACTGGCTGGCAGGTTGATTGACAGGTATCTATGCTGGCCCTGGGAGGTGCTGATTGCTCAGGTGTTCCATCTTCTGGGTAATTGCTCTGCTTCTTTAGTGAGCATACTCTCCCAGAACCTTGCCAGTCGTACTTTTTGGTTCTGTTGTTGTGCTCTTGGCCTGTGTTCTTGCCTGTGCTCTGATCATTATTTCGTGTCGATCATTGTTTCATTACCCTAGACTGTTGCTTGACTAATCTCTGCCCACTCCCTGTTCCTGTTGTGACCTCCTGGCTTTTGACCTCGGACCGTTACCTGACCATGTCTCACTTTTCTCCCTAAATCCATTGCGTGCCTTCCCAGAATTCTGACCCTCGAATCGTAACCTGACTACACCTCTGTGGCCTCCTATTACCAGACCCCAGCTTTCCTGACTACTCTACCTTTTGTACTACCCACCATTAGTGACCCAGCATTATATAAATAAATATATAATATATATTCTACATATATATACTCTCAACTCTGTTTGCTCAACATAAGACAGCCAGCCAGCATAATTAAATGTCAGGGGGGTGAGAGGAGGAATGAGGGGCAGAGTAAGAAAACAGGTACAAAACGAGACACAATCCTTCATTTCTTTATTTTTTAGACCCTTTTATATGTAGTTTACAATCTGCTCATAGCTTCAGACTTTTCTATTGTTAATAAATTATTGTCAGTAAAGCATGCTATATGTGAGAACGGTGTTCAGAATGCTTCACTTATGAGCCTGGCTTCATTCCTGGACTTCTGTCTTCTCCTACAGCCCATCAGAGATCTCCTTTCCCTTTGTGATTACAGACACTGGTGTTGAGTAATTTGATTTCCATGTGGATGCTTTCCTCTCTTTTTATAATAGTACTGTTAGTGGTGTGTCCCAAGTGACAGACAGTCATGTGCTTCCTGGCAATAGAAGGTCACAGCGTGTGGCTGCGCAAAATTCTCCTTGACTTTCTATTGTTCCTGCTGTCAGTATTCATTGTACCAGGTAGCTTTCCTGCTGGGTTTACATCTCTTCCCCTTCAGGACCCAGCATAGCTCTCCTGTCCAGATGCTGATTGTCAGTATTTTTCTTGTGCTTAAATACTCCCATTTTCCCTGGACTTGTGCTAGGGATATTATTCGGGTATTTCAAGCTCTGGTTGCAAGCAAGCGACTTGCACTCATCTGTGATATCGTTGCTGAAACTTTGTTGAACTTCTACCTGAGTAATTTGTTGATAAGTAGTTCATACACTTTTCCGGTGTGTCCTCTTTGTCTCTTCTTTAGTGGGTTAGACAAAGAGCTCATGCCACTCATTCCCTATTTAGGGTCCAGCTTTAGGAATACCTAGGGTCAGGTATTCGGCTCGGCACATAGGTGAGGAACCTTTCTAGGGTGGTGTTCCCTAGACTCAGGATTTCCCTTTCCTTCCCCCATACCTAGTGTGACATGTACACAGGCTGTGAATTCTCCCTGAAAACTGTGTTTTGTTTTTGTTTTGTTTTTCCTCCCTAACAATAACATTTTGTGATCTGCCCTCCCTGATGACTTAGATGCTTTCCTCTCTATCCACACTCTAATCTGTCATGTGCAGCCTCCTACAGCTTCATGTGGCTATTACAAAAATAGAAATATAGGTGATGTTACAGGGTCGTACTGCTGGGTAGCAGGCTTTGAGGCCAAACTAGGAATTACCAATATTCTGGAAAAGAATGGGTTTATGCCGTGCTGCCGCAAGGAATAAAGTTACTTGATTTAAAAATGCATTGTTTATTTAGTCCACGTGTTTCAAATATCAAATCATGTTGATTTTTTTTTTTGTCCTAATGACGGAGACTTGAACATTGAAACGCGTTGACTGAATAAACAATGCATTTATAAATCAACTAACTGGATTCCTTGCAGCAGCATGGCATTAAACACTTCTCTTCCGGAATATCCTCATGAATCCTCTGTCTACCTGCAGCAACTGTTGTCTTCTGTATGTGCAACAGTGGTTTTGACTTCTCACAACCCAATACGTTGAGCCTTATTTTATTATGATACCCCTGGTTTTACCAGGTAAGAACCTATTGCACGTTCTCTTTTCCAGCCATTGCTTATAAATTAGGAATTACGATGGTAGGCAAAATATTCAGGGAAAAGAATAGTAAAAAACAAAGCCGGGGTCACAAGCAGGATAATCACAAAAACAGACTGGAAAAAAAAACAATAAGCAGGAAGGCAAAAACAAAGCTATACATGGCAACCATGGACCGGTAGCTGATGATTTAACTCAGCTACAAGTCCATGGTTGCCAAGGACCCCATTGCAAGTGCCCCACCCATGGCGCCAGCAGAAACTAATACTTGTCCCCTGTAGTACTTACAGAAATGTAATGCACAAGGTTGGCCGGACTAGGTTTTAGCTGAGCAACATTTATGCTACCCAGCTGTGACTATAAAACTGCGCCGCCCAGTGGACTTGGCTGGCGTGACAGGTTCGTGTTCACACACAGATGTTACAGGAGGGAGACAGCAAATAACCTTAGCTTGGACAGAAGCTGTATTCTGTGAGATCTATGTGATAAGCAGCCGCATCACCAGCTAGATGACGTAGTTAAAGTCCACATCAGCAAAATGGAAGGGATTTTATTGAAGAGTATAGATTAATTTCTGTCTTGGGAAGCAAATGAATATTAAAACATATATTAGGTGCAAAGGTGTCCAGAAACATTGAGGATGAGGGTGAGAAGATGACTTTGCACCTTAATATAAAGCTTAGGTAGTCTGGAATCAACCTTCTGTCTTTTCTGAAGCTAAAGACCCCCGTACACATTAGATCAAAGTTGTCCTATTTCACCCGATCCTTTTGTTTGGCGGGAATATAAGCCACTGCCAGATATGGCTTTCTCATAGAGAACACAGGAGCGCTCGGTGAAGGTGAATGTTCCTGTGTATGGAGGAGTTAGGAGAGAAAGCGGTAGGTGAAGTGATCATTCGTTTGACGGCTAAATAATGTGCACAGCCAGCTTTCTGCTGCTCGTCTGTACGCCCTGATTCTTTACAAAGTACTAAACCATAAAAGAAAAGAGAAATATCATGTAACTGCCATTCGTATACTGAGCCAAATGAGCCTTAGCAAGGGCCGTCCTGGACATGTGCTTTAAGATTCAATCAGAGAACAAGTTAAGACCATGGAAAAGGTTAATGCATTCTGTTTCAATAATGACATTACTTTTCCAGTATTTTTGCTGATGAACGTTCAATAATACAAACATTCTCCCAAATATCATTATATATCTTCATCTTTATTCCCTATGGTATTTTGATTTTTTCATGTTAATTCAAAAACTAAAAAAAATTAAGATTTTGGGCAAATGTCATCAAATATTTACCGTACAATTACTACTAAGTTCTACAGCCTATTGCCGGCACATTTGGAGGTTACGTTTTCCTAACCATGTTTAATAATTCCACATTCACATATGCTGCGTTACGTCGGTTGTTATGCTTTTTTTTTTTTTTTAGAAGTTGCAATTATGTGGCACTGCTAATCTCTGTATAACTGGGATAACGAAACAATTTTGCTAATAATCAATTCCTCCTAGAAGAAAAGTTTCCCAAGGACTCGTTTTTTTTCCAACTCAATCTCTACTCGTATCCTTGTTGTTCAAACATGTCTAAAGTTCGCTTTACATGGTACGATTTATCTAATGATCTCGTTAGCGATGTGACACTCCCAGATCGTAGTTACGATTTGCCGAGATTGCTCATAGGTCGTTTATTAGCGGTCACACGTAACGTTCTCACAAGTGATGCAAAATCGTTCAGCGATATATATTGTTTGACCAAGGCAGTCGTGTGGATGTTGTTCGTCGTTGGCAGGGTGTCAAACATACAAATATGTCTGCTGCGTTCCAAACGACGAACAATATTTTGAAAGTGAACTACGTGTCAACGATCAACAATTTTCAACATATTTGGAGTCGCTCGTAGGTGTCACACGCAACGATGTCGCTAACGATGCCAGATGTGCATCACGGAATCGATATCGATAGTCCGAAATCAGACATGTCCAATCGAAATCTTACCCGACCATCAATCCGTCGGCGCCCCCATACACGTTAGACCATCTGTCAAACCCCTCAATATTAGTAGGTTCAGCTGACAGACCAATATATATGGGGCCTTAATAGATAGTATGGAAGGAAAAGGATGGCGGTCAGGTGAGCGCTAAGGAACAAAAAGAAATATGCTAAAGGATAAATGACAAACCTTTTTATTATTATTACAGCCCTCTAACAGCCACAACGCGTTACAATAGCTTATGCTATCTTTATCAGGTGGTATAACACTGCTTTACCGCTTCCAACCAGGGTTGTGCAAGAGTGCACAACCCTAATAGGTGAGCAGCCATTGGCACAGTTTTATTCTCCCCGTTGCCACCAGGTATCTCCTCAGCGCAACCCTCTTTTCTTTTCCTTTCTTTTGTTCTTAATTGATAGTATGGCACTTATCTTTATACCTTAAAGGGACTCTGCAGCAGGTTTCTGCAGTGAAACCTGAAGATGTCATGCTGGAAGAGTTAAAACAGACAGTTCAACCATTCATTTATTATCTCATAGACTTTTTTTTTGTTTATCAATGTTTGCTTAAGCCTTTTATCTTTATCATTGGTGGGTCTCAGCAGCACTTGAGCTCCAGTCTGACTCTGCCCCCTTCTGTGCTTAGCAGTTTATGTCTATGGAAATGTACACTGAGAGCCTAGTGTGGAGAGGGACAACTCTCAGAGCTCTGCTACATGCAAAATCTGAATTCTTTCACTGTGTGAGAACGGCTGCACACAGAAGTCTAAGTGATACAACGTGGGACTCAGGGCCTCTTTGCCTACATCATGCTACTCTCAGATGAGGTAGCAAAAACCCTGCTGACAGATTCACTTTAAAGCCCTGATACACATTAGCGGTCAGCCCAATAAACATTCAGCCAACAGCTTTCTCTCCCAAGTCCCCGAACTTATAGAGCCTTCCTTACTTACTGCCTTACTTCTGAAGAATCTTATCGTTTTTGGTGTTTGAGCATTTCTTGCCTTTTGTTTTATATGCAGGCTACAAAGGATGTACTTTACCTAAATGCCGTTAGAGCCTATACATGGTCAGTACCCCAGGGCCTGTCAGTGTGGGCAGTTACATGGCATTTTGCATTCTTACCCAGCCCAGTAACAGTTAATATTATTATAACATGGCTTGGATGGTAATTACTATCCGGCATTGGGCGTGGAACAAATGTGAATCTGTCAGTCGGGTGAGGAAGTGAAGCAAAGTCTGAGTCTCACGTCTGTAAAGCTTTGTCGGTGAGATTATAGGGTAGCGTGGCTTCATTTCCCAGCCAGCTGATCTGCTTTCTTGTTTATTCGCGGCTCATCGCTGGACTCTACATGTGTATATGTATCTGCTGCCATCTGTGTGTTTGTGTAGCTGGTTATCTCATCATGTTATGATCGCTCTTACTGCATTCTGTGCCATGTTTACTTGTTTTTTCTTTGCGAGTTGTGTAAAACAGCAGAAAATATATTGGTTTTGTCGTGTCTCGGTAATTCTCGTGAATCACAGGCTGATGGCTAATGGCTCTATAGCGGGAACGCTCATCCCAAATATTGTGTTATGTGATTGCATTCAGGATAGCTTGGGTATGGAAAATAGATACAATCATGTATAAGTAAGGAAAAAAAAAAAAAAAAGTGCAGGATCTCCACTCACAGACCGCACGTCCAGCACCTGTGTGGATAACGGGCTCAGGTTTTTCCGGTCCTACCGGCGATATTATACAGATTTGGCCTAATTTTTAGAGCAAATATAGCTCTCTCACCACAACTGATCTGCATCCCAGCAATCTCCAGTTACACCCCCTGCCACTGACTTGCAAAATATGGACCCCTCAGCAGTCCGGCTATGACTATCTGAGCCATATAAAGGTGATCCAGCGCGCACTAGACACTAGTGTATGTCATATTTGACATATTTTCCTCCATCATTTTTTGCTTAGCACATGCCTTGATGTGCTCCTATGATATCATACTAACTGTGATGAAGTCCAGTCTGACGAAGGCCCAAAGCCGAAACGTCGACTTGTTTGGACCAATCATACTACATATCTTTTACAGAATAATTTGATCAATAAAAAGAAATTTGCATATGAACAACCGTATGTTTTACTTATTTTGGGAGTAGTAGTGTGCCGGGGTTATCCTCTGTTTGTATAAGTAAGGACACCCCATGCAATATTTAAGGGTATGTGCAGATATTTAGGATTTGGTGCAGAAATATTTGCACCATTTCTGCATCTCTTGACAGGAAAAACACAGCGGCCGGCAAAAAAATGCATTTTTGCCACATTTTTTGTGCGTTTTTGCCGCTGATTTTTTTCCCATTATCTAGATTGGATGAAATCTGCGGCAAAAACACTGCAAGAATTGACATGCTGCAGATTTTGCATAAGTTTTTACATGCGGCCCGTCCATTTTTTTCCGGTTGCGGCATGCTACTGAGCATGCGCAGGGGAAGAAACCGCATGCGGCGGCCGGATGCGTTTTTTCCGCATCGCGCCGCATAGGTCCTCCATAGGCATGCATTGAAAAATGCGCCGCAGCAGCTGGATGTGGCGCAATGCATTTTTTTTGCTGGACAAAAAAACGTTGCAAGCTACGTTGCCTCCGGCCGCCGCTTTAACTTATTTTTCCGCATCCGGAAAAAAACGGATACAACGCAAAGCCATCAGGTACAATCCGGTAACAATGCAAATCTATGGGGATAAAACGGATGCGGTACCGGATCCGTTTTACCCGTTTTTTTCTGGATTGTACCTGATGGAAAAAAACTGATGTGTGAAAGTAGCCTAAGGTATCCGGCTCGGCGACAGGTTGCAAGATTCTGTATAGAGACACAAGGGAGCTCAGGTAACAGCTTGAGGCGAGTTCAGGAGGTATCCTCTCTCCCCTTTCCCTAGCAGCAGGGACCTCTATTGTATCATGGCCTCTGTTTTTCCTGTGTGTTGTAACATCTTCTGGAGTTTACCAGGTACTAGTGTGAGAGTAGGCCTGGGCTATAGGCCGTTTGTCCAGATGTAATAAGATTATCTGTGTGTGTAAATAATCAAAGTATAGATGTCGTTGCATAATTCTCTGAGTGTCTATATGACAATCGCATAGAAGCTTCATAATCTGATTCTAAGATGTGTATTACTCAATGTGTTAAAGATAATGAAGCCAAAATGAACAATCAACAAAGAGGTATTCATAACATATTGAGAGAATTCATAATCAGTTGGTTCACACCATGTGGGATGTGGGGTGTGAGATGTGCAATGTTGACTCCTTGTTCTTGCTCCAAGGTCGAAGTTGAATGTTGTACTGTATAATCACAAGATTCTTTAATACACGGTTCAGAAGCTAGCTTCTGCTCAAGCAGTGAACACGTCTCATTATCTGATTAATTTATATCTGCGTAGATCAATTTGAACTCAGTCTCTGTGACCATGAGAAATCCCACTTGTGATTTCCCCAAAATTCCCAACCTTGACACTAGGTAAACCCTGCTAGGCATGTGTTTGGCAGAGATGTTCTGACTTGACCATGGAGACCTCCTTTTTTTTTTTTTTTTTATGCCTGAGCTCTTTAAATCCAGGTTGTGATTTTCAAGCATCATCCATTACTTTAATTCTTTTTATTCCGTTATGGATTTAATGCTACATTTAGAATCATTGTCTTATCCTTAGGTTTGGTTGAGCTTCAGTCTTTTTCTCAGATGGACTAACTCATGGCTTGGGGTCCGACTGCTGTTAGGGCATCTTCCAATCTCAAAACAGGGGGTCTGGAGAGCCCTAACTGAATGAAGCAATGGTCCATTCATTGTCAGTCTTTTGCCGGTGAAAGCTGAGTGCTGTTCTTGGTTATCTCTGTATGTCCAACAAGCGATGAATGGAGTGGTGGTGCACATGCGGGATCATGGGAAATAGAAGAGAATTAGAATGTGAGTCGGTGTTGGTCAAATAGTGGAGAGCTGGGTTCTCAGCCATGACCCATGTATCTGTTAGATCTAGGAAGGATACAATAGATTCTGAGAAAAAAAGAGGTTCTGAATAATTTGGAGTTTTCTTACAGAGTGTGCATTCCCAAATGTCCTGAAAAGAGGGACTGGATGAGCGGGGGTCAAACAAATGGGTTTAAGGCTAGTAGTAGGTTTCTAGTAGTTAGAGTGTGAAATGAAGAAGAAATAATATTAGCTACCGATGACATGTTCTTAGGATAGGTCATCAACATATGATAGAAGAGGGTCTTCATTTAGCCGCCTCGGTGGCAGCCAGATGTAACAGTGTACAGAGCGGAAAACATCAGTTCCACACACTGTTTAGTGGATGCTGCCAGGTCCTGCAAATCAAGTCCTACTTGGGAGCAGCAGCCAGTAAAAAGGTTATGACAATATAGTGCTGCTTCGTACACTGTTTACATCCAGACACTATTGGAGGTGAGAACGGATTTCGAAGCCCACCGATCTTATACTGATGACTATATCTCAAGGATGTCATCAGTATAAAAGTAGAGGACATCTGCTTTAAAGCACCAATCCAGATGTTTTTTTTTTCCACCACTGGTGTGGTGCTTTACATCTAAGCCCCCTACCTCTTGTCTAAGGCCTAAGACACATGGCATGAAAATCGGACCGAGTGGAATGCCATAAAACATCGCATTCCACTCTGAAGAATATTAGCCTGTGTGTCAGCACTCAGCACCCATGAGCGATTATTTTCTCGGCCCCAATCGGAATGAGAAATCAATCGCAGAATGCTGCAACTGTAATGCGAGACTCTTTCTCTTGCACCCATTCAAGTCTATGGGGCGAGAGAAAGTTTGCACTGCACTCGCAGTACACCTGTGTACCGCGAGTGCAGGGTGAGAATGGCAATAGCTGGCAACGGAGGAGAGAGGGAGATAAATCCCTCCCGCCCCTCCTCAGTGCTGGCCCGCCCCCCGCAGCTGAGGTCCGATCGCATGATATGAACTCAGTCGCAGTGACACTCGCATGATACTCGGCTCCCGCTGTGCTGCCAACGTTTAGCCGAGTGTCATGCGAGGATCGCATTGGTCCCCATGTGGCCCCAGCCTTATACTTACCCTCTGTGTTTTCATCTTTTTCAACATCATTCCAGTTCTGCAGTGCCATCTTATGCCTGTAACTTCTGACAGGCTGGAAGTCAGAAATTTTGTCACAAACGCTCAATGCAAGTCTATGAGATCTAGAACGAGGCTCCCATAGACTTGTATTGATTTTGTGACATCTGACACACTTCATGAAACACTGGAGCTACTGGCAGGTCACAAACTGCCCGAGACCAACAGAGCAACTCTGAATACATATGAAGACGGCAGGGGTGAATATAAGACAAGGAGCAGGGGACAAGCACCACTCCAGTGAAATATAAAAAAAATACTTAGTATGAAAATATTGATGTGATGGTATATAATTCAGTTTTACTACTCATCCACTTTACTAACACTTAAAATCAGGAGGGAAAATTCGTTCTTTTAAAGCAGATTGGTTCATGCCTTATTATTGTACCTACACCCCTTCCCTCAGTCCTCTTCAATTCCTCAGTTAAACTTGATGGACATTAGGAATAAAACCAATCAAACAAGAACAACCTTAATAGCTAAGCACAGCTAAAATAACAAGTGGCTTCTACATATACAACACCAAATGCTGTTTGTTTTTTTTTGTTTTTTTTTTTTAAAACATCTTTTTTATTCAAATTTTTCAACATAACAAAAAAAAAATTAAACAGTCAGTTCCATGGTCAAATAGTAAACATCAGCATACACGAGATTGATTTGTTCGTCAATGCAACTGTAAACCTTGTAAAGGAAGAAAAAATAACAGGTAGTATCACAAACAAAGAATAAGAATGTGAGTGTGAGCCCTTCCACAATTATGTTCTTGCTATTGTGTCGACTACCATCTCCATATGGTACATGCTAAGTGTCTAACGATGGTCCCAAAACCCCCAACGTCCCTCCCAGGTCTTCCAGACAATACCAGTCTGTATGGCGGAAAGGGCTAATTATTTTCAGGATTTCCTGAGGACTATAATGAAAACCAATGAATTTTTTCCACAGCGGAAAAACTTTTCCTGCTGACTTTTCTTTACCCCTTTCTGCTTCTATCAGTTCCAGTCTCAATAGATGTTTCATCTGAGATATTATTGCTCCCATTGATGGAGTGTTTGGTTTAAGCCACTCACTAAACAAAGCCCGAAGAGCCACCACTAAAAATGTGTGGATGTTTCTAGGAATCTTTACTTTGTGTACTATACTCTGAGATTCAGATTCGGGGGGGCGTAATTGGTGGAAGAGCAGAGCCTGTGGTGTTTGTGGAAGTTTCGTTCCCCAACATGCTTGAATCTGGTGCCTTACTTGCTTCCAATATGTTGTTACTTCTGTGCACTCCCACACCCCATGCCACATATTCGTAAAGCGCACCCCACACTTAGGACACGCTGTAATCCGGCCAGGGCAGCTATGGGAAGGCGGGATGTTAAAGCCATACAGCGCTGTGTGCATGAGATTGAAATAAGTCTCCCTCCATCTCTCACACAAGATGGATTTTCTCACCCATTGCCACCCTTGTAATATTGTCTTCGCTATCTCCTCATCTCCTGTCCACCTCTCCCATGTCCTGAACATTTTTGATATGTTTTAATTTAACAAATTTGTGCATCATGGTGCTGTACATTGAGGTGATACTCGCCGTTTGGGTGCGCGGGCCTATACTGTCATCTAAGGCATGAGAGACAGATCCCTCTCCAACTTTCTGAGTCTGGACTGACAAAAAGAATGAAGCTGCAGGACCTGTATGAAATGTTTCCCGTGTATCTTGAATTTGTCCATAATTTCTTGAGGAGACATCCACCGTTTTTCCTCCCGGCACATAATGGACCCCGGTGTCTGCAACTGGTCACAGCTCTGATCAATGACCCTCTTAATTTCAGCTCCCTGGGGGAACTCGGGGTGACCAAATATTGGCATATGTTTGGAAACCAGAAAGGGAAGCTGAAAGGCCTTCCCAAATGCTGTTTTTAATGACTACTGCAGTCTAAGGCCGGCTTTGCACACTACGACATCGCAGGTGCGATGTCGGTGGGGTCAAATCGAAAGTGACGCACATCCGGCGTCACTTGCGATGTCGTAGTGTGTAAAACCTTTTTGATACGATAAACGAGCGCAAAAGCATCGTTATCGTATCATCGGTGTAGTCGCCGACATTTCCATAATGCCGTGCAGCGACAGGTACGATGTTGTTCCTCGTTCCTGCGGCAGCACACATCACTGTGTGTAAAGCCGCAGGAGCGAGGAACATCTCCTTACCTGCGTCCCGGCTGCTATGAGGAGGAAGGAGGTGGGCGGGATGTTTACATCCTGCTCATCTCTGCCCCTCCGTTACTATTGGCCGCCTGCCGTGTTACGTCGCTGTGACGCCGCACGGCCCGCCCCCTTAGGAAGGAGGCGGTTCGCCGGCCAGAGCGATGTCGCAGGACAGGTGAGTGCATGTGAAGCTGCCATAGCGATAATGTTCGCTACGGCAGCTATCACAAGATATCGCACGTACGACGGGGGTGGGGACTATCGCACTCGACATCGCAGCATTGGCATGCGATGTCGTAATGTGCAAAGCCTGCCTTAGAATTATTCAACCCATCCTGACAATAGTATTTAGTAGAGCACTTCTAACTGTTAAGACCTGTCACAAACATGATTCATAGACAGACATCAGCTTCTAAAGGCCCCTTTCACTCATCAGTTTTTTGTCATCAGTCACAATCCGTTTTATGACTGATGCAACGGACCAAGTGCAGATTGTGCTAAAACTGATGCGACGGGTGCAGTAAAAAAAACGGATCCGTCGTAAAACAGTTTTATCTGACCACAATGGAATTTACACATCTGAGCATGCTCAGTTACAAAAAATCGGATCCAGTGCCGGAATCCGTCATTTGACAGATTGCGATGGATCCGGTGCCCATAGGCTTCTATTATAACAAACGACGGACGACGACGGATCCGTCGCTGTCTGTTTTTTCAACACACACAAAAAGCGTTCCTATGGACGTCTGCTCCGTCGGCCGGACAAACATTTTTCGATGGATCTGTCGCACGACGGATGAAACGTGAGGCCATCCGTTTCAATACGTCGCTAATACAAGTCAATGGAAAAAATACATATCCAGCATTGGATCCGTTTTTTTCACAAAATGACGGATTACGACTGATGGCAAAAAACTAATGTGTGAAAGGGGCCTAACAGTGTTCCTGAGAAATCTTGACCCATTCCTCATGGGTAATGGTCTCCAGTTTACTAATATCCTTGGATTTTAAAGGTTGAGGTAATAACCTTGCACAAACAAGGAAACATATATAAAAAATACAACTGCATTCAATGTCTTCAAGAGAGTTGAAGCAGGATTCACAAGTTCAAAGTTATAGTAACACTGGGTACACTACTGTGAGTAGGATGCATATTAAATACGTCTCCAAGATATGCACCTCTACTGACCCAAAAGGACAAGAAAAGTCCACTTAAAAAATGTTGAAAACCATATAAATGAGCCACAGAAATGTTGAAAGTTTGCTGTGTGGAGTAATGAAATAAAACTTGAACATTTTGGGAGTATGGGAGAAGAATAAAACATATGCCAAAACTAACACCCTGCCTACAGAGAAGCATGGTGGTGGCTCGGTGATGCTTTCTGGCTTCTTTGCTTCCTCTGTCATTTAAATCTTCAGTGTGTGGCTGGCAGGATAGATTCAATCAAGTATCTGGAAATCCTGGGTTGATAATGTTATGCCTTCTATGAGGAAGCTAAAGCTTCATTGTCATTGGACCTTCCAATAGGGAAATATTAGCATGCAACCACAAAGTCCACCAAGGCTTGGTTTTCGAATAAGTCTTGACTATCTCAGTCGCCTGACTTAAAATCTCATCAAATATTTTCTATGAGGTTCAAGTAGGTGGTTGTGCCACTCAAATCCAAAACTATGTGGGACCTGGAAGCCATTGCCCATGAGAAATGCCTATAAGATATACATCATTTTTGCAGCAGGTTATAACAGCCAGAGGGGCTCTATTAAGTACTAAAACCGGTCATGATGAAGGATTGAAGGATTCTGAGACTGTAGTAGTCAGTAAATGTGGCATTGTGTGTTGAGTGTGGAGAACTCGCTTGTTATATTACTTGTATTAATCTACATAATTGTTCTCAGTTCATTGTTTTTTCGTAAACTGCAACAAGTTTATATATTTTGCTAATTATTCTAATTTGCAATAGGGAAGGGGGGTGAATAATTATGATTGTGACTACAGTGTAATAACTCGCCAAACAAATATATGATCAACTGTTAAACATACGTTAATCTCCGCTTAAAAGAGCAACAGGTTTGTGTCTATCATAGGAGGCTTCACCTATCGATTTGCGAGGAGGGAAGACGTGTGCTGAATTCCTACATCTCCACCTGTCTATAGTCTTGCAGAACTCCTTCCCCAGAGAGCCTGTTGCTGACAATTAGTAGCTTGCTCTGCGTTCTCACCGCTCCGGTATCCATCCTGCTGTCTTCTAAATAACTCAGCTTTTACTGATGTGCATAACGTGCAATTTATCCCCAGCACCATATTCACCTAATCTAACCCGACTGAATGCTGCGCAAGATGAAAAACCCAATGCCGTAACTTCAGAAAATTACTTTTTGTTACTTAAACAAATGCAACTTACTGTCTTCTACTTCATCTTGAGCTCCTTGTATCCGCTGACCAGATTGGCAATATCCAGGATTTATTGTCTTCCTTTTGTGTATTGACAACAAGGCAGATAATCAGATAACTGAGATTCTACAAACTGCAACAGAAGCTGAGAGTGCACGTGCTTTAAAGGGGAAGAATAATTGACAATATATTTTTCTTTTTAATTGATTTGATATACAATGCCACAAGATATATGTAGCGCCCCTGAACCCATCAGGGCACTACAAGGTACTGCATCCTGTCAAAGATGCAGGGCCTACCGCCAGGGACCTGGAAGAGCAGTGACGGTAACAGCAAAACACATTACAATCCCAGTTTCCCCCCCATCCATACAGACTGGTGACAGACTAGACTTGGACCCAATGGATGGCCACCCATGGTGGAGCCGATCCAGTCCACTAGACCAGAGGTCCCCAACTCCAGTCCTCAAGGCCCACCAACAGTGCAGGTTTTTGGGATTTCCTTCGTATTGCACAGGTGTTAATGTAATTACCTGCCCAGGTGCTGGTTCTAACAGCAGTGCAATGCTAAGGAAATCCTGAAAACATGCACTGTTGGTGGGCCTTGAGGACTGGAGTTGGGGAACCCTGCACTAGACAACGACCAGGTGGGGGGGGGGACAAACATAAAGTTAGTGAGAGTTTTGGAGAGTGGAAGTGAGAGGAGACGAACGTAACTGCTCTGACACGGGAGTATGACGATGATCTGAGGGCCCAGGCATGTAGTTGCTGGTGGAGTACGGCAAACTACTTCCAGAACCATAGCACCGACTGGGTGCAGAGCCCTAGGTCAGGCAAACGCTCCAGGCAGACCTGATAAAATCTGCACAGTGAGGGGGACTATCCAGGACCTCACGGACCTTAGAACTCCGGGGGCACCAGCAGTAACGGGAGAACCAGGCATGGAACAGAACACTGACGCTATAAGGTTCACACTGCCACCGTATGGACCAGAGACTGAGAGACAAACAGGAGGGGACCCACAGACGCTCCAAGCCACAGGGTCCCTCCAACTTGAGAAATGTGCAGGGGAAAGAAGCCACCAGGTCATCAACCGGCACTGGGATTAAGAGAACCAGCGGTGAATACCAGCCTTCCTCCGGGTACCAGTTACCATCTACTGTGAGACGAGAGAACCAGTTATACAGCAACCCTTGTGTGGCCTACCTCATTACCGCGCCTAACTCCATCACCTAACCCCTGGGGCCCCAGCCCTACTTGCGGAAGACCCAACATGCAGGCTGCCATCACATCACCCCAGTGGAAAGACTGTGCAGTGGCGGTTCCATCACCTTAACCGCAACCTGCAAGTGGCGTCACGACATAAACTTTATTAACTACTCCCCGGTATATAACCCCTTTTTAAAAGCGCCTCCAGGGTCACGGAACCAGGCAATGGCCACCCAGTGACACATCCTATTAGTACACTGCCTGGGACCAAGTACCCCATAGCCCTGGGCGGCACATATAGAGTACGGCAAAATGTTGCAGCCGGCCGCATGCAGAAAAATTCTATCCACTGTGATAGTCAATTGCTGCATGATTTTGTTTCCGACATGCAGCTATTGATCCCCCCCATGGTGTGTGGAGATTTTGCCACACTGCCACACTCAAGTCTTTTGCAGGCTCTAACAGGTTTTCCTCTAGTGCTACACAGTATTTAGCTCCATCCATCTTCCTATAAATTCTGATCAGCTTCCCTGTCCCTGCTGAAGAAAAGCCTCCTTAGGCTACTTTCACACATCCGGTTTTTGCTCTGCGGCACAATACGGCGCTGTGCACAAAAACCGCAACCGTTTTTTTTGCCGCCGGTTGCGGTTTTTTTGCATAGACTTACATTAGTGCCGTATTGTGCCGCATGGGCTTGTGTTCGGTCCGGTTTTTGCCGCATGCGGCAGATTTAGCCGATGCCGCGGCCAGATGGAACGTTGCCTGCAACGTTTTTTGCTCCGGCAAAGAAACCGCATCGCGCCGCATCCGGCCGCTGCGGCGCATTTTTCAATGCATGCCTATGGACGCCGGATGCGGCGCGATGCGGAAAAAACGCATCCGGCCGCCGCATGCGGTTTCTTCCACTGCACATGCTCAGTAGCGTGCCGCAACCGGAAAAAACCAGACCGGCCGCATGTAAAAACTTATGCAAAGGATGCGGTGTTTTCGCCGCATCCGTTGCATAGATTTCACAGCTGGATTGAGCTGCACTGCTCAAACCGGATGTGTGAAAGTAGCCTTAGGCTACTTTCACACATCCGGTTTTTGCTCTGCGGCACAATACGGCACTCTGCAGAAAAACCGCAACCGTTTATTTTTCCGCCGGTTGCGGGTTTTTTTGCATAGACTTACATTAGTGCCGTATTGTGCCGCATGGGCTTGCGTTCGGTCCGGTTTTTGCCACATGCGGCAGATTTAGCCGATGCCGCAGCCGGATGGAACGCTGCCTGCGATGTTTTTTGCTCCGGCAAAAAAACCCGCATTGCGCCGCATCCAGCCGCTGCGGCGCATTTTCAATGCATGCCTATTGACGCCGGATGCGGCGCGATGCGGAAAAAACGCATCCGGCCGCCGCATGCGGCTTCTTCCACTGCGCATGCTCAGTAGCGTGCCGCAACCGGAAAAAAACGGACCGGCCGCATGTAAAAACTTATGCAAAGGATGCGGTGTTTTCGCCGCATCCGTTGCATAGGTTTCACAGCCGGATTGAGCCGCAGTGCTCAAACCGGATGTGTGAAAGTAGCCTAACAGCAGGATGCTGCCTCCACCTTGTGTGACAGTGGGGATGATGTTTTCAGGGTGATGTGCAGCGTTAGTTTTCCGCCACATCACCCTGCAAGAAGAGAGGGAGCACTTTCTCCCCATCTCCGCCACTGCCTGTCTCTGCGTATATCGCATTGTACTAAGATTACATGTGAGTGCAGTGCGATGTTTCACATTCTCCCATAGACTTGTATGGGCGTGCATAAGCCGAGACTCGCTGCCAAATGCAGCATGCTGCGATTCAGTCAGCATGCCGCTATGGCATGAGAAATCAATCGCAGATGGAGACTGCCCCATAGTTTTGCGCTAGAGTGAGAGCAATCCGATGTATCGGATTGCACTCGTCAGTGCAAAACGCAAATGGAACCATACCCTAAATGTGAGCCTTTGTGGTAAATGTACTTATCATTTCCAAGGACTGCTGGCAGAGAATAGGTGCATTGTTTATATTCAGGCTATTTACCCTAGAAGTCATTGCTTAGATTGGAAGCAATTGAATTAATTTATTTGATGAAAGCGTCACAAGTTATATACAAGAATGCAGCTAGTGAATTGCAGGTTGGCTGTTGGGGTCCTCACAATTGCCCGATATTGTTTATCACGCTTTTTTTTTTTTACCATGTCTGTAGTTACTGTCCACATTAATGATCAGTTTGGCCATGTTCACGTGTAGTATCAGTGCTGCATTTTTTTTTTTTGCTTTTCACCTAGGTTTGTCTGCACCAAAGTACACAATACAATTTTCTCTTAGTGCATTTTTACAGGGTTTTTTTTGTTACATTTTCTTCTTTCTATAATGTATTTTTGGTGCAGATGTGAAGCAGTGTTTTTTAACACATTTCTCTTAGTACAAAGTGTTTTTATTTTATACTTAAAAACGCGAAATTATTTTTTATGTGTTTTTTCAGGCTCCACAGAGAAACCTATAGAGAATAAACACATCAAAAAAAGTGCAACAGCTCACATGTCCAGTAATCATACGATAGAACAGATCCTGCAGAGATCTGTTGGCAAAAAAGTTTTGCAAACACAACTTTTTTGTCTGTTGGTTAATAACTGTTTTGTCCAGTATTGGTTTTTACATTTGAGTCTTTGGCGAATGGATCCGGTAACAGATTGCTATTTATCTTCCATGAGAAAAGGATCCTGTAAGCACAAAATGGATCCTTTATAAATTAAAGAAAAGTGGATGGCTTAATAGCAATGCATTAACGGATCTGTTCTCCATAGACTCCAATGTTAAAAAAAAAAAAAAAAAACTGGTCCTGCAGAAACAAAAAAGTTGTGTTTGTAGAACTTTTTTTTGCCAATGGATCTCTGCAGGATCTGTTCTAACAGATGATTACTGGACACGTGAGCTCAGCCTTGAAAGCACAGTAGGCAGGAGTTTTCATTAAGTTGCATCCACTTTACTTGGATATTTTAAACGCAACAAAAAATGCAAGGGGAAGATTTTGCAGTATTTACACTATGTAGGAAAATGGCCTTCAATATTGAAATGCTCCTCGCATTCCTCATGTCTAATTATGATTCCGCCACTGGGTGGACACATGTCGCTACTTCAATTAAAAGACCCCACATAGACTTATAATTTTATTTATTTATTTATTTTATATACAGAATCTTGGAATTGCTGAAATGGCAATTTTTTTAATAAGGCATTTAAAGGTTAATCCCGTAATCCGAAGGATACCCCTGTCCATTAAACTTGAACTGCCTATCTTGAAGAGTGTAGCGTTATATATGCATGGAGCGAATGGACCTCCACTCCAGTCATGATCTACGGGGCTGCCGGAAATAGCCGAGAGCTGTCGTCTGTACTCTGCTGTCCCAGCCAGTTCCATAAACAATGACTGGGTTGGTGGTCAAACATGAACATCTCTGTGCCATTCCTTATGTATTATAAAGCAGTTATGCTTGTTCAGATTTCTCTGAATTTGGTGTGCAGCTTTCACTTTATATAGATTGTGTATTTTTTAGCTAGCACCCTGTTCACATTTGCAATGGTGTTCCAGCAGTCTTTTTGATTTGTTATTCTAAACAAGTGTCACGAATGTGTCACGGCGGTATCTCAGCCAGCTGACAATCCAGTAGCAGTGAGTGTTAGAATACTCCAGAGATTAGCAGCACATATTGTTATCTGACAGTTCTGGCAGCAGCGGACTCTATGACCCTGGGAAACTGGCAGTTTTTCCTCTCAGTTGCCAGCCTCTGACTTCCTTTATAAAGCTCCTCCTGGGGTGTTTTGGGTGTGGTTTATATTTGTTCCTGACTGTGGTCTGCAGCGGTCATCTCCTCTTGTTCCAGATATTTCTGTGGTAGCTGCTCCTAAGATGTGTTTGACTTTTGCTATCAACTTGGGCTCAGATGATAGCACTTGTGTTTCCTTTGTATTGTTTCCTATTCTCTCCCTTCGCGTTAGTGGTGTTGACAAAGAGTTCATACCCTCCATCCTTACTTAGGGCCCAGATCAGGATTTGCCTAAGGTGAGGTATCCAGCTCGGTGACAAGTGCAGAACCTGTATAGGGTTGGTGAGGGTGAGCTGCAGGTTGTTGTCAGGGGTCACCACTTCCCCCTTTTGCTAGTGATAGGGCATTCCTTTCCCCTTCCCTTTGTATTGTACTATATGGCCGGTATAGCTTCTATCCCCGGCTGTGAAAACAAGACTCCCCTGGGTCCCAGTGATGGGGAATTAATGCAGAAAGTGTGTTTGGAAGATTGTTTAACACTTCATCATACAATGAATAATTTCTATTTACTAAAACAAAAAAATATCCTTTAATGAAGAGTGTATGATATTCATGTACAAATGATTAAGTCTCTGCATTTCTGAGGACTAAGCACCAGGCGTTCTCCCTGCTATTATATATGACTGTGCTGAGTGCTGTCACATTACACTAAATTATGATACCGGCCGCAGAATCAATGCTGACCTTCAGTGTTATGCAGGACTGTAAAATCCCAGATTGTAGAGAATAAATACTCCTAGTTTCCCGTCACTTTTGGATATGACTTCTTCCAGCACACTTGTTACTGATGATCTATGTGACACTTTAATTTGCTCCGCAGTAACCTTTTTCGGATCATTGTCTGGTCATGATAATGTTAACCAAAAAGACAAGGGAGAAAAAAAACCTTTATTCTCATAAAGCAAGATGTCTCCGCTTTTATTTTTCTATCCCTTTTATGTTGCTGCTATTAGAGGACACTTGTTCATGTGTTTAGAATCAGAAGACAATTACTCCAGGGCTTTCTAGAAGTTCTTTTTTTGGATCTGCGTCTGACCCCTTCCGTTCAGTGCTCTGGCATTAAACCGGGCAATGAACTCTTTTCTTCCGTTCACCCCTCCTGAAAAACCACATGCCTTTTATAGTTTCTGCAGTCTTCTCATGTCACTGCTTCAGGATCATCAACAGAATCAAAGTCGCTGTGGATTGTATACCCACCCGGCAGATCACGGGCCACTCTAAAGGTAAGGCTAATTTAAAGAAGGGCGAAGAATTATTTAATCATGGGTGAATATATTTTACGTGATGTCTTACCTGTGCTGTCACTTGTGAGCAAATTGTTTGATTAGTTCACATTGGGGTAAGATGTACTTTGCACCCTAAGGCTATGTGCCCACGCTGCGGATTTACCGCGGATTTTGCCGCGGATTTACCGCAGATTTTCCGAAAATCTGCAGCAGCGGCACTTCCAAGCCATTTCAATGGCATTTTGGAAATGCTGTGTCCATGCTGCGGATTTTTCTGCGGCGGATTTGCCGCGGATTTTCATCCGGAAAAATCTGCAGCATGTCAATTATTGTTGCGGATTTTGGTGCGGATTTTGGGTATAGAATGGGGAAAAAAAAAAAAAAATCCGCGGCAAATCCGCGGCAAAAATAAGGTGCGGATTTGCCGCGAAAGTCGCGGATTTTCATGCGGAAAAATCCGCAGGTACATTCTACCGTGGACACATAGCCTTAAGTGCAATTAAGGGGTCTTACATCCATCGAGATTTGGGGTGGAGGGGTATGCATTTTGTAAAAATAGGAACCTAAGGTTTGGTGCTGTGAGCTTGGAGTTACCACTAATAACTTATATAGTGAAACCTTATCTAAGCTACATGTTTAAGTGCACTTTTCATGATAGGGAAACATTATTATTACATAAAGAGATGGACAATAATCCATCTCCTGCTTTTAATTGCAATGATAATGATTTCCTCATCCAGGCAGTGTCATTTCTGATTTCTATTTATTCACTTTTGCGCAGCTCTCCATACTGTTCCAGCTGTACCTCCTTTTTTTTTTCATGAGTACTATATTTTTTCACTTAGGTTTATTCCCTGTGCCATAATTGTATATAATCATTTTCAGCATACATTGCAATCGCAGTACATGCAGTTATAATAAGCATATAATTTCCTACCCATCTGTGATCTTTAAGTGGCGCTAAAATTCAGCACCAAATTTTTTATTTTTTTTTAAAGGCTCCATGAATGTAATTTGCAATTAATTCACTTAGGTTTGCTATGTTTTTGCTTGCTCTGCTTTGCATTTCTCCGGAGGAATATATGGAAAGGCAAAAAGTAGTCAGTTGTGTAATTGCAGAGCAAAAGCATCAGGTCTGTAGCTGACAGTGAAGCTTCGGTTTTGATTGACATGGACTATTTTGTCGGCAAATGTAAAATCCTATCATCTTTGCTACTTTACTGCAATATACTGGGCTTTACTGACATAATAGCCGGTGATACATTTAGCCGGCGCCTATAGTACAGCCTGCTCTCCTGCACAGATTTCTTGGTGTCAGAAGAGCATGCTTTCTCCAGATAATGCCCCAGCAGGTTTTCCTAGGAGATGTTGCCTCCGAAGCTGCCTTGAAAGCTGATTACACAAGAACTAGGTTGAGCAACCTGCGATGAGACACTACTACTAAACTACAACTGTCAGGGCATGCTGGGAGTTGCAGTTTTACACCAGCTGGGGGCTGCACATTGCCGTTTTATGCACTAGAGTGCAAAAATTAAATTCCACCATTTATGTAAAGTAAAAAAAATTAGATGGGTATTCCATAGGATGTGCCATAGGAACCTGAGAGCCAGATGTGCCTCTTGAAAATAATAAGGAGCTCTCTTTATTAGCCCCTTAATACCTTTATTAAGACCCCCTTATCATTCGTAAGTGTTGCTGCATTGTATTTAAAACTGTTTAACGCCTGCGTATGCGTACCCAGACTAGTCTGTGACTGCTGTCAGTCATTCCACGAGCACACTAGTATGCCTACTAACTCATGATTGACACATGCTGAGGTCCAAGTCATGCTACCTGTACTAAACATTTTGAAATACACTGCATCAATGCTTAATGACAGTGCAGGGATACTTAAAGGGAATCTGTCAGCAGATTTTTGTTACCTTATCTAAGAGCAGCATGATGTAGGCAAAGAGATTCTGCATCTATCGATGTATCACTTAGATTACTGGCTGCAGCTGTTCTGACATAATCACACATTTTATTTTTTGTATGTCATAGAGCTCTAGGAGCTTCCCCCACCCACACCAGGCTTTCAGTGTACATTTCCATAAACAGAAGCTGCTAATCACAGAGGGTGGTGGAGTCGGACTACAGTTCACGCCTGCTGAGACCCACTAATGGTAAAGCTAAGAGGCTTAAGCTAACATTGCAGGTAAACAGAAGCATGAAAAAAGCAGTAAAAAACCAACTTGTGCACATAGCCATATCAGTATTCTTGAATGCTGTATATGAGGGCTCTTTCCCCCTTTAATAACAGAGACAGGGATAAGAAGGACAGACAGGCAGACAGAGGCGGGAATAACTAGCTAAACCAACCCCACCTATTAGATATTCTGCAGCACCTCTCATCAAATAACAGTGCATTTCACAAACTTTACTTGCCTGTATTTCTGAAACTATACATCCGATCTCACAACTAAAGGTATGTATACAATCAGCATGATAGCGCCAGTATAGCACTGGCATTAGTTTATATAGGAAAATCCTGGTGGTTGGTCCTCTTTAGGTGAATAAACCAGAGATCCACTATGACAGTGATTCCACAAAAACTGCACATTTACCTTTTCCTAGCCAATAAAATTTCCTGTTCTGCCCATTGAAAAACTATTATAATTGGGAAAAAAGCATCAAACCAGAATTTTGCAATATGAATGAATTTTGTAAAATAAATCAACAGGAAATTAATTATTCACATGTGAATGATAAACAAGGCCGTGGCTCGACAAAGGAGCGTAACGGAATTTTTGGGGGACTCAGGATAGGAAAAGGTTAAATGGATTTTTCACCCCTTTCCATTCCTTTGCCTTCAAAGTAATCCCTTCTGGTGAGACGACTTCCCATCCATCGGTCACTTTACCCTGCATCTAAATGATGGCTTTAGCGGTATGGGCAGGATGTCATCTTTACTAGTCCCGCTAGAGGCCATCAAAGTGGGGGGCACTGGGGTGACGGGGATTCGAAGGAGTAAACAACACTTCCTTCTATTTTTCGTAACGATTAGGGATTAGGGATGATCAAATACTTCGATTATTCGGCTTCGCGAATATTTTCCGAATACCTCGCCGCTATTCGACTATTCGATGCGCAATGTAAGTCTATGGGAAGCCCGAATAGTTCCGAATAGTTGTTATTCGGGTTTCCCATAGAATTACATTGCGCATCGAATATTCGCAAATAGTTGAATAGCGGTGAGATATCCGGAAAATATTCGCAAAGCCGAATAATCGAAGTATTCGATCATCCCTAGTTACAATCCCTTGATTCTGCCCACTTTTGAAGGAGAGATGGAAAGCCTCTTTAACTAAGGCTATCTTGATGCATATTGAAACACTTAGATCCTTCAGACGTATTCATTACCAGAGGCAAGTGACTGGGAGCTTGGGGGGACCTTGGCCTCACCAATATTTTCAGGGTTTTTTTCTTCATATAGTATGTATTTGACAAACAAGAGAATTAACAGCAAATATACAAGCGTTTCATATCACGCCGTTAAATCTCCAATGCCCTTCTTGCTGTAATGCAAAATATTAAAAAGATGTTGTCAGGCAGGGCAGTGGTTTAGTTTCCTGACACTTTATTAAAATGTGAACTGTATTTCAGATTGTAATCTTGCACTGAGCAGGGAAGGAGATGTAACACGTATTTTCCTTCCACTGCAAACCATTTTTTATAGAAGTCTTCAGCAGAAAGAAAAGAGCTGGAGCCTCCAACACTTAATGTCATCTCTGAACCAGATCTCCTGACGGGCAGCAACAATTTGTGATGTCAACATGACTTGAATTCAGAAACCTACTAATGTAATCTGTAATTCTGTGCGAGACGGGGCACTACTTTTATGTAATAGCTGATAGACGACATTTAATGCCGGGAAACCTCAGATACAGAGTGAAATGGAATCCTAATTAAGTAATATGTTGTATGGAAATAACACCTGAGACTAAGGCTATGTGTCCACGGTAGAATGTTGCTGCGGATTTTTCTGCATGAAAATCCGCGACTTTCGCGGCAAATCCGCACCTTTTTTTGCCGCGGATTTACCGCGAAATTGCCGCGGATTTTGATGCGGATTTTTTTTTTTCCCCATTCTATAGCCAAAATCCGCAACAATAATTGACACGCTGCAGATGTTTCCGGATCAAAATCCGCGGCAAATCCGCTGCGGAAAAATCCGCAGCATGGACACAGCATTTCCAAAATGCCATTGAAATGGCTTGGAAGTGCCGCTGCTGCAGATTTTCGGAAAATCCGCGGCTTTTCCGCGAGAAATCCGCGGTAAAATCCACGCATTTTCCGCAGCGTGGGCACATAGCCTTAAAGGGAACCTGTCACCAGTTTTTTCCCTATTAAACCAAAAATCTCACCTTCTGCAGCTCCTGGGCTGCATTCTAGGAAGGTGCACCTTGTTGCTGGCCCCCCTTGCAGACCCCTAAAAGAACTTTATAAAATCTTACCTTTTCCTATGCAAATGAGTTTGGTGGCCAGATGGGCGGTCTCTAATTCCGCTTCTGTCCCCCCTCTTGCTGCTGTTCGCCATCCCCCAGTGATGATTTACATGGAAGACGGCGCCCCGTCATCATCCACACTGCTTGAGTCTTGCGCAGGCACATTTCACTATGCCCCTGTCTCGGGGCTGAGTATAAAGTTTCCCTCGCGCGAGCGCCGGTGATGTAGTTGCGCAGATGCGAGATTATGGGCGGGTATGAGGATGACACTGGTGAGGTCATATACAGTTAGGTCCAGAAATATTTGGACAGTGACACAATTTTCGCGAGTTGGGCTCTGCATGCCACCACATTGGATTTGAAATGAAACCTCTACAACAGTATTCAAGTGCAGATTGTAACGTTTAATTTGAAGGTTTGAACAAAAATATCTGATAGAAATTGTAGGAATTGTACACATTTCTTTACAAACACTCCACATTTTAGGAGGTCAAAAGTAATTGAACAAATAAACCAAACCCAAACAAAATATTTTTATTTTCAATATTTTGTTGCGAATCCTTTGGAGGCAATCACTGCCTTAAGTCTGGAACCCATGGACATCACCAAACGCTGGGTTTCCTCCTTCTTAATGCTTTGCCAGGCCTTTACAGCCGCAGCCTTCAGGTCTTGCTTATTTGTGGGTCTTTCCGTCTTAAGTCTGGATTTGAGCAAGTGAAATGCATGCTCAATTGGGTTAAGATCTGGTGATTGACTTGGCCATTGCAGAATGTTCCACTTTTTTGCACTCATGAACTCCTGGGTAGCTTTGGCTGTATGCTTGGGGTCATTGTCCATCTGTACTATGAAGCGCCGTCCGATCAACTTTGCGGCATTTGGCTGAATCTGGGCTGAAAGTATATCCCGGTACACTTCAGAATTCATCCGGCTACTCTTGTCTGCTGTTATGTCATCAATAAACACAAGTGACCCAGTGCCATTGAAAGCCATGCATGCCCATGCCATCACGTTGCCTCCACCATGTTTTACAGAGGATGTGGTGTGCCTTGGATCATGTGCCGTTCCCTTTCTTCTCCAAACTTTTTTTCTTCCCATCATTCTGGTACAGGTTGATCTTGGTCTCATCTGTCCATAGAATACTTTTCCAGAACTGAGCTGGCTTCATGAGGTGTTTTTCAGCAAATTTAACTCTGGCCTGTCTATTTTTGGAATTGAATGGTTTGCATCTAGATGTGAACCCTTTGTATTTACTTTCATGGAGTCTTCTCTTTACTGTTGACTTAGAGACAGATACACCTACTTCACTGAGAGTGTTCTGGACTTCAGTTGATGTTGTGAACGGGTTCTTCTTCACCAAAGAAAGTATGCGGCGATCATCCACCACTGTTGTCATCCGTGGACGCCCAGGCCTTTTTGAGTTCCCAAGCTCACCAGTCAATTCCTTTTTTCTCAGAATGTACCCGACTGTTGATTTTGCTACTCCAAGCATGTCTATCTCTCTGATGGATTTTTTCTTTTTTTTCAGCCTCAGGATGTTCTGCTTCACCTCAATTGAGAGTTCCTTAGACCGCATGTTGTCTGGTCACAGCAACAGCTTCCAAATGAAAAACCACACACCTGTAATCAACCCCAGACCTTTTAACTACTTCATTGATTACAGGTTAACGAGGGAGACGCCTTCAGAGTTAATTGCAGCCCTTAGAGTCCCTTGTCCAATTACTTTTGGTCCCTTGAAAAAGAGGAGGCTATGCATTACAGAGCTATGATTCCTAAACCCTTTCTCCGATTTGGATGTGAAAACTCTCAGATTGCAGCTGGGAGTGTGCACTTTCAGCCCATATTATATATATATATATATATATATATATATATATATATATATATATATATATATATATATATATATATATTTGTATTTCTGAACATGTTTTTGTAAACAGCTAAAATAACAAAACTTGTGTCACTGTCCAAATATTTCTGGACCTAACTGTACAGCGCCGCCCATAATGTTGTGCCTGCGTAAATACATCACTGGCGCTCGCGCGAGGGAAACTTTATGCTCAGCCCCACAATAGGGGCACAGCAAAATGCGCCTGCGCGAGACTCCAGCAGCATGGATGATGACGGGGGCGGCATCATCCATGTAAATCATGACTGGGGGACGCGAATAGTGGCAGGAAGGGGAGACAGGAGCCGAATTAGAGCCCGCCCATCTGGCCAACCAAACTCATTTGCATAGAAAACAGTAAGATTTTATAAAGTTCTTTTAGGGGTCTGCAAGGGGGGCCAGCAACAAGGTGTACCTTCCTAGAATGCAGCCCAGGAGCTGCAGAAGGGGATATTTTTGGTTTAAGAAACAGGGAAAAAACTGGTGACAGGTTCCCTTTAAAAGTCCAAGTGGGATGTGGCGGTGAAGGGGAGGATAAAACAGAGCGCAATTTTTTTGCCTATTTGGAAAAGCGACTGTTATTTATTTATTTATTTATTTATTTAAATTGATACTACCAGGAACACTTGGTTCCGTCTGGAGGACAGCTTTTTTTTTAAAGTTTAACCTTTCTCGTGCCACAAAAATATATATGTTTTTTACCTTTTGTAAATGCCATTGTTCTCCTTAATCTGGCATTGTTTACTTTTTGTTCCTGTGACTCAGCGCTCCTGAGATTTAGTCCCCTCTTCCCTTTACGTAAATCTCATCTTTCATCCATTTGGGTGTTGTTCTAAAGACTCTAATACAGAAGAGTTGATGACTACACCCACTTGGCTAAAAAGGCTAGGTTTACATACAGGGAGGAGACTGCGATGTCTCAGTAGTGAAGCAGCAGAGAAAAAAACAAAATAACACTCCAGACTTTTTTTTTTCTTTTGCCATAAAGACTACATGGATCTCACCAAGCAAAAGCAGGGGGACATCTGTGCTGCAGCGGTTGAGAGTTTTCTTTTTACTTGTAATGTTTTTTTTCCCCATGCAAGATTTGACCACTAACTTAACCCCTTAGTGATAGAGCCAATTTTGCCTTACAGGGGCGAGCTAACATTCAATGCCCATAGTCATCGGCGATGCTGCGCATACCTGTGTCTTTTGTCACCGCCTCAGACACCGGGTTTAGGCTCAGTGCACATGATCAGAAGCCCCAGCACTTATCATATAATCAAAGAATGGTACAGTTAGAAGGGACCTCAAGGGCCATCGGGTCCAACCCCCTCCAAGTGTAGGCTTTCCTAAATCATCCCAGCTATATGTTTATCTAGTTTTCGCTTGAAGATTTCTATTGATGGAGAGCTCACTACCTCCCGTGACAGCCTGTTCCACTCTCTGACTGCCCTCACTACCTCCCGTGGTTGCCTGTTCCACTCTCTGATTGCCCTCACTCTCAAAGTTTTTCCTAATGTCTAATCTGAATCTCCTTCCTTTAAGTTTCATCCCATTGCTTCTTGTACTTCCTTGTGCTAATGACAATAGGGTAGTTCACTCTGCACTGTGACTTCCTTTCAGATATTTGTAGACCGCTGTTAAGTCTCCTCTCAGCCTTCTCTTTTTCAAACTAAACATCCCTAGTTCTCTTAGCCGTTCTTCATATGACATGGTTTGTACACCTTCTACCATTTTGGTGGCTCTTCTGTGGACTTGCTCCAATATATCAATGTCTTTCTTGAATTGGGGCAAGTCATGCGCACTAGACCTCTCCAGTCGTGCGCACTAGACCTCTCTGATGCGGCACCTGTACATGCAGCTTCAAACTGCGCATGACCAGAAGTCCGGGGATCATGCGCACTGACCCCAAACCCAGTGTCTGAGGCGGTGAAAACGGACACAGGTAGGCACATCACCACTGATTGCAATGGGCATTGAATAGCATGTGGGTGTGCTACATGCTAAGAAGGCGGACTCGTCAGGGGAACTAACGCCCTTCCGACTAGTCCCTGCCCTCATTTTCATATCATAAAGGATTTTTATAAATACTTTTTGTAAAGATCCCTTTTATCTATGCTACTATATACAGGGACAGTTAGGCAGGGATTAGCAATATACACCCAGAACTGCTCGTGGCTCTGGGTGAATATTGCACCTGACTGGTTCACTTTAATACCATTTTATTTTTTATTATTATTATTATTATTATTTCCATAGAACTATTTGATTGCTTTATATTCCATTTTTTGCATTTCAGTATGAATTTTTTTTTTATTTATATTTTATAGTGTTCACCAGTTATAGTTATAGTTGTTCTGGACGTTACATTACCAGTTATGTATACATTTTTCACTCAATAGCTGCATTTGTACTAGTGAAATATTTTTTTTATGTTTTATTTAGTGTTCATTTTACATTGTAACAAATTTGACTAAATTTTTTTGCGTTTAAATTTTTACATACTCCTAGTACGGGACTTGAATATTTTTCCCTTTGATCGCTGGTCTCCCAGCCTGTGTTACTTTTATACTGTGGTACATGAGACCTGTTCGTTTTAAACTGACAAAACCTTTTACAGCATGTTTGTGGCAGGGCCTAACATTCCTTGGCCTTGGATTGAATTGGAAACTCTCAGGTCCCGCGATCATTGGGTCCCAAGAGTGAGCCCTATTCCTCTTATAACCATCTAGATTCTGTTGATGTGGTTGACAGCGGCATCTAAGGGGTTAGCCACAATGGGTGGTAAACCTGATTATGGACGATGTATATGGCAGCTGCTGATTTTAGCCTGTCGAAGGGCGCTGTTTACTTAAAAGGGTGGTTCACCCATATTTATTATTTGGTAGATCGATATTATATTGAGAAACAAAGATTCTCTCAAATACCTTATGTTGGCAATAGTGCCTGTGAGAGGCGCTATTGCAGACCGCTGTTCCCCGCTCCATGACCCCCGGGCTCTGTGACCTCGGAGATCCTGTGGCGCCACGTCAAGTTCCTGACACCGCAGCCGGCCGCAGTGTCCGTGAGTGATGGACTGTGGGCGGTGTTTCACCGCTCGTCACAGCCAGTCATCACCCTCCTCCCTTCTCCCTCACAGTAGAGCGCTGCAAGCAGGAGACACGCTGAGCTGTGACAAGCTGTGAAACACCGCCCACAGCCCAGTCACTCAGGAAGACTGGGGCCGCCGCGGTCATGTCACGTGATCAGGAACTTGACGTGACGTCACTGGATCCCCGAGGTTACGGAGCCCGGGGGTCAGGCGAGGGGAACAGCGGACTGTAATAGCGCCTCTCGAAGGCACTATTGCCAACATAAGGCATTTGAGAGAAACATTGTTTCTCAATATAATATCGATCTAGAAAATAAAAAATATGGGTGAACCACCCCTTTAATTCTTAGATCCATAAAAAGGTGTTTTTTAGGGGTTAAATCTATCCTCTGATTATACTGTACTTTAAAATGTATAAGTAGCTGCAAAAGACTTAGTTTTTGCATTTGATGCCACCTGCTGAAGTTTTGTGCTGCTGATTTACAGGCCTCCTTATTTGTCATGTAATATGGCTACAGCGGGCAGAAAGCGTAAAGGCAAAACTCACGATAGGTAATGAAAAGTTGAGTTGAGAAAGATTTTGCTTTGATTAATAATGCTCACAAATGGCAATAAAATGTATGTATTTGTCAAACAGCCTCACAGACCCTCTAAATCAGCTGGGAGTTGATTGCGCTATATCCGCTTGCTTGTCTTTCTCCAAAACAGAAAAAGATTGTGTGTTAAATTTTTATTGTGGAGGTGCGGTGCTTAATACTGGAATCGGCTAATGGGAATTATCAACTCTGCTTCAGGAGGAAGAGGTTCTTCCTGGTAGATTTGTATCTGGATCCCCGGTTAAGTGGAACAATTGTTTTACTTAGTCTGTCACTGTTCTCTCAACAAAAATGACATAAATCTATAGTACAAATGAATATAACAAACAAAACAAAAAATATATCTTATCAGAGAAATCTGCTTCTTTCTCCACTTACAAGCCTCTTCTTCCACTTTCCTCTGCCTCAGGAACTCATGATACACTCTGGGTAAAATAAATTGCTTAAGTCCATCTTGCTCTAGACTAGTGATGGGCGGACGCGCAGATAACCAGGACCAACAGGTCTAACTGGATTAAAAAAAAAACAACCCAGTTCCAGCCCGGGATTGGTCCCGGATATCTGGACAGACGCCGGTCCCTATATAAGTCTACGGGATCTTAATCCAGCAATTAAAAATGGTGGTAGAAGGAATAGGGGGACAGGAGCAAGTGGGCTATACTTACTGAGACTGCAGCGCAGCTGTAACTTTTGTACCTTTTTGTACCTTTTTGCTTTTGTAGTTATGTTGTGATTATAAGCAGTCAGACACGCTGTCACTCAGCGTGGGGGTGCGTCTGACTGGAACCAATCACAGACGCCGGTGGGCGGGGAACGCAGGGCATATTCAATGAAGGTAGTGAGTGGCCCCGGAAGTGAATGAGTGGACTGGAAGCAATTACAGCCGCGCCGGAGCCTCGGTAAGTACAGCACGCTTGCTTTATTATTTTTTTTTTTCTTTATTTTTCCCTTTTTTTATGTATTACCCGAGTTCGAGATCAACACCTGGAATTCCCTAAGAATTCTGGGCCCGAGCCTGGCACTCAGGTCCTTTGAACCCATGCAGGTCTGAACTTTTACAGTCCGGGTCCGCCCATAACTACTCAAGACGAGACTGAGCGCCAGCACAGTGACGTATCAGGGTACATAGCATATTAAAGTCTATAGAGGCGCAAAGTGAGAGGCAATAAAACAGATTTGTGCAGATTTTGGCTACCTTATCCCAGTAGTGGTGTCATAGCTACACTGCTCAATACTTCTGTATATCATCATCCAAGCTTCTGCCATTTCTTTGTGTGCTGCCTAAGGAATCAAGAGCAGGAATCTTATTGTGAGTGCAGTGTAAGGGAGACATCAGAACAGCTTGTCTCCATCCACTAGCTCAGAGAGAACTGGAAATAAGAGAGAGAAACTGTAGATGGGGAAACTGGTGAGAAATGCAAGCCATATAATGACCAGAATTAGTGTCTTTACTCGTATACACTTATTACAGCTTATCTGTAATGTTACCTGAAAGTAGAGCGACCCTTTAATTTACTTACTTTGCGGGAATCAGACACTTCAGTGTGACGCCCTGGCCTATCAGGTCGTCACAGGGTATTGTGCAATCTGCCCTTCTGCACAGTATCCACTCCTCCTTGGTTACGGATCCTGGTCCATTGGTGTTGCTAACAGCTTACCCAGTCAAAATCCTAGGAACACTTTACACCGAACCCATCAGACACATCATTGGGGGGCCTGAAGGGAATAGGGCCGCCCACATGGGGGGTTGGTAGGGAGAAGCGAGAAAGTGACAGAGAAGTGAAACAGGAGTGAAAGGAGTAGGAGGTGGCAAGTGACTCTCTAGGAGAGAGAGGTCACTGGCCCGGAGCAGGGCTCCTGAAGTTTACTAGGTGGCA
This sequence comes from Anomaloglossus baeobatrachus, assembly GCF_048569485.1. Classification (NCBI taxonomy): domain Eukaryota; kingdom Metazoa; phylum Chordata; class Amphibia; order Anura; family Aromobatidae; genus Anomaloglossus; species Anomaloglossus baeobatrachus. Next base: position 62,037,284 of record NC_134362.1, read on the forward strand.
GATGTTTGTCTCTGCCTGGTAGGAGCTGGAACCCCAGTCGCAGGGGATCGCTTCAAGGGTCACGGACTACCGAGGAGGGCGGCCTTGAGCCATCACCGGGCACTGGCCAGGGCACGACGGGGTGTTAGACTCTAGGCCGGGAAGTAGCTTCACGCGTCCCGGTAATTTACCCGACGGGGGTGAAGACTTCAAGATTCATCCCCAACCCGCTCCAAAATCCGGGTACTAGCGCACCGATGGGATAGGACTTTCCCAAACTACAGTCCACAGAAATCCTACGCATGAACCCAGAGAGCAAGCTCACTGTGTTAGCCATATGGATGAGCGGGACCCGAAAAGTTTCAAGCTTGAGGGTCCAACTAGTGAGAAGGTGCCACAGAAAATGCCACAGGCTAACAGCAACACCAAGGGCACGGATCCACACGTGCTCCCTCCATGCTGCAGCGGTGCTAAGAATTCTGGTTTACAAGCTGTCGGAGTGGTTATTCTTGGACTGAGTAAGTACGTTGAAAAGCCCCTTTTCGTCTACCCAACGGCACCCCATCCACCAACACCCAACGGGCCCCGGGGCACCACCCCCCTACCCACGGAGGGGTTAAACATCCTGCTGCTACACCATTGCCACCAGGCTCCCCAACAGCAGCAGTGGTCTCCTACATTACCACGCACCGTGTGTGGCGTCACGAACTTACATATCCCCTGTACATATCTATCCTCCGTCTTTTGAATTCGTGTGTCCGCGCGAACCCCCGGGTCCGGAGACCCCTCAAGCCACCGCGGCTCCGGATCCGAGCGGCTCGGCCGCTAGCACGGGGGCGGTACATCAGATTGTTTGCTGCATTGGGTGGGGGAGGGGTGTTATTTTTCTAACTAGTTCTCACACCAGTCATACTCTTACTCGCTCTTATTGTGAATGATGATAGAACTGAAGACTTTTTCTTTTGATCTTTGCTTGACAATAACTCAGAAGGAAGGTAAATGATTTATTTACAGATTAATTATTAAGACATTGTCAGTTACAGCTGTTAAAAACAAATGTTCAATAAACTTATTTTTACTCATTCTTTATCTTTTGTTTTCAGCAAGATAAAAGAAACATTGGTGCTGTCACTGCTCTTTAGTGGACGCTTCGTACATGGGTGTTTAAAATGTAATTTTCTCCCTATTGTTTCCAGCATTTTCAGTTTCATTTTAAAGGGAATCTGTCAGCAGGTTTTTGAAATCGAATTGGCATAATATAGGGGCAGAGAGCCTGATTCCAGCAATTTGCTAGAATTCTTGTTTTCTCTGCTGTACATGTAGGGGTGTTCACATTACTGAGCTATGTATTATCCCTCCCGCGGCCCTGACTGGCAGCTTCCTATGTACACTGACCATTGCCAGCAAGCTGCCTGTCATGGGTGACACAGTCATTTGGTTTCTGGCAATAGAAGGTCACAGCGTTTGGTTGCTCCAAATGCTCCCTGACTTTCTATTGTTACTCCTGTTACTCTTCATTATAATATTTTGTTTTCCTGCTGGATTTTCATCTCTTCCCCCTTTTGGACCCAGCAGAAGCTCGCTTTCCGCCCAGCTGCTGATCATCAGTATTCTCTTGATGCTTAAATGCTCCCTTCTTCCCTGGACTAGTGCTGGTAATATTGTTCAGTTAATTCTAGCTCTGGTTGCAAGCAGGTGGCGTGCTCTCATCTGTAGTATCGTTGCTGAAGCTTTGCTGAACTTCTGTCTAAGTCATCTGTGGATACGTAGTTGATGCTTTTCCCCTGTATGTCTTCCTTGTGTCTTCCTTTAGTGTCTAGTGGGGTTGACGAAGAGCTTATCCCACCCATTTCCTATTTAGGGTCCAGCACTGGGGATACCTAGGGTCAGGTATCCGACTCAGCGCATAGATGCGTACCCTATCTAGGGTGGTGAGGGACCCCAGGGACCAGCAGTAGGTTTGGTCAGGGGTCACCATCTCTCCCTTACCTAGGCACAGAAGTCCCCTTTCTTTCCCTTTTGCCGCTTGCTTGCTACTTCCCCATACCTAACATGACACTGCCAATCAATGGTGGGGGGGCAGGTCCAGTTTTAGACAAAGTTATCACATATTGCACAATCGCTCTCCACCATTTAAGGTACATTTAAGCTATGTGCGCACTTTGCATTTTTTCCTGCGTTTTGGCTGCGTTTACAACCGCACTGTCATTGACAAAATGCATACGTTCTGATTCCCCAGCAAAGTCTATGAGAATCATGCAAAATCTGAGCACACTATGCTTTTTGAAACGCAGCGTTTTGATTGTCAAAAATTTGTCAAAAACCATGCGTTTGAAGAAGCAGCATGTCAATTGTTTTTGCCATTTTGGCTGCGTTCTACACCCATTAAAAACAATGAGTTGTAGAAAATCGCTGCCAAAATGTGAAGCAGTGCGCTTGCATTGCATTATTGTTGCGATCCGCATGTTTTTTTTAACATAACAAAGGCAGCTCTTTCGTCTTTCTCTCTCTGTCGGTCTGTCAGTCTCTCTCTATGTCTCTATCTCTCTCTCTGTCCATGTCGGTCTCTCCCTCCCACCCCCTCTCTCATACTCACCGATCCATGATCACCGGCGCGGCGCTGCACGGCATTCACACTGTGGCGGCTTCTTCTCTTTTGAAAATGCCGGCCGCTCATTAATCCATTACGTATTCCCTTCTTCCCCCGCCCTCCTGCACCTATGATTGGTTGCAGTCAGACACTCCCCCACGCTGAGTGACAGCCATCTCACTGCAACCAATCACAGCTGCCGGTGGGCGTGTCTATATCAAGCAGTAAAAAAAAAAAAATAATTGGAAAAAAAAACGACGTGTGGTCCCCCCAATTTGGATACCAGCCAGGGTAAAGCCACACGGCTGAAGGCTGGTATTCTTAGGATGGGGAGCCCCACGTTATGGGGAGCCCCCCAGCCTAACAATATTAGCCAGCAGCCGCACAGCCCGGCTCACTGCAGTCACTCAGGGGATTTGCGATCACAGGTGAGTCCTTCACGTGCACTTCACTGTGCAGATTTATTTGTCTTTGGTTTTTTTCCTGCCCTTCTTTCAGGAGCCATAACGTTTTCATTTTTCATTCCTCATAGCCGTACGAGGGCTTGTGTTGTTTTTTTTTTGGTTTTTTTTTTGGTGACCAGTTGTACTTTTGAGTGACACCATTCATTCTACCATATAGTGTTCTGGAATACGGGAAAAAGATTACAAGTTCATTTAAATTGCCTAAAAATGCAATTCCTAATAGTTTTTTATTTACCATGTTACTATACGAGGGTAAAACTGACCAACTGACCTTGCAAGATGATTTTGCAGGTCAGTACGAGCACACATAAAACAAACGTATAGATTTTTTTTATTATTTAAGTAATCAAAAAAGATTCTGAAATTAAAAAAATAAATAAAATTTAAAAATAAAAGCAAATATATTTGCTTTTGTCGCCATTTAGGTCACTGACCATGGCTGAAGTTTAGCAGTGTGGCCGAGCATACACAGAGCTTACAGGCTGTTTTCAGTAGAGCCCTCTAAGCAGCGACTGAATTACTGGAGCGCGTGATGCCCACAGCTTCCCTGTCCCTGCGCTCATCCCATGCAGCTGCAGCATCAAAGAGTGTAGAGTTCAGGCCAGCGGCACAATATATTGCTGGTCTGAGCTGTCACTCTGCAGGAGCTCACCACCCCTGGAAGGCAGGGGAGCAGTACTTTCCCAAAGGTTAAACTTAAGAGAAAAACTTTAACATTCTTTTTTTTTTTTTTCATTTTTCTTTCTATTTCCTTTTTCCCCTTTCTTTATCTGCTTTCTTTCATTTAATTTTTGTCTTTTTTTTTTCTTTCTTTCTCCTTTTCTTTATTATGTTCTTTTCTTTTGTCTCTTTACTTTCTTCATTTTCTTTCTTTTCTGTTTTTATGCTTTTTTTGCTTTTTGCTTTGTTTCGTTACAGTTTTTTTCACATTTTTTTATTTTCAAGGGCTGTCATTTTTAGCTGGTGGAAAGGGAATAACTGCATGTAGTATGTGTAACATGACATAGTTGTTCATAAATCAAATACAATTTTAATTAAAAAATATATTGACCCAATTCAAAGCAAACAAGTGGCTAGCAATGGAGAATGAAGGCAAAGGCCGAGCAAAAGGGTGAAGGTTCTTTCTCACATAATAGCGGCGTCTGAGTCAGACAAAAAATGTATAAATTATACATTTTGCACATGTTCAGCATCTAAAGCAGGATAGTAAAGTCCTGCACGCAATGTGTGCATTAATTTGTATAGCAGTTGACTTGAAGTATTCTTCATTGACTTCTTCACATAAACCCTTTCCCATCGCTGACATTTTTTAGGTTTGCTCTTTAGTTTTTTCCTCTCTTTCTTCAAAGAGCAATTCTCCTCCTCCTCATCCTCCCTCCTACCTTCCTTTCTTCCCTTCTTCCTTCCCTTCTTCCTTCCCTTTTTCCTTCCTTCCCTTTTTCCTTCCTTCCTTCTCTTTTTCCTTCCTTCCCTTTTTCCTTACTTTCCCTTTTCCTTCCTTCCTTCCTTCCTTTCCTCCTCCGCCTCCTCCTCTTCCTCCTCTTCTTCCTCCTCTTCTTCCTCCTCCTTCTCCTCTTCCTCCTCCTCTTCCTTTTTCCTCTTCCTCCTCTTCTTCCTTCCTTCCTTCCTTCCTTCCTTTCTTTCTTTCTTTCTTTCTTTCTTTCTTTCTTTCTTTCTTTCTTTCTTTCTTTCTTTCTTCCTTCCTTCCTTCCTTCCTTCCTTCCTTCCTTCCTTCCTTCCTTCCTTCCTTCCTTCCTTCCTTTCTTTCTTTCTTTCTTTCTTTCTTTCTTTCTTTCTTCCTTCTTCCCTCCCTTACTCCCTCCATCCCTCCATCTTCCCTCCCTCCTTCCTTCCCTCCATCTTCCCTCCCTCCTTCCTTCCCTCCCTCCTTCTCCTCAGGACAAGTTGCAATTTTAATTGAGACTTTTCTTTTTAGCATATTGTGTACTTGTAAGTGGCAAAACAAATTCCATATTTCGCAGAATCGTGAAAAAATACCATTTTTCCATTATATTTTTAAACTATGCTAATATTTGGTAAAAAAAAATGACCTCGCAACATGACTTTACAGGTCAGTACTATTACTATAATATAATAACCTTTTCATGGAACCTGTTGATGGAAAAATCAATGAGGGACTTGTTTTTTGCATGGTGAGCTGACTGTTTTATCGATATCACTCTCGGTACTGTAACGCCCCTGAAGCCATCAGGGTGCTACAAGGTTCTGCATCGCCACAAGAATGCAGGGCCTACCCCCTAGGGTCCCGGGAGACCAGTGCCGGTAACAACAAAAACCCAGGTAATCACAGTTTTCCCCAACAATCCCCCATACAATGGTACATAGCTGGGGTTGGACCAATGGACGTCCGCCTAGAGGTGGAGCCAATCCAGTCCACCAGTTGACCAGGTGGGAGGGGCAGACATTGAGTACAGAGTAGAGGGAGAGGAGTGAAGGTGGACGTGAGGAGACGTTCTGACGCGGGTTAACCGTAACCTGGTACCCAGGAAAGTAGTTGCCGGTGGAGTACTGACTGGGTACAGGACCCTAGGACAGGAAAGAGCTCCAAGCCGACCTGTTAACACCTGTACAGCGAGGGGACCATCAAGGACCTTGCAGACCCTAAAAATCCGAAGACTCAGTAGCAAAGGGAAAACTGGGGACAGGACCAGAGACTCCAACCCCACAGGGTTCACGCTACCGTCAGGTGGACAGAAGCGAACAAACCACAGACCGGGGACCCCCAGTTGCTCTACGCCATGGGGACCCATTTACCAGAGACAGGTGCAGGGGAAGAAGGTACCAGAGTACTAAACTGGCACTGGGACGAAGGGGACCTGGAGGTGAAACCATCCGGCCTCGGGTAACCAGTTACCACCAACCAGCAGTGAGTAAAAACCAGTTGCACTATGCCTCTGTGTGGACTACCTTCTTCCGACGCCCGTCACAGCACCCATTCTCTGGGCCCCGGCCCTCCTTTTGGAGGGCCTACCACCCAGACTGCAATTAACACCAGTCCTAGTAGTGACATTCTGCAGCAGTGGCTCCCTACCTATAGCCGCAACACCGCAAGTGGCGTCACGTATGAACACTAACCTAATCCCCTGTAAATATACCCCCATTACAAAAAGCGCCTAGGGCACGGAACCGGGCAACGGCCACCACAGTGACATTCCCAAGACATTCACTACCCGGAACCGAGTACCCCATATCCCTCGGCGCAACAACCCTATCCATATACAATGTTTTGATTACAGTTTCTTTAGGGCGGTGAGGCAGGAAAAAAGGGCAATTCTCGCATTTATTTTCTATACTTCATTCAATCAGTGCTTTTCTTGCGGTGGTACACGCCGGTACGGCATACCGGAAAATCTGAAGAGCGCCTCTGTCTCTGTCCACAAACTATGCAAATTAGCCATGTGGAGCGGAGGCACAAGTCTCTAGGGAGGAGCTGGCGGGGCACTGTTGGGCTGCCTGATGCTGCGGTGTGGAAGTCTGCCGGGGTGGGAGCCGCTACTATCTGAGCTTGGCTGTCACGCTGACAGCTGCACTCATAGAAAGTGCAGCACGCGGCTCCCACTGCTCAATTGTCCTTGTATCTGTCAGACGTGAGGACAATTGAAGCAGTGATCCCTAACGCTGACTTCTGGGTCAGAGCGACAGCTGTCATGTGATCAGGTCAGCTAATCAGACTGCTGACCCGGTAGCCAGCGCCGCAGCACAGAGGCGGCAGAGAAACGCTGATAAGTGCTCCACTGTGGAGGTGAAGACACGGAGGAGAAACATTATGGGGTGAGAGGTGAGTATTTATGAAACAGTATGGGGGAGGGAACTATCTGTGGACACACTATGGGGGGGACAGAGGGTGGGGAATGGGAACCATCTGTGGACACACTTTGGGGGGACAGATGGTGGGGAGGGGGCAATATCTATATTCACAGTAGGGGGAGCTATCTGGACAGAGTATGGTGGGAAGAGACGATGGGGAGGGGGAAGTATGTTTGGACACAGTATGGGGAGAGAGAGGATGAGGTTTCATGCATAGGGAGGCGATGAGGTTTCATGTATGGGGACAGAGACGATGGGTGATGCATGGGGACAGAGAGGATGAGGGGTGATGCATGGGGACAGAGAGGATGAGGGGTGATGCATGAGGACAGAGAGGATGAGGGGTGATGCATGAGGACAGAGAGGATGAGGGGTGATGCATGGGGACAGAGAGGATGAGGGGTGATGCATGGGGACAGAGAGGATGAGGGGTGATGCATGGGGACAGAGAGGATGAGGGGTGATGCATGGGGACAAAGAGGATGAGGGGTGATGTATGAGAACAGAGAGGATGAGGGGTGATGCATGGGGACAGAGGATGTGGAGCGAACTGGAAAGAAATTTTGAGGACACAGAATAAAGAGTGACATGGTATGAGGAGCAAGTGGGCAGGATGGGGAGTGAGGTGGAAAAGTATATGGACACACAGGAGGTAGTGAGGAGACAGTAAGGGATGAGAAGCATGTGAGGGACACAGAATAAAGACTGGGTAGTGGAGGGGGTGGTATGGAGAGGGGGCAGAATGGGAGGACAGTGTGAGGTTATAGCAAGGAGGGGGAGTGTGATGAGGGCACAGTATAAAGACTGGGTAGTATAAGGGGACACAGTGTAAATGACACTGTAAATAGTAGGCTCAGTTTGGAAAGAGAGGGAATATGGAGGGCATGTACCAGAAGAGGGACAGTGTGGGTCATATTTTGTGCAGAGAATACTGTGAGGGGCCATTATTTATTCTGGGGCACTGCGTAGGGCAGATATTTTTAAATAGAAGTATTGTAATCATTCTGCTACTTTTAGGGGCATCTTGTCGGGATGTGCTGCAGAAGACCGGAGAAGATGGAAATCTGCAGAGATGAGATGTTAATGTGAAAAGTTATCATGGCGTCAGGACAAGATGAAGAATAGAAAGATATGACTAGAGACAACATCATCTATAAGGTACCTGAATGTAAATGTTTATTTGTGATACTGACAATGTCTTCTCATTAGGCCTTGGTCCCACTTGCGCATTGCTTCTGATGGGAGTGCAATGGGACCCCCACTGATCAGCTGATTATGGTGCAGGTGGCCGTAAATGCTTATTTCTGGATCTGCTCTGTCCTCTGATGGTGTCCACGGCCGGGTACTACACATCCGCCTCATTGATAGTGGCAGCAGTCTCCTGTTACAATCAGAAGACGGAGCAGATCCAGAACTGAGCACTTCTAGCCACCTGCCACCACCGACACCTAGAGTAGGGAATTGGCGGGGTTGCCAGGTGCCGGACCCCGACCAGTCAGACATTTGTGACCTATCCTAAGGAAAGGTCATTAATGTTAAAGTAGTGGACAATCTCTTTAATAAAGTCTTGTGCCATCTGACAAGTTAAGGGTTACTATGTTTTTATTTATGTTGTTAGGAGCATTAAAGGAGTTGTCTAAATTTGTGATGAGCCTACTGTCACTCCATGTGTCACTCTGTGACTGCAGCCTTCTGAGTTCCCACAGTGCGCACACTGCACACTGTCAGGATTCTCTGGTGCTGGCAGTGGGAGGTTATGAAGCTGCAAGTATGCGATTTACATACATGTGGTCACGTGCTGACAGACATGCTCAATGAAAATGAATTGACTGAGGCTGAACACATAAAATCAGAATGTGGCCAGAAGTGTACAAATCTCATACTTATGCTCACATGATCGTCCACTGTCTCCACCTCAGTCTCGGCTGGCGGAGCCTGGCAGCACTATTCCCCCCCCCCCCGCTCCTCGCCTCTGAGATGAGTACCGGCAAATATTTTTTTACAAAACAAGCACGGCGTTCAATGTACAGGTTGCTGTTATACTTGCAGGGGACATTTATAGAGGGCAAAGAAAGCCGCATCAGTGGCCTTCAGAGGGACTATGGCTTCTGTGACAACCCAAGTTGTTAATGGTTAAACATGAGAGATCAGAGCTAGCTCCAGTTGCTGCCTACTTTGGTACAAGCATGAAACACACACTGGTCTCCTATTCCCAGTATATACAGTGGGGGAAGTAATTATTTGATCCCTTGCTGATTTTGTAACTTTGCCTACTGACAAAGACCTGAACAGTCTATAATTTTAAGAGTTGGTTCATTTTAACAGTGAGAGATAGAATATCCAAAATAAAATCCAGAAAATCACATTGTATAAATTGTATACATTTATTTGCATTTTGCAGAGAGAAATAAGTATTCGAACCCTCTGGCATACAAGACTTAATACTCGGTGGCAAAACCCTTGTTGGCAAGCACAGCAATTAGACATTTTTTGTAGTTGATGATGAGGTTTGCGCACATGTCAGGAGGAATTTTGCTCCACTCCTCTTTGCAGATCATCTCTAAATCATTAATCTGTTTAGGCTGTCATGTGGCAACTCAGAGATTCAGCTCCTCCATAAGTTTTCTATGGAATTAAGGTCTGGAGACTGGTTAAGCCACTCCATGACCTTAATGTGCTCCTTTGTTGCCTTGGCTGTAGGTTTGAGTCATTGTCGTGCTGTGGGCACTAGTCTGAGCCCATGCTGTTGGCTCCCGTCTGAGCCCATGCTTTGGGCATTTGTCTGAGCCCAATATGTTAGCACCTGTCTGAGCCCATGTTGTGGGCATCGGTCCATGCCCATGTTGGTTTTGGTCCTTAACATGCTGTGAATGAAGTAGTGGCTATTATTCTTTAAATGTTCCTTTATTTGTACTTTTATTTGCATTCTTGCAGTCAGATTCTGGGTAAAGAGTCTGCGCACTTTGTTAGTAAGGATTTCATTTTTGACATAAATAATTTAGCAGCAGCTGATTAAATGTGATTGTACCCATGTAGAAAAGCAGATGTTGTCATTTTCTTTTAACAGTGTTTTTCCATAAAATTGCAGCTAAACCTGCAGAATTATGTCAAGATGAGATCACAATGCACAGAACACACAGCTATATATGATACGTTCTCCACTGCTACGTGTCCGGTTACTACTTTCCTGCTTTTTTTTTATACACCTACCCAAAAGGGGTATTCCCATCTCCAAGACCCTATCCCAATATGTAGTAGGCTTAATAATAATAATAATAATAATAATAATAATAATAATAATAATAATAATAATAATATTGGCAAATAACTCCAATTAGAAATGTAGTATAGTTCTCTTGATACAGCCATGTTTCTTACCTCATGTGCAGGGCATTGCAGCTTAGGTATCCATGGTTACGACCACTAATATAATGACAGCTGGTTGCTCATGGCCATAACCATGGATACCTAAGCTGCAATGCAATGCCCTGCACATGAAGTAAGAGACATGGCGATACCAGATTACTATACTACATTTCTAATCAGAGGTATTTTCTTACATTATTATTAAATTTACTACAGATTGGGATAGGATCTTGGAAATAGACATCGGTGGTGACGTTTCGGGGAGGATCTCAGCGCTTGAGAAAGGGGATTGTCCCAAAAATGTTTCCGCAGATGTCTGGTGATTACTTACTGAAAATGCTGGCTCGGTAGATTCATGGAGGCCTAAATCTTTTAGTTGTTGCACCGTGCACAAACAGCATCAGGAGCCACATCAGTGTGTGTAAAGGCCACTTTACACGCTGCGATATCGGTACCGATATCGCTAGCGAAGGTACCCGCCCCCATTGGTTGTGCGACACGGGCAAATCTCTGCCCGTGGCACACAACATCGCCCAGACCCATCACACTTCTTACCTGCCCTGCGACGTCGCTGTGACCGGCGATCCGCCTCCTTTCTAAGGGGGGCGGTCTGTGCAGCGTCACAGCGACGTCACTAAGCGGCCGCCCAATAGAAGCGGAGGGGCGGAGATGAGCGGGATGTAACATCCCGCCCACCTCCTTCCTTCTGCATTGCCCGTGGAGGCAGGTAAGGAGAGGTTCCTCGTTCCTGCGGTGTCACACGGAGCGATGCGTGCTGCCGCAGCAACGAGGAACTAAATCGCTACTGCAGCAGCAACGATATTCGAGAATGGACCCCCATGTCACCGATGAGCGATTTTGACCATTTTTGCGATGATTCAAAATCGCTCATAGGTGTCACACGCAAAGACATCGCTAAAGCGGCCGGATGTGCGTCACAAATTCCGTGACCCCAACGAGCTCGCTTTAGCGATGTCGTAGCGTGTAAAGCGGCCTTAAGGCTACTTTCACATTGCGTTTTTCCCTACCTTTGCTGGTCCCATTGGGGCATCCGTCCGAACCCCCCTCCCTCAAAGCGTGTTTTGGACGCATATGCTGACGTGGCCATTGACTATAATGGAGCAGATGGAGTCAGCGTGTGCTCTGTCTTGCACCATTTTTACACATATACGTTTTCTGCAGGCGGACACCCAAACGTAGTAGACTATGAGTCTGCTCCATTAGTCAATGGCCACGTCAGCGCATGTGTACGAAACACATTTTGCGGGAGGGGGCTTCGGATGGATGCCCCGATGGGACCAGCAAACATAGGGAAAAATGCAATGTGAAAGGGGCCTTACGTGTGCAATCAATGGACTTTATATGCATTACACTTTACAAAATATACCCAGAAGGGATGTGAAGTATGCTCCAGTGGACTTTACTTCGGCATTAATATACCAAAGGACACTAGTCCACTTGCACTGGAATTGTGGATAAATGGAATCTGTCTATGTCCATGTGCATATATGAGTGGAAATATTGAATTTTCCTTCTTGCTGTTTGCTCAGTGAAAAAAAATCCTTTTATGAAAATGTCCTTGTATGGAGATGTATTGATTAGAAATATACAGTAAAGAAAATAAATTTGCACAAGTCCTTTTGTTGCCTTTGTCTGTTTGTTTTGTTTTGGGTTTTTTTTAAATTGGGCTTAGTGGTTAAAAAAAATATAGCCTGTATATCGGTATGCACGTTGCAAAATAATTATTTGCCCAATTTCTGTATTATTCATTCCTCTTGCCATGTTCTCTTTGATATAATCAGACATGGCTTGGGTCATAAGGTCTTGAGTAGGAGAGGACCCCAGAAGCAAATCAATGGGGCAGTTGTACAGGCTATGTGGAGGCAATATATTTACCTACTTCTTGTTGAAGACATCAGTATTAGGCTATGTGCCCACGGGCGCTCGTACCTGCGGATGTATCCGCAGGTAAGAGCACATGTTTCCCGCAGCTGCGGGACATCCGCAGGTAATTCCGCATGAATAATTGACATGCAATTATACATGCGGATGCCTACATCCGCAGTATGGTCGGCAGCTGCACTTTCCGCAGCGTGGACACAGCACTCCCCATGTCCCATAGGATAACATGGGGAGTGACTGTACATGCTAAAACCTGCGGATTTATCTGGAAATTCCAGAAAAATCCGCAGGTTTTCCGTGGCAAAATCCGCAGAAACAAGGTCCTGTGGGCACATAGCCTAAGACCTATTGAGAGGAGTCAAGCCAGGAAGGCTAGACGGTGTCACAGGACGCTGAACTGGTCATACTGAGTTGAGACACGCTTTGTGACAAGATTGACCCCAATGTAGCACCTCTCCAGACCTCCAGTCCAGAACGAGTTTGTGAGTACGGATCCAAGATAATCCCAAGAGGAGAGTGTGTGACCGGTTTGGAAGCATCAGAAAGGAGATTGTCTCTGTATGCAACATTCTAACCCGTAGTTCCACCTGTTCGGTAGCAAGGTGTACGGACTCTGATAGATCCCTTCAATTGACGAACAATACAATCAAAGGACTTTGGAGATGTCAAACCGGAAACTGATATTTCTCCACCTTGGCTTGCTGCATTAAATTTCCTGTCGATCCAGAGTCTAAGAATTGATATCTCAGAATTGGATATCTCCACATGACATGGAGACAAGCAGAGTCAGTGGAGGAGAGGAGTTATCCTCACCTAGGGCAGGCTTCCCAACAGACTCTAGGCTTGGGAGTTTCTCAGCTTCATGGGACAATAGCATATAAAATGTTCCCCGCTTCCACAGTAAAAGCACACTCCTTTGGTGCGATGATTTTCCTGTAGTAGCTTGGTTAACTTAACATGGTCCAAACTGCATTGGCTCTGGAGTGGCAATGGACCAGAGAGACCGGGAAGTCAGTGGCCTCTGAAAGAATGAAGCTAGGAGCAAGGATTTCTTCTCACGCTTCACCTGTCTGGTCCATTCCTGGAACCTGAGATCAATGTTGGTAGCCAAGTAAATTAGGTCATCCAGGGTAGCGAGGATATCCTGACAAGCCAGTTTATCCTTCGTTCCCAGAAGGTGGCTACCAGTGTCTAGCCTCAGTATTCCATCCCAACCCAGGAAAGGGTACAGAATTTAATTGCGTATTAACTTACAGTCTGGCTTCCTTGACACAGCCTGAGAAGGGAGGATGCTGCAGAGGAGACATGACCCAGCTCATCGAAGACACCTTGCAAAACACCCCGAAGAAAACCTGAATGTTTGATGTGATAGGGTCTCTTCTCTCCCATAAGGGGTTGATCCAGATGAGAGCCACTCCTCCCACATGGGACAGTAAAAAGGCTACTTTGGTCCTATCAGAGGTAAACTGGTGGGACAGCAGTTCAAAGTGGAGTGTGCACTGATTGAGGAACCCTTGGCATAGTTTAGGGTCACTGTCAAATCATTGTGGGGCAGACAGATGTGGACTGGCTCTGGGTGCGAGGGTTGCAGGCCCAGTAGCATCTGCCAAGGTTGCTGCAGCATGGGCTGGTGAAGGGAGAACGGCCGGTGCCAGGGCATTCAAATGGATGTTCACCAACTGCAGAAAGGTCAGGATTTGATCCTGCTGTTCTCGTTGGCGGGTTATTTCTTGAAATCAACCCAAGAGTGGAGGGGTATTGGAGTCAGAGTCCATACCTTGAGCAAATTGTTAGGCTAGCGTGTATGGACCCACTGCGCCATGAATTGGATTTACCCTGAAGAGGCATGACTAGGTGTCAACCGGGTCTTCACCAGATCCTCTGATGGAGAGAGTGGACTTGGCTGCGGGTAGACCCCAGGTACCACTCCAAAGCAGTTCCTATTTCTGCAGCAGCTGATTCAAGGTCAGACAGGACGGAGTGTGTATTGAAGACAGGCAGGACGGAATATGTACTGGAGACAGGCAAGATGAAATAGGTACTGTAGACAGGCAGGACAGAGTAGATACTGGAAACAAGCTGGACGGGATCAGATTCACGGACGGACAGCAGACAGGTGTATGAGCGGGAACTGGCACGCTAAAATCCAAATTACTCAGGTAACTACCTACAGGGGAAGATGCCTTAAATTCACAGTGACACCAAACCATAGGTTGTGGAAACTTTAGAGTGCGTGATCTGCGCCTTTTAAAAGCTGGAGAGCACATGCATGCAGCAAGAGAGTTGCCAGGAGACCTGCACAGGCCCTGACGTGTGGAGACCAAGGTCAGAGCAGGAAAGACATGGTGGAGACACAGCTGGATGGCTGTAGTGGTGTGTACTTTGTACTTTGGTGAACCCCTAGAGGAGGAGGCAGGACAGTGCAGGGACTCCGGCATTACAATTGTGTTGACCAAGATTGATTTGAGCTGTTTTTCAAAAATGATTTTGAGTTCAGGATGCAGGGAGGAGGTTGATAAGTAGCTGCTAAAGGCAGAAAGAAGCAGTATTCTCTTCTAAGTTTCTCATATTCGCTTCAACTCTTTATTACTGCAATATTTGTTGAAAGGACAGTGACTGTTTAAGTCTTTGCCTTTCCCTTTACTGCTAAAGAATAGTTAAGAATGGGTGAAGATCTCGCTTCTGTTATGCTTTTATGCTGCTAAGAGTTACACAATCTTCCCGTAACACTCACATTTTATTTAGTTTAGAAGATCTGCCAAAGCTCTCTCAAGAAGCTGAAAAAAAAAATATATATCCAAACATCTGGTCAACTGTTTTTCCAGTAACATGGTATTAAGAATACTCAGGCCTTGGCGTCAGGAAGATATAAAACAAAATCAGGTTAAGCGAAGGCAGGCATAAAGGATGATCTGTGACCGTCTTCTTATGGTATTTATTGAAGTGTGTTACACTCTGATTTGTGGAGCTCTTACTGGTGGGTTTGTCTAAGAGTAATGAGCACTAGCCAGAGGGACTTGACTGAAGAGTAGCATCATGCTGGAAAGGCCGCATTAGCTGTGCTAACCATGCCTGCTCGCCTGCTTTACATCTCCCTAAGGAGCAAAGGATGATTTAACATTAGCAGTTGATATCTTGTTGAGAACCTGAAAAGTATAAGAAGCAAGATGGGTGGTTTTATACTGTGCACTTGTGGCACCCCTGAGTATATCAGGGTGCCACAGGGAACTGCATCCTTTCACCCAGGGTGCAGGACCTACACCCCCCCCCCCCCCATGGTTCCAGGTTCCCAGAAACCGATGTCACTACCATCAGCACCACAAATCGCAATCGACACCTCACATCATGACCTGCCAGGCACACCAGTGGGTTGGTCAAGCTGGAATAGGGCCACCCACCTAGAGGTCAGGCAGACTGGTGGGAGGGAGGAAGAGAGCAGAGTAGTGAGAGGTGAACTGATATTTGTGAAGGTGAAAGATGATATTGCTTTTTTTTAATTTTTGTAAAAAAATAAAAAACTGAAAATTGGGGCGTGCAATATTATTCGGCCCCTTTACTTTCAGTGCAGCAAACTGACTCCAGAAGTTCATTGCGGATCTCTGAATGATCCAATGTTGTCCTAAATGACTGATGATGATGAATATAAGCCCCTGTGTGTAATCAAGTCTCCATATAAATTCACCTGCTCTGTGATAGTCTGTGTTCTGTTTAAAGGACAGATAGCATCATGAAGACCAAAGAGGTCCGTGATACTGTTGTGGAGAAGTTTAAATCTGGATTTGGTTACAAAAAGATTTCCAAAACTTTAAAGATCCCAAAAAGCACTGTGCAAGCGATCATATTGAAATAGAAGGAGTATCATACCACTGCAAATCTACCAAGACCCGGGTGTCCATCCAAACTTTCATCTCAAACAAGGAGAAGACTGATCAGAGATGCAGCCAAGAGGCCCATGATCACTCTGGATGACCTTCAGAGATCTACAGCTGAGGTGGGAGAGTCTGTCCATAGGACAACAATCAGCCATACACTGCACAAATCTGGCTTTTATGGAACAGTGGCAAGAAGAAAGCCATTTCTCAAAGATATCCATAAAAAGTGTCCTTTAATGTTTGCCACAAGCCACCTGGGAGACACCAAACATGTGGAAGAAGGTGCTCTGGTCAGATGAAACCAAAATCGAACTTTTTGGGCACAATGCCAAACGATATGTTTGGCGGAAAAGCAACACAGCTAATCACCCTGAATACACCATCCCCACTGTCAAACATGGTGCTGACAGCATCATGGTTTGAGCCTGCTTTGCTTCAGCAGGGACAGGGAAGATGTTTAAAATTGATGGGAAGATGAATGGAGCCAAATACAGGACCATTCTTGAAGAAAACCTGTTGGAGTCTGCAAAAGACCTGAGACTGGGACAGAAATTTGTCTTCCAACAAGACAATGATCCCAAACATAAAGCAAAATCTACAATGGAATGGTTCACAAATAAACATATCCAGGTGTTAGAATGGCCAAGTCACAGTCCAGACCTGAACCCAATCGACAATCTGTGGAAAGAGCTGAAAACTGATGTTCACAAACGCCTCCATCCAACCTCACTCAGCTCCAGCTGTTTGCAAAGGAAGAATTGGCAAGAATTTCAGTCTCTCGATGTGCAAAACTGATAGAGACATACCCCAAGCGACTGCAGCTGTAATCGCAGCAAAAGGTGGCGCTACAAAGTATTAACTTAAAGGGGACGAATAATATTGCACGCCCCACTTTTCAGTTTTTTATAAAAATTTAAAATAAGCAATAAATTTCGTTCACCTTCACAATTGTGTCCCACTTGTTGTTGATTCTTCACCAGAACATTACAATTTTTATCTTTATATTTGAAGCCTGAAATGTGGGAAAAGATTGAAAAATTCAAGGGGGCCGAATACTTTCGCAAGGCACTGTAAACAGGGCACGTGCACACCAAAAAACTGAAGACAACATTTGCAGCACTAGCAGCAAACACCTCCTTCCCACTCCAGACCAAGCTCCAGAATGAATTCTGAATAACCGGCACCCTCTGCTGGGAGCAGAGGGTAGTTATCCAGGTAGGGTGAGGTTATGAGCGGAAACACCTGAGCAGGGGTAATGAGCTTACTGCTAGCAAGAAAACTGACATTAACCCCGTGCATGTCAAAAGGGAAAAAACACATTTAATGTGTATAGTCTCAGATGGTAATACGAAACTCTGAGCCTGTCAAAGGGACATGACTGTGACACTATAAATCCCTTGCAGATGTTGTCCTTGGTGGGATTCAAACCCAGGATCCCAGCGCTGCAAGGCTGCAGTGATAACCGCTGAGCCACCGTGCCGCCCTATATACATATGCATACATATGATTAATTATATTATCAAAAATCTCTCAATTGTGGTTGTCTTTATAAATTATCTCATCAAAACAAATTCAATATTTTATGTCTATTAACTGACCTAAACAAATATGAATCAATTGACACCCTTTCATTATAATAATTTTAAAATCAGTATTTTTTATTCACATTTTTTTTTAAAAAACATATTAAAAAAGGACAATACCACCAATGTGGAAGCAGACAAACAAAGCCAAAAATAGGACCATCAATTTCCAATCATCAAATGTATATTTTTCAGCATAAATATCTGACTATAAATAACAATAAGTATCAGTGATCAATATAAAATGCACAGTAAAAAGTTATATATAAAGTGCAAACATGCCTATTGCAATACCCCATTAATTAATGATCACTCCCATGATCAGTCCTGCTGTATTATCTAAAAACAACTGCACCTAGCTCTAAATAAGCCTAATAAAGTGCTTAGTGGATTAGCAGCTTCGCAAGGGTTGTAAATAATAGTAGTGCAACGACCTAATTACTGACCAGTCCTGCCAAGATATCAAAGGTCAATTATAATGGTTCAAATGTAGCCTGGTAAAGTGCACAATAGCTTGGCAGCTTCCTCAAGATGTAAACCACTACAGTATTATAATTATTGCACTTGTTCTAACATACAACTGTGCACTTTCAAATGTCTCCTGGCTTTTGTGTCTGTCTGCCTCCCGCCTCCGACGCGCATTTCGTCACCTTCTTCAGGGGGCGTAACGTGATTACACAGTGGGGGTCTATTTATATGGTGATCACATGTGACTTACAACGGTATTTGCATAATTAAACATGCCGCGCTACCTGCTGTGCAGACTGCGCATGTCATTAATATGTTAATTCTCCGGATATTATGTCAGGATGCCTGTAACCTATCCAGCACTGAGCATAGTGTCGCTATGGTAACTAGTTACGCCTAATCTAATTAGCCTCATACACCACACTGCACGTCAGCACGAACACTGCATGTATAATAATTTTAAAATTATTATAATGAAAGGGTGTCAATTAATTCATATTTGTTTCGGTCAGTTAATAGACATAAACTATTTAATTTGTTTTGATGAGATATGATTAATTATGCAGATTCTTGTCATGTCACTGCATTGTTACTGTTTTGCCGTGTTTTCAAAAACATTTTTCTTCCTGTATACTTCAAATTACAGCCTGTTCTCACATTTGCTAATAGTGCAGTGTATTGTTATATTGATTCTCAAGTTAAAGGCTTGAATCGTGGAGCAGCCATGAAGAAGATTTACCAAGAAAAGAGAAAATGTGTTATCTGGGTTATCAATAGCGGTCTCTTGGCCAAGAAAATTGTGACACTTGCATGATGTCAGTGTTGCGACAGTTGGAAGAATATGAAATTAAGTCTGTCCATTCATTCAAAAGCCAAGAGGCGACGTCCAGGAAAAATAGTGAAGTCAACAAGTTGTCTCATCATAAGATCTATCCGTTCTGCCGTAAGAAACGCAGCAGTAAAGGCTACTCATATGCTTTATAATAGTGGGATCACAGACGTCCATGCAAGCACCGTGTGAAGCACGTTGCACAAGTCTGGAATGGTAGCCCGAAAAAAGGTGAAGAAGCCTCAACTTCAATATTGTCATAATAAGCATTTGCTGAAGTTTATAAAGAAGTACGGAAAGTGGACAGTAGAAGATTGGGTGATTTGGAGCGATGAGACAAAAGTCAATAGACAGCTCTGATGGTTACAAACGGGTCTGGAAGGACAAGGGCTAATGTAAGAAAAAAGGGCTAATGTGATCATCCTACAAGACAAGTTACTTTGTACACTTGAGTTGTATGGGTATGAAAAGGAAGACATAGTGTTTCAGCAGGACAACAACCCAAAGCAACGTTGAGATTTGTAAAGAAATTGATTAATGACAATGATGTAGTGGTGCTGAATTGGCCCCCACAGTGCTCAGAACTCAGCCCAATCAAACACTTGTGGGTAGAGTTGAAGAAAAAGCTGTATACATCCCCAAGTGAGCCGACCAGTATACACCAACATTGGGAACATGTAGAAGAAACCTGGGATCAGATTTCGGTCAAGGCATGCTTGATTCTGATAGAAAACATGCCCAGAAGGATTTAGGCAGTGCTGAAAGCCAATTATGGATTTACAAAATAGTAACAAAATAATGAAAAAAAAATAAAGTGCGATTTTTAGTAGAAAAACAGTAAAAATGCAGTGACATGGCAATAATCTGCATAACTAATTATATGCTAAATAGTTGCAAGTTAAATTTATGCATGAGATAGCCAAGATGATTGTCTATAAAATGAAGGTCATCTTACTCTGAAAACTATCGATGAAACAAAAGTTCAAAGCATTGTTACCCTTTTGCTCATCAGTGTATATCTGACAGCTTCCATCAGAAAGCTGGGAGCTTTTGTAGGGCCGAGTGTAGTCCAAGATTAGAACTTGATTACTCAAACTGACTTTACACACACTCATACTGACAAACTAGTAGGCACTGCAGATCCCAGCCACTTTAGTCAGTGTCTGGAAAGCGTCTATGTCGCTCTAGGCTTCTAATCCCAACATCTCCCCATCACCAGCGGCACTAGCACAATGTTAGGGCTTATTGTAACGTATTCTTGTAGCAGCTAACCAAAATCAGATATTGTATTATGTACAGTATGATATATATGCAGGGGGTTAAGTAATTATTAAACACGTCACCAATTTTCTAAATAAATGTATTTCTAAAGGTGCTATTGACACGAATTTCTCACCAGATGTCAGTAACAACCCGTCCAATCCACACAGGGAAAGAAATCAAACCATAGATGTCCATAGACTAAATATTTTTGCTACTTTATCTAAGAGCAACATATAGGCAAAGACACCCTGAATCCAAAGATGTATCACTTAGTTTACTGGGTACAGTTCTGACACAGAGATTTTAGATTGAGTTTGTAGCAGAGCTCAGAAAGCTCACCACAGCTTTCTATGATGTGGCTGATTGACGTATATGATATATACACTACTCACAAAAAGTTAGGGATAATTGGCTTCCGGGCAAATTTTCTGGAAAATGTAAAAAGCTCGCGCTACAGTGATATTTCATCATGAAAGTAGGGCATTTAAGTAGAAGCAGCAATGGTGATTTTCTCATATCAAGCAATTTATTGAAAGAAAAGCCAACAACAGTGGTGGGTATACACCCCTCCCACACACAGGAACCAAAAAAAATAATGTCAATGTCTCAACAACTTGTCGTATGGTCTTGAGCATCAATTAAAGCTTGGCAATGACGTCTAATGCTGTTCGCCAGTGGTGTTATTATCTCCTGAGGAGTTGCATCCCACTCTTCTTGATTAGCGTCCCTCAGGACATTGATTTTCTGTGGTACAGTGTTATTAGTACACTGTTAATGATTGTTGTACGTATACCCTCTTTCACTTGTAAAGCGCCATGGAATAAATGGCGCTATAATAATAAATAATAATAATAATAATAATAATTAGCCTCTACATGGCAACTCAGCTGATACCATAGGTTTTCTGTGGAATTCAGGTCTGGAGAACGTGCAGGCCACTCCATTTGAGGTCCACCAGTCTCCAGCAGCCGTTCCCTATTGATGCGACCTCAAGGAGCTGGAGCATTGTCATCCATGACTGGATTAATAATATTATTCAAGTAGTCACTGTATCATTCATAAAGTGTAGGGCCGTTCTGTATTGACTAAAATCTAGTACCTGCCCATATTGTAACATCACATCCACGAAAGGCACGTCTGGTGATATCAGTGGCTAATACATAGCGCTCTCCCTGACATCTCCAACATCGTTAATCGCCATAATTTTTACTCTGCGTGAATCGTCTTTGTCAGTGAACAGCACTGAGGCCCACTGGTCCTTCATCCAGCAATATGAAACCTATGCCTGGTGGTGTGGTCAGGTACCCATGCAGGTAATCTAGTACGCAGACCACCATGATGTAAATGGTTTTGAAGGGTCTGACATGACATTTGGGTGCCTCTCACCTCCCTTTAAATGTGTCTGGAGTTGCGTGGTATTCATCATCTGATTCCAAAGGGCATAGTTCACAAGCGGTCATCAGTCTGGGATATTGCCTAAGGATCTACAATTCTATGCCTTTCTGTGACTGTTCCAGTCTCTCTGTATCTCTATTGCAAGCTACTGGTGACACTCTAAGCTCAATAGCCACATCCAGCTGATAACAACCTGCTTGAATCCTCGCAATTGTGAGATATTGTTGATTAAGTGTTAGGTGTCGTCTTGGTCTCATGATGTCAAAATGTGAACAGCATGAGGAGGAGGACTGTTTAAATACCAATTCTAATTGAACCCCAAAATTTGGCTGATTCATGGTTCAAACACCTGTTGTGAATTTTTCCATTAAAGGGAACCTGTCACCTCTTTTTTGGCGTATAAGCTGCGGCCACCATCACCGGTCTCTTATATACAGTATTCTAACATGCTGTTATATAAGAGCCCAGGCCGCTGTGAGAACATAAAAAACACTTTATAATACTTACCAAACAGTTGTGCGGTGGGCCATATGGACGTCTCCGTTCTCCGGTTCCGGCGCCGCTTCTATCGGCCATCTTCGTCCTGTTTCTGAAGCCTGTGTGCATGACGTGTCATACGTCATACACACTCGCCGGTCCTGTGTAGGCGCACTACAATACTTTGATCTGCCCTGCTCAGGACCTGAATGCCGGCGAGTGTGGATGACGTCGGACCCGTCATGCACCGCAGCTAGAGAAGGAGGAGTACAAAAATGGCCAAAAGAGGCGGCGCTGGCACCGGAGAACGGAGACGCGCATATGGCCAACCGCACGACCGTTAGGTGAGTATTATAAAGTGTTTTTTATGTTCTCACAGCGGCCTGGGCTCTTATATACAGCATGTTAGTATGTGTATATAAGAGCCCAGTGGTGGTGGCCACAGCTTATAGGCCATAAAACTGGTGACAGGTTCCCTTTAAGCTCCTTATTAGAGAACAGCAAGGTGTGCAAAAAGTACTGAAATATTGAATTAATTATTGGGCATCTGCATCCAAAAGATTAGAGAAGGTCACAATAAGGTCACCTGGAAAGCTTAGAGTGCATTTTAGAATCATCCTGAAATTTCACCAGAAAGCCAAATATCCCGAACTTTGTGTGAGTCGTGTATGTTACGTTCTTTTTTCAGTGCCTTTTGTGCTCTTTGCTCTTGATTTTGCTTCTTATCGCTCACATTCCTCTTAGGCTACATGCGCACGCTGCTTCTTTTTCGTGTTCACAAACTGCAGCCAAAACTGCAGCCAAAACTGCAGCCAAAACTGCACCTTGTCAGAGAGAGCCTGGAAATGTCACAAAAAATGTAGGTGCTTTTTTTGGTGCATTTTTGCTGCTTTTTTTGGTGCGTTTTTGGCTGCAGTTTTGTCAACAATTGTTTCATGTATTTTTCAGTTCAAACAAGCCCATAAAGCTTGTTGAATTGGAAAAAAAAAAAAATTAGAAATAAATAAATAATTAAAAAAAACGGCGTGCAGTCCCCCCCAATTTTAATGCCAGCCAGATAAAGCCATACGGCTGAAGGCTGGTATTCTCAGGATGGGGAGCCCCACGTTATGGGGAGCCCCCCAGCCTAACAATATCAGTCAGCAGCCGCCCAGAATTGCCACATACATTATATGCGACAGTTCTGGGACTGTACCCGGCTCTTCCCGATTTGCCCTGGTGCGTTGGCAAATCGGGGTAATAAGGAGTTATTGGCAGCCCATAGCTGCCAATAAGTCCTAGATTAATCATGTCAGGCGTCTATGAGACACCCTCCATGATTAATCTGTAAATTACAGTATAAATAAACACACACACACCAGAAAAAATCCTTTATTAGAAATAAAAAACACAAACACATTCCCTCATTACCAATTTATTAACCCCGACAAACCCTCCATGTCCGGCGTAATCCAGCATGCTCCAGCGTCGCATCCAGCAGTGCTGCATGGAGGTGACCGGAGAAGCAGCAGACACCGCCGCTCCGGTCACCTCCATGCAGCTAATGAAGACAATAGCGCGATCAGCTGAGCTGTCACCGAGGTTACCCGCTGTCACTGGATCCAGCGGTGGCCGCGAGTAACCTCTGACAGCTCAGCTGATCGCGCTACAGCGTGGAGCCGGCGGCAGGAGCGTGGAGCCGGCAGGAGCGTGGAGCCGGCGGCAGGAGCGTGGAGCCGGCCGGCGGCAGGAGCGTGGAGCCGGCCGGCGGCAGGAACGTGGAGCCGGCCGGCGGCAGGAGCGTGGAGCCGGCCGGCGGCAGCAGCGTGGAGCCGGCCGGCGGCAGCAGCGTGGAGCCGGCCGGCGGCAGGAGCGTGGAGCCGGCCGGCGGCAGGAGCGTGGAGCCCGGGACTGTCAGCGGCGGCGGCGGTGGCGGTGAGAGGGGTCCATCATCTCCCCTGTGCGGGGACCGCGGTACTTCGGGGAACACGTGGAGGACGGGACTATCAGCGGCGGCAGCAGCAAGAGGGAAAAATCAATATTTTCAGCTGCCAATGTCCATCCCCCTCTCGCTGCCGCTGCTGATAGTCCCCGTCCTCCACATCATCTCCCCTGGGGACAGCGGTACTTCGGGGAACACGTGGAGGACGGGACGGGACCACTTGCCTGACCTCACTTCCTGACAAATCACCTGCGTTTTTGCTAGCAAAAACGCAGGTAAAAGGCAGGTAAAATGCACCACTTTTGATTAGCATGCATTTTTCCTGCGTTTTTGATGCCCTCATTGATTTCAATGGGTGACAAATGTTGACAAAAACGCAGGAAGAATGAACATGGTGCATTTTTTTTGTCACAAACTTTTGACAAAAAAAACGCTGACAAATAAACTGCAGTGTGCGCATGACAAATCTGACTTCTCATAGACTTTGCTGGGAAGTCAGATGTCAGAAAATTCTGCTGACAAAACTGCAGCCAAAAAAGCAGCAAAAAAGCAGGAAAAAAAGCAGCGTGCGCATGTAGCCTTATTATTCTTTTCTTTCTCTCTTTTCTAGAATCCTCCCTCTATTGCTAACAAAATCTCCTGCTAGGCACAGTTAAAACTCCCTACATTCTCCTAGATTTATGTGATTATAGAGGATGCCTCAGTGCTTTTTTTTTTCTTTTTTTCTTTTTTTTTTATTCTTACTGGAAACAACCCCAAGACGTCAGTAAAGCCTGTCTGCTAAAGACCTTTCATGTAAGTTCGTTTGTGAGACTGGCGTCTGAGATGCAGAAAAGGCAGATTAATGCTACATTTTCCATATGTTAAAGGTGCCTTAGATATCAATAAAGCTGAATCTCTTTCCACCCAGAACTGAAATTCTTCCCGCATGATCAGTACCAGACAGTTTCATGACTGCAGCTCTGGTCCCTTCGGGTAGCGCCTGGGGGTGGGGAGCCGAAAAAGTGACAAACGCTTCTCTGATCATAACATGCTGACAACTAGATGTTGGTTTAAATAATGTACTGCTGCTCGTACAGCGATTTTCAGCCAGGCAGTGCATTGGATTTGCAATATTATGATACTAACACACATCATTTTTATTTTTTTTTTAATTTTTAGATAAGTTTTATTTCCCCCTAGTGCATAGACAACTAGGCTTCCCTTCAAAATGACATTTGTGCTGCAGGCGGCCATTTTCGTATATAAATAGGCAACATTATATCACATTGGAAAAGCTTTTTTTTTCACAAACTATTGCAAAATATCATACCGTTTTCAATCCAGCATTCATTAATATATTAATATTGTGAGGTAGCGTCGTTGGCTGCGCTGCAGAAGACACGGGATCCAGGCACCAAGGTTCACAGCACACGGTTTATTCCAAAGAAAAAGTCCACAATATTACATATGTGCCTTTCCGGCAGAGAACTCAGGGAGATGTGATCACCCTCACACCCGGCACCCCTGCCCTTGTTCCTGAATCTATTTATCCCTCCCTTCAGCCTGTAGGGAAAACAGCATTAACCCTATAGTGGATTATCATGGAGTGAGCACAACCGGGGCGAGACATACCGGCCGTCATAGATAACCCCGGTCACAGTCTCACATACCCCCCCCCTCAGTTCAAGCGTGCGGGGTTGAACTCCTGCCATCAAACATGGGCCGCGGGACAAGGCATCGGCGTTGCCCTGCAACCTACCGGCCCGGTGTTCAACCGTAAACCGGAAGTTCTGCAGAGAAAGGAACCACCGGGTAACCCGGGCATTCCGTTCCTTGGCGGACCTCATCCAGACCAGTGGAGAGTGATCCGTCACCAAGCGAAACTGCCGTCCCAGCAGGTAATAGCGTAGGGACTCCAAGGCCCACTTGATCGCCAGACACTCCTTCTCCACTACGCTATAATTCCGCTCGGGAGGGGTGAGCTTCCTACTTAAGAAGGTGACGGGGTGTTCCACCCCCTGAACCACCTGAGACAGCACTGCCCCCAGGCCGACCTCCGAGGCGTCAGTCTGTACTATGAACTCTTTCCGGAAATCAGGGTTTACAAGAACGGGCTGTCCGCACAGGACCTCCTTCAGGGCCCGGAAGGAGTCCTCGGCCTGCGGAGTCCAGCGCACCATGACGGACTTCTTGCCTTTGAGAAGGTCCGTCAAGGGGGCTGATAGTCCCGCAAAATCTTTTACAAACCTCCTGTAGTACCCCACGATACCCAGGAAGGCCCTAACCTGCTTCGTGGTCAGGGGTCTAGGCCACTTCTGGATCGCCTCCACTTTGTTAATTTGGGGCTTAATCACTCCTTGGCCTATTACGTAGCCCAAGTAGCGGGCTTCCGTGAGTCCCAACGCACATTTCTTGGGATTGGCTGTCAATCCGGCTGTTCGAAGCGCGTCCACCACCACTTGTACCTGTTCCAAGTGGGTCTGCCAATCGGAGCTGTAAATAATGATGTCATCAAGGTACGCTGAAGCATACGCCTGGTGGGGTTCCAGCACTAAGTCCATCAACCTCTGGAACGTGGCTGGAGCGCCATGTAACCCAAAAGGCAAGACAACATAGTGGAAGAGACCCTCCGGCGTAACAAAAGCGGTTTTCTCCTTGGCGGACTCCGTTAGTGGCACCTGCCAGTACCCCTTGGTCAGGTCGAGCGTGGTAAAGTATCGCGCCTGTCCCAGCCTATCAATCAGCTCATCCACCCGGGGCATGGGGTAGAGATCAAACTTGGATATTTCGTTCAATCTCCTAAAGTCATTGCAGAACCTTAAGGAGCCATCGGGTTTTGGTATTAGGACAATCGGACTAGCCCATTCACTCCGGGATTTTTCGATGACCCCCAGGCGTAACATTGACTTTACTTCCTCTGATATGGCTTGTCGTCGAGCCTCCGGTACCCGGTATGACTTCAGGCGTACCTTCAGGTGGGGCTCGGTGACAATATCATGTCGTATCAGACTGGTCCTACCGGGCAGCTCGGAGAAGACATCGGGGTTCTGCTGAACCAACCGTCTGGCCTCTAGCCTCTGTGTCTTGGTGAGGGCTTCTCCAATCCTTACTTCCGGTTCGTCCCCTCCGGAGGTCGCTGGAGCCGGATGTGAACGACCCGAAGAGGAGGGAGGTGGGGAAAAAACAGCCATCAGGTTTTCCCGTTCCTGCCAAGGTTTTAATAGGTTGACATGGTATATTTGTTCAGGTTTCCGCCTACCGGGCTGCAATACTTTGTAGTTAACCACCCCGACTCTTTCCTTTATCTCGTAGGGGCCTTGCCACTGAGCCAGGAATTTACTCTCCGCCGTGGGAATCAATACCAACACCCGATCCCCGGGATTAAAGGTCCGCACGGCGGCTTGTCTATTGTAGCGGCCGCTTTGCGCGGCCTGAGCCTCCTGTAAATGCTCCTTCACAATTGGCATGACCGCGCTTATGCGGTTCTGCATTCCTAAAATGTGTTCAATCACACTTTTATGGGGGGTGGGCTCCTGCTCCCAGGTTTCTTTTGCCAGGTCCAACAATCCCCGGGGATGTCGCCCGTATAACAATTCAAAAGGCGAAAACCCCGTGGATGCCTGTGGCACCTCTCGTATGGCAAACATCAAATAGGGAAGCATCATATCCCAGTCTTTCCCGTCTTTGGAAATCACCCTTTTGAGCATAGTTTTCAGGGTTTTATTGAATCGTTCCACTAAACCATCCGTCTGAGGATGATACACAGACGTACGCAACTGCTTGATCTGGAGTAGCCGGCATAGCTCTTTGGTCACTTTAGACATGAATGGGGTCCCCTGATCCGTAAGGATCTCCTTGGGCAACCCCACCCGGCAGAACACAGCAAACAACTCCCGAGCTATAAGCTTGGCTGCAGTATGTCTGAGAGGTATCGCCTCTGGATACCGGGTGGCATAGTCAACGATCACTAGGATATGCTGGTGCCCTCGAGCAGACTTTACGAGGGGCCCCACCAGATCCATCCCTATCCGTTCAAAAGGGACTTCTATAATGGGTAACGGTACCAACGGACTGCGAAAGTGGGTCAGGGGTGCGGTAAGCTGACACTCCGGGCAGGTTTCGCAGAACCGTTTTACCTCCCCAAAGACCCCGGGCCAATAGAACCTTTGCAATATTCGCTCCTGCGTTTTCTTGACCCCTAGGTGACCACTCATCAGGTGTTTATGAGCCAAGTCGAGGACCCGCCGGCGATACGGCTGGGGCACCACCAACTGCTCTACCCCTACGCCCCGTATTTCATCTACCCGGTAGAGTAAATCCTGCTTAAGAGCGAAATGGGGGTATCTTACCTGGGCACCAGGCAGCTGTGCCACCCCGTCAACTACTGTCACCCGACTCCGGGCATGTATTAATGTAGGGTCCTGGAGTTGGGCTGTCCCAAACGTATCCGGGGACGCCTCCAACTCCGGGATGGGCTCGACCGTCTCAGCCTCTCCTGCCAATACCTCTAGGGGCGACCTATCAGGTTCACATCCTGTCCCTATCATGGGGACCCCTACGGCAGGCGTCCCGGATTCAGGATTGTAGGGCTCAGGTCCCGGACTGACCAATATCTGAGGGGACTTAGGAGGTCCCTTCCATAAAGTCCAAAAATAGGGCAGATCCCTTCCTAGGATCACATCATAGGGAAGAGTATTAATAAGTCCCACCTCATGTTGCACCTGACCGCAAGGTGCTGTGATGGTGACTATCCCCGTGGGATAGTCTCGGCGGTCCCCATGTATGCAAACCACCCCCACGGTACGTCCGGTGGCCTTTACTTTAGCCCTTAGGGTTGATCGCACAAGGGTCACTAAGCTTCCGGAATCCAACAAGCCTGTAACCGGACATCCATTCACCTGAATTTGGCACAAGTGGGGCTCAGTCTCTGGGTAGACCAGGTCAGCGGTACACACCACCTGAGCATACATTGAACCCCGCCGGGTAACCCCACAATCCATGGGCTCCGTGGTGAGTGGACACTGGGCTTCCATATGTCCCACCCGCTGGCACCGCCAACATCTAATAGGGAAGGACACCCCCTTGACGAGTTGTCGTTTAGGGTACATAGTTTTCCGGACCTCAGGGACGGAGGGTGCAGCTTCAGACGGGACGGTAGCGGACTCCCGCACCGGTGTCAGCGGTGGGTCCTTGGCCCTAGGCTTGGAGGGGCCGAACCGCCGGGCGGTACGCAAAGTCTCAGTGTCCCGTATCAAGTCCTGCGTAGCCACATGCCGCTCTACCAGGGACACTAATTGGTCCAGGGTACTCGGGTCACCCTGTCCGACCCACCGTTGAACGGTGACGGGTAAAGTGCGCACAAAACGATCCACTACTACCCTTTCCACCATTTGCGCCGGGCTCAGAGTGTCAGGCTGCAACCACTTTTTTACAAGATGTAACAAGTCATAGGCCTGGGAGCGTACGGGTTTGGCTTCCTCAAAGAACCACTGATTTACCCGCTGAGCCCGTACATAGGTATTCACCCCCAACCGAGCCAGTATTTCGGCTTTCAGGGTCACATAGTCAATGGCGTCCTCGGTACAGAGGTCCAGGTATGCTTTTTGGGGTTCCCCCGTCAGATAAGGTGACAATACCTCAGCCCACTGCGGGGTCGGCAGCTTTTCCCCGCTCGGCCACCCGTTCAAACACCGCCAGGAACGCTTCCACATCATCACCCGGGGTCATCTTTTGCAACGCTTGTCTCACCGCTTTCCGGACGCTGCCGTCATCACCCGATCCCGGGGTTGTTGCTGCCGGTCCGGCAAGGATCGACTTGGCCAGGAGAACCATCTGTTCTTGGTGCCTTTTTTCCTGCAATTGCAAGGCTTGCTGCTGACGTGCATTGGCCTGCTCCATCTGTTCTTGGTGCACTTGCAAGGATTGCTGCTGACGTGCATTGGCCTGATCCATCTGTTCTTGGAATTTTTTTTCCTGCATTTGCAAGGATTGGAGCAGGTGTGCATTGGTCTGTTGCTGCTGTGCATTAGCCTGAGCCAAATGCTTTAGTATGTCCTCCATGGCGTCGCCGGGTTTGGGCTGTAGTATAGCCGCTCGAATCCAGGACATGTGCTACTGGGTCACCAGGAATGGATGCTACACCTCACCGGCTGTCATGCCCGCATTCTCCACCATATGTGAGGTAGCGTCGTCGGCTGCGCTGCAGAAGACACGGGATCCAGGCACCAAGGTTCACAGCACACGGTTTATTCCAAAGAAAAAGTCCACAATATTACATATGTGCCTTTCCGGCAGAGAACTCAGGGAGATGTGATCACCCTCACACCCGGCACCCCTGCCCTTGTTCCTGAATCTATTTATCCCTCCCTTCAGCCTGTAGGGAAAACAGCATTAACCCTATAGTGGATTATCATGGAGTGAGCACAACCGGGGCGAGACATACCGGCCGTCATAGATAACCCCGGTCACAGTCTCACAATATGTAAAGTCTAGGCAGAACACAATACAAAATCAAAGGCTTGGATGTTAACTTTAGTCTGTTACCTGGGCAGAAATATTTGAGTATCTTTTTTAATGCATTATATACTTTTAATAAGCCCCCTTGGAAACGATGAGAAAATAAAGCATGCAGGGGAGTTCTGATTCCTTTTGGGTCTCAAAGTCCAATCATCCCCTCGCTCCATCACCAGAGGGGCATAGGAATGACCATGTAATGAGAACTTTTAGTGAGAAGTCAACCTTGAGGTCAAGGGTTGAATGCATTTTTTAACCCCCTACTAATAATAATGGGTCCTGAGTGCTGGGGCACTTATAAATGTCTGCAAACGTTCTGTAGTGCTTCCAGTGGTCTAAATGCATACTTTAAAGGAAATTTACACTATGCTTGATTTCTGAACTACTGTCCAAATAATTTGTCTCTTAAACCTTGAAAACAGGGCCCACTGGTCCTTCGTCGAGCAAGATGTCGCCTGTGCCTGGTGATGCGGTCAGGTACCCTTGCAGGTCATCTAGCACGCAGACCACACTAATGTGAATGGTTTTCAATGGTCTGCCTCTCACCCAACTTAAATGTGTCTAGAGTTGTGTAGCATTCTTTTGCAAACAGCATTGCTCACAATTAAACTGTCATTGCTATGGGATGTGGTCAAAGGACGTCCACTTCTATACCTTTCTGTGACTTATCCAGTCTCTCTGTATCTCTATTACAACCTGCTGATGACACTCAGTGAAACTCTAAGCTCAGTGGCTACTTTTGCTGAGAACATCCTGCTTGAAACCTCACAATGGTGAGGTACCGTTGATCAATCATTAGGTGTCGTCTTGGTCTCATGATGTCAAAATGTGAACAGCATGATGAGGAAGACTGTTTAAATACTAATGACCCAAAATACCAGTGATCCAATCATTTGAACTCGAGCAGGGCACACGGAGAGTTGGCATGAAGACATTTTTTTTCCCTGCTTCCTGTACTGCCCTCTACAAGTTGCCGCCCTAGGCACTCGACCACTATTTCTAAAGGTCTTTTAATTGTCAAAAATGGTGTTAATTTTAATACTTTATTTTCTAATGGCCAAGAGTGCAAAAATGATCTATAACTCTATAACTTCCACCTAGTATAACATAATACATTATTAGACAATATTAAAACTAAATCCGATTTCTCCTAGGTGCAGGTTAAAATACACAGAGAGAAGCTTACCTAGTAATACTCATAGAACTGTACTACTAGTGATAGATGAACCAATGTTGTGTATATCGTATTGTGGTAGTGGTCTGCAGCTTCACCGCTTACATTGTAATTTGTAGGATAACTGTCTCAATTGAATAAAATGTTGGGAGAAATTGCCCTCCCTACATGTTTCACTTTTTACACAGCTTCATCAGGGGGAGAAAAGGGGCAAATAGCTATTTGGACAGTTGAACAGGATTTGGT
Organism: Anomaloglossus baeobatrachus; assembly: GCF_048569485.1. Taxonomy (NCBI): domain Eukaryota; kingdom Metazoa; phylum Chordata; class Amphibia; order Anura; family Aromobatidae; genus Anomaloglossus; species Anomaloglossus baeobatrachus. The sequence continues at coordinate 62,069,136 of NC_134362.1, forward strand.
AGGAGATTCATATTTACTTTCCCATTCAATGATAACTTTTTAGCAGCCTCAAGGAATTATTGTAATTTAGATTTTTGCCATAATTCTTTTGTTTTTCAGCTTTCAGATATACAAATGATGGCTCAGTGCACATAGAAGATATGCACAGCACCTAGACACTAAGTCGAAACGTAAACTATTCTTCACAAGACAACGATATTTTGAACTGAGGAACCAGTCCAGCAACCTCCTAGCGTTTATGGTTAGGCAACATAACTCCTCTAACACTGTGCTTCAGATTCGTAGGCCAGACGGTAGTATGGCCACTTCCCCCACTGACATCCTTCAATGCTTGTGTAGCTTTTACAGCTCGCTTTATCAGTCTAAAAGTGGGGCGACTATGACAGACTGCCTAACGTACTTGGAAGATGTGGACTTCCCGAGGCTTACTACTGCTTAGCAGGCCTTTTTGGATGCCGAAATCACTCTGGATGAGCTGAAATCTGCAGTGGCAGATCTGGCTGTGGGCAAGGCTCCGGGGCCGGATGGCTTTCCGGTGGAATTATATGGGAAATACCAAGAGTTCATGCTACCACATTTGCTGGAGGTGTTTGTTCAGGCCGCGCCGGAGACCTCTCTCCCAGACTCCTTTTACGATGCTAATATCATAGTGCTTCTGAAAGAAGGGAAGGACCCCTCAGAGTGCGGATCCTACCGTCCCATCTCACTTGTAAACGTGGATTATAAAATTTTCACTAAAATATTGGCCACTAGACTGAACTCTGTCATATTAGATTTGATTCACCCTGATCAGACGGGATTTATGCAACTCCATTAATGTCAGAAGAGTTCAGTCGGTGGTCCAATCAAGTACCTTGGTGACGGATAATAAGTGGGCCTTGGCCTCGCTGGACGCGGCCAAGGCATTTGATTCCGTGGAGTGGAGTTTCCTGTGGGCCTGCCTTCAAAAGTTTGGTTTTGGGCCTAAATTTTGTGATTGGATCCAGATGCTGTATCATACTCCCCGAGCTAAGGTGGTGGTCAATGGTATTCTCTCAAACTCCTGTTTTGGAAGAGGAACCCGGCAGGGGTGCCCCTTGTCCCCCGGCTCTTTTTGCTTTGGCCATCGAAGCCCTGGCGATCAAGATTCGATCAGATAGACTGATTCAGGGCATATGCATAGCAGATCGGGTAAATACCATAGGACTGTATGCGGATGACATGATCATATTCATGGAGGATGTGGAGCGGTCTCTGCCTCGGGTGGTTGACATTATTGACGAATTCAGTAAATTTTCAGAACTTTACATAAATTGGGATAAATCTCATTTGATGCCCCTGTCCCTCAGCCCGATGTCCGGCTTGGAGGCATTGTCCCCGTTGCCGCTGGTGTCTAGTTTTAAGTACTTGGGGATTATTATAAATCGAGATAGCCAACAGGACTTACAGTCTAACATTTACCCTCTATTGACAGTAGCCAAAACTAAGTTCTCGCTATTGAGTAAGCTGCCCCTATCGGTCCCGGGACGTGTCAATTTGGTGAAAATGATTTTACTTCCCAAACTCAATTACTTCCTCCAGCATAGTGCGGTTCCTAAATCCTTTTTCTCTTCCCTGAACTCGTTATTGTCTGGGTTCATTTGGGGCACCACACGACCTAAACTGAAACTGACCACACTACATAGATCTAAGCGACAGGGCGGACTGACTCTGCCGGATTTCTACTTATACTACCTGTCGGGCCAGCTGAGGGCGCTGTCCTCATGGATGCCAGGATCCGACCTTCCGAACTCAGGGAGCCACCTTGCACACGCTGCTGGAACAGGGTGCTTACTTGAGTTTCTGGAACTGGATGGAACTGGCCTGTCTAGGATGCTGCCACTACTCAGGTTGGCACGACGGGTTTGGAGACAAGCTAAAAGGGTGGTGCGTTTCTCGGGTATTATTGCCGAGATGACCTTATGGCAGAACATGTATTTCCCTACGCTATTAGAACACCCGTCCTCCGTCTTCTGGAGCTCACATGGCCCTCTCTCTCTGAGTAACATTTATGAACAAAATGTCCTGTTATCCTTTGATCAAATCCACTCCCGATTTAACGTGGCTAGATGTCACTTCTTTAGATATCTGCAGCTTAGATCAGCAATCCAACATCATATGCAGAATAGGACAGGAGCTGCCCTTATATCCTCTTTTCCCTTAATTGGAATTCTGCGGTCCCAGGGCCCTAAAGGACTGTCTCATCTCTGTACACCCATTTACTGTCTGTGGGAAATGAGTCCCAGCCACTGACTGTTTGGAGGAGGTGGGAGTTGTTAGTCCCGAACTTACAAAGGGAGGACTGGGAGGAGATTCTTGAATCCCCAAATAAGGTATCACCCTCAGTTAATAACAGAATGACCCAACTATATATCATACACCAAGCGTATTTAACCCCTTTAAGATTGTTCAAAATGCGACACCGGGCAACCCCTGACTGCCCGCGGTGCTATGGGGGGGATGCTGACTTCCTTCACATGATATGGGGCTGTCCGGTGGCTGCCACCTTTTGAAAGGGGGTTGTCTCAGTCTTGTCCTCCCTGGCTCTTTTTCCTATACCCCTTGAACCACTTTTCTGTTTATTTGGGGTTATGGATGAAGGGACATGGTCACACTATCACAAAATATTTCTGCGGGAATCCCTTTTTATGGCCCGGAAACTCATAGCCATGCGGTGGATGGGCGGCTCTCCTACGGTGCGAGCATGGATAGAACTGGTGAACAAAATGCTCCCGTATGAGCGGACTGTATATCAAAACATAGGGTGCCCGGAGAAATTCAACCGGATATGGGAAGTGTGGAACTCCTACCCTTTGACCTTAACTGATTGAGTATAAGATATTCACAGGTCTCTACCAGTACTGAATACAAAACTGACTGTGGAGGACAGCAGTTTCCAACATCTAGGACGGTGTTATCGGCAGAGCTAGTTATTAGTTATTTACTGTTTTTTTTTGTTTATTTTTTTGTCTGTTTGTAATATTCACCTTACACTCAAATACAATGTAATCAGCTATCTCATTGACCGTAAGACACTATAGCAGTTTTAAAATTAACATTTATTTAGCAATATGGCGACATGTCTATTCGTTGAGCCTTCTTGAGTGTCTCATAGTAAATCTGTATGTGTATATCTAATGTGTCTTTTGCTCTGTATTTGAGAATTTTTTTTTTACTGTTTAATAAACGAATTAAAAAAAAAAAGATATACAATTGATCATAGAAAAAAAAAACACATCCTGGACAAATTATCTTTTTTTTTAGAAATGCCTCTACCTCTGATGGTCTTACCTAGGGTTATCACCCTTTCTTTTCTTAGGCTATGTGCACACAGTGCGTTTTTCTCGGTGTTTTTGCGCGTTTTTCGGGTGCATTTTTGGCCTCAAAACTGCATGACTTTGCTTCCCCAGCAAAGTCTATGAGTTTTCATTTTTGCTGTCCCCACACAGCGTTTTTTTTTCAGCTGCGTTTTTGTGGTGACCACAAAAACGCAGCATGTCAATTATTCCCCGCGTTTTTCACTGCGCTTTTCATCCATTGAGTTCAATGGGATGTTGAAAGACGCAATGAGAAACGCAAATAGCTGCGTTTTGGTGCGTTTTGAAGACCAAAAACGCAGCTATAAACGCAGGAGGTGGGTAGTAAAGTGACGTGTACAGGAAGAGGATTCCTTCTGTCAGTATATACAGAAGCGTGAATCCTCCCGGTACCGTCACCGCCACGTCCACCTCCAGTCCTGTGCATGTATGCTGCCGTGCGGCGCCATGTACAGGCAGGAGGTGGAAGCGGCTGCGAAAACAAAAGTTAACAGTAGAAAAAAAAAAAAAGTTATACTCACCTGTGTGCAGCCTCCCGGTGCCATGCCCGCTCCCATCTCCTCTCACGGTATCGCCGCTCCGGGTGTGTGCAGACGGCCGGGAACCCTCCGATGGATGCAGGACCTGGCGATGGATCACCTGATGCAGTCACCTGACGCATCAGCTGATCGTAAGTATCGCGGTGACGCGGGCGCCCGGCCGGTATCAGCGGATGCGTCAGGAGACTTCATCCCTGATTACCGGCAGCTGCTGCAGCGATCGGACAGGATCAGACTCCCGCCCCATCGCTGCAGGAGCTGCCGGTAATCAGCACATAAGTGAGTATTATTTTTTTTTATTTTTTTTTGCACCGATGCATCTGCTGATTGTATAAACGGCTTTTATACAATCAGCTGATGTGTGATGTGATTTAGGCACTTGATCCTGACACATCTGATCGCTTTGCCTTCCAGCAAACCGATCAGATGATATTGGATCCAGATTGGACGGCGCGGGACCCTAACCCAGGATTACTGCGGAGGGGGGTTCTTTCAATAAAGATGGAGTCACTAATTGTGTTGTGTTTTTATTTCTAATAAAAATATTTTTCTGTGTGTTGTGTTTTTTTTTTATCTTTACTAGAAATTCATGGTGGCCATGTCTAATATTGGCGTGACACCATGAATTTCGGGCTTAGGGCTAGCTGATAATATACAGCTAGCCCTAACTCCATTATTACCTAGCTAGCCACCCGGCTTCAGGGCAGCTGGAAGAGTTGGATACAGCGCCAGAAGATGACGCTTCTATGAAAGCGCCATTTTCTGGGGTGGCTGCGGGACTGCAATTCACAGCGGGGGGTGCCCAGAAAGCATGGGCACCCTGCACTGTGGATTCCAATCCCCAGCTGCCTAGTTGTACCCGGCTGGACTCAAAAATTGGGCGAAGCTCACGTCATTTTTTTTTTAAATTATTTCATGAAATTCATGAAATAATTTAAAAAAAAAGGGCTGCCCTATATTTTTGGTTCCCAGCCGGGTACAAATAGGCAGCTGGGGGTTGGGGGCAGCCCGTACCTGCCTACTGTACCCGGCTAGTATACAAAAATATGGCGAAGCCCACGTCATTTTTTTTGTTTGGGGGGGCAAAGAAATCCTGCATACAGTCCTGGAAGGAGGATGCTGAGCCTTGTAGGTCTGCTCCCCCTGACTCTCCCTCAAGCATATAGTCCTGGATGGAGCATGGCGGAGCCTTGTAGTTCTGCAGCTGCTGTCTGCTCTCCTGCATACACTATTGGATGGAATATGCTGAGCCTTATAGTTCTGCAGCTGTCTGCTCTTCTGCATACACTAGTGGAGAATGAAGAACACATTGAAGAAGGAAATGACATCAGACCTTTTTTTTTTTTGTACACTGATAAAAAACGCATATAAGACGCAGTGAGCAAAAACGCAGCAAAACAGCAAAAAAACGCACCAAATCGCGGCAAAACGCGTGCGTTTTTTTCGCCGGCGTTTTTTCGACGCAGTGTGCGTTTTTTGTGCGTTGTTAGCGGCCAAAAACGCACAAAAACGCAGCGTCAAAAAGACGCAGTGTGTGCACATAGCCTTAGTGAATCTGTAAAGGTTTTGCTTTAAGTAGTGATAATAAAACATTTCAGTGGTGTAAGGTGGTCCGGAGGTAATAGTCACAAGGTACAAAGACACAAGTACAGTCCTAGAAATCTGGCATGTAGAGTTCAGTCAGTGACTGCAAATAGTTATGAGTCTGGGCACGCAGGAGTCATCAAGAAAAGTCCAATAATCCAAATATTGAAAATGAAAATCTCATCTATAATCCTGACAAAAATCCTAGAAATAGATCAGGCAAAGTAATGGTGAAAATGGTAGGTTAAAGTAGGAGGGGTGCTAAACTTTCAACTGAGCAGAATCTTTTTGGGACGTGCGGGTCCTTTATGTCATGATCCAGGCCGGCTTTTCCCTGCTGTGGTTACACCCAGCTCTGGCCTGGTCATGTCAGGGGTTAACTTCCCTTGCCTCGTTCTGGATCCCAGGACACTATATATTGCCTCTGCACCTATGGTTCAGTGCCAGTGATATTTCTGGCTTGCAGCGTGTATACTGGCTTCGGTGAGTGTTCCTGATCTGTCCTGCCTCCCTGCTACTGTGTCCTGACGTGTGCCATTCCCCGTTCGTCTGCCTGTCCCGGTCCCTGACTTCCCGCTCCTGTCTGTTGTTTGTGTTTCCCTCTGCATACCTGATCTCCCGGCGTCCGACTCAGTTTTGTTTCCTGACTTGATTGTGATTCTCCCCTTGCTGTGACTTGACTTTTGTGGCTTGACCCTGACTGTTTTGACTACTCTTTTGCCCCCTGGTGGTTCCCCTGTTTACTGCCTGCTGAAGTTTCTCTGCTGTACTTCAGCTGCCTTTCTGTTACAGTGTGACTTAGTCTCTCCTTCACTACCCTGCTGCCACCTAGTGGGGAATACGCTGTACTAAGTCTTACTAGTCCTTTGTACAGCATGCCACTTTAAGAGAATATGTTCCTAAAGCAGATGGAAAGCTGGCGTCATTATAATTATCAGACATACATCGTTTCAATTTCGACCTGATTATAATCCTTATACTTTCTCTGATATTCTTCAAGGACTTCCAGGAATCTAGTCGCTTTGAACACTTGACGCCTTGAAGTAGGGCCGTGACATAGAAAAAATACCTGTCTGCAATCCATTGAATAGGGCAATTTGCTTTTTTTTACCTTGAGGCCCTATTGGTCATAATAGCCGCTGTCTTCTCGATTGGAGCAGGATATGATATCACAAGTTCAATATTTCATGTCTCCACTTTCTTCATAATTCCAGGTATAATTTTTGCAAGTTTAATATATACAATGGTCCATCTGCAGGATGTGGTTCTTAGGTTTTCATACACATTAAATGGCTCATTACCGGACAGAGGAGGGGAAGCATATTTTCTTAAAAGGAGAGCAAAATGTCAACTGTGCAGGTTGCAGCGGCGATGTGAGCATTTTTTTCCCCCCTAACAGCGACTTAGGTGAATTAATGTTCATGCCTCCTGCAAAAATAGACAATCAAAAGCTCATTTTCCTAATTCTGAGCTGTTATTTATAGGGATCTTCTGGAGGCCACATACACACTAACATGTGTAGCAGATTTCTGTACTATGCATCGGAGAGCCCTTCAGTTCTTTCTCTGATATTACAGTTCTCTGTTATTGCCTCTTTCACATCTACATTTAGATATTTCCAGAGAGAAATATCCTATGCTGTTGACTAGTGTAAAAAAGCAATATCCACTCTGTCGTACCCAATCTTTACGTTGTCGTACCTGCCCAAACTGTGCACCAGGGGGTGGGCCAGGCGGTTGGCCCCGCCCACCGAGGAGTTCACAGTCCTGGAGGCGGGAAAAGACAGACAGTTTGAGTTTGACAGAGAAAGTGGAAGGAAGGAAAGTGGCAAGTGAGCAGACTGAAGTTGGTCCGGCTGTGTGCCCTGGACGGATCGGATCAGCAAGGTTGGCAGACGGTGGTGACCGTCTGCAGGAGTGGCCTATCGGAGCTTACCGTAAAGACCGTGGACGGGCGGTGGCCCAGCGGTACCGGACCGGTACGCAAAGAGAAGCCAGCACCATCTGACAGGGGCTTACGGACCCCGGCAAGGCTAGGAGTCGCCGTGAATTTGCTAAATCCGTTAGCGAAGGGAACCTCCTGGGTTTCCTCCTGGGTTTCCCAGCAGCCAAGTCCCGACAGAAGGCAACAGTCCAACCGAGAGAGGGAAACACAGTCACCACCAAGGCTAAAGTTCCCAGGGCCAGAGCCAGCGGGCAAAAGGGGCTCCTCCAGCCCATATCCAAGCTGGGGAGCGGGTTACCGGTGGGAACCCATTGGAACCGTTTACAGTACATAGGTGCAGGGAAAGGCAGTCATCACCAACCTGCTGGGAGAAACAACACCGCAGCCGTCTGTGGGACCCGTCCATCCAGCCGTGTGTTTTACCGAGAACTGTGTCCTCATCATTGGCTGAGTGAGTACCACTGTGCCGTGCGGCACAGCGCTGCCCCCGCGACCCTGCAACCTCGCCAGGCCCCGCAACCCGCCTGCCTTCCATCCCTACCCCCATCACCGGGCCCCGGGACAACCAACCCCCTACCCATGGAGGGGAGAAATAACATCAAGGCTGCTCCCTGTCATCGCTCCCGGGATCCCCGTCCAGAGCAGCGGTGGTGTCACCAGTCTCACCACAACCGTGGGTGGCGTCACGGACAATAATCAAATCCCCTACAATCAAAATCCCTTTTCACTCACGGGCGAGGAACGCCGCTCGAGTCCCCGGGATCCGGCCCACCGCTCGAGCCACCACCGAGCAGCAGCCGCAATAGCAGCAGCCGGACCCGAGCAGTGGGAGAGCCCAGCGTCCCCTCCTCCGCCCGCGACATGTCACTAATTTTGGGTCTATAAGCTGCGGCCACCACCACCAGTGGGCTCTTATATACAGCATTCTAACATGGTCTATATAAGAGCCGAGGCCGCTGTGTTGAACGTAAAAATGACTTTATAATGCATACCTAAACGGTTGTTGCGGTGGAGTTGGGTCATATGGGTGTCTTTGTTCTCCCGTGCCAGCGCCTCCTCTTTCGGCCATCTTCATCCTCCTTCTGAAGACTGTGTACATGACACGTCCTACGTCATACACACTTGCCGGTCCTACGCAGGCGCACTACAATACTTTGATCTGCCCTGCTCAGTACCTCCAATGCCGGCAAGTGTGGATGAAGTAGGATGCATCATGCACCCCAGCTTCAGAAGAAGGACGACAAAGTTGGCTGAAAGAGGAGGCGCCAACACCGGAGAGCGGAGAAGCCCATATAACCCAACTCCACCGCAGCGACCATTTAGGTATTATAAAGTGATTTTTCCATTCTACACAGCGGCCTGGGCTCTTATTTACAGCATGTTAGCTTGCTGTATATAAAAGCCCAGTGGTGGTGGCTGCAGCTTATAGGCCCCAAATTTGGTGACGGGTTCCCTTTAAGCTCATTTAGCTACGGCATTGCTTCACCTTTAGTTAAAAGGAATAAATACAAAAATAAAAGGTTGTTTAAAGGGAACCTGTCAGCAGAATTTTCATTATTAAACTAAAAGAATCCCCTTCTGCAGCTCCTGGGCTGCATTCTAGAAAGGTTCATCTTGCTACTGCCCCCCCTTTCAGATCTAAATAACAACTTTATAAAATATTACCTTTTGCTATGGTAATGAGGTTTGTTGTCCCGTTGGGCGGGCTGTATTTTGTCTATTATCCCCCCTCCTACTACTGATCAGATTAATAGATTTTATATTTTGATAGATCGGGTATTTCTGAACACGGCGATACCAAATATGTGTATATTTTTTTTTATTTTTTTAACACTTTAATTTTCAATGGGGTGAAAGGGGGGTGATTTGAACTTTTAGGTTTTTTTATTTTTTTTTAATTTTTTAAAACTTTTTTTTAACTTTTTTTTTTATTTTACTAGTCCCCCTAGGGGGCTATAGCGATCAGCAATCCGATCGCTCTGCCCTATCTGCAGATCACAGCTACAGAGCTGAGAACTGCAGATTTGGTGCTTTACTTTCAATGCCGGCTGTATTCCGGCATTGAGAGGAAGTGACTCATGTTAGCTACAGGCGTCATCACATGACCCTGTGCTACCATGGCAACCACCGAAAGTCACATGATCATGTCACGTGACTTCCGATGGGGGCGGGGTAAGTCACTGTCATGGCGGCGCGCATATACATGTCGCTGCCAGATTTTGGCAGCGAGATGTAAGGGGTTAATGGCCACGGGTGGAAGCGATTCCACCCGCGACTAGCAGGCACGATATGTGCGCGGATCGCCGCCGCCTGCCCACGGCAAGAGGCGGGGATTAACTGCACACGATCCATGACGTACCCAGTACGTCATGGGTCGTTAAGGGGTTAAATTATATTTTAATTATGTTTTTTTCCATAAAAAAATCTTGTAATATTTCAGTCTTCAGATTAACTGCTGATTTGCTACTTAATTGTCACATGGAGATCTTTACAAACATCGCCAAATGTCATGGCAGCGGCTAGTTCTGTTCAGACTACTGATTCTGACACTCCGCCCGATAACTTCTCTGTAGTCTGTGATCAAGGCAGGCAGGCTCAGGCGTCGACCTGCAGAGCGATAATTCATAGGCAGGATAGTGTGACGCCCTGGCAAAACCAGATAGTCAGTTAGGCCCCTGCATAACACCTTCCCTCACTATGAAACACACAGCCGACCAGAAACCCTAGTCACCCCCCCTTAGGGACAGACACACCAGTGGGCGTGACCAAGCAATTGGGACACGCCCACCCAGGGGTCTAGACAGCCCAGGGCGGGAAAACAGTTAGTTGAAGCTGTAGTTCAGTTTGGAGAGGAGTGTGGGCTGGAGCTAAGTGTAGCTCCAGCAGAAAAGTTCAAGTTGGACGGTACCAGGGTAGGAGCCCTGGTGCCTTTGGTTAGGTGGCAGACGGTGGTCTCCGTCAGCAGGAGACTGGAAGACGGCTAGGCAGAACCGAGGTGGACCTGGACAGGGTTGTAGCCCGCCGGTACCGACACGGGGACTCAATCCGGAAACCGTAGCACAAAGGGGGGTACTCGGACCCTGAAGCCAGAAACCGGAAACAAGCGGACTGGTTAATTTACCGATTGAGGCCAGGACTAGAGGTCCTGTCCCACCCAAAGTCCCTCATAGAAGACAACAGCCCACTGATAGGGATAAGAGGTCACCGCCAGGGCCCATAGATACCACGGGCCAGTGTCTGTGGGCACGGCTCCTTAGGCCACATCCAGCCGGGAGCGGACTCCTGGATTTCACGCTAGGAAGTCCACCTTACACAAATCAGTGCAGAGAAAAGGATAGAAACCACCAGCCGGGTGGGGGGACCCGAATGCAACCGGCCGCGGCACCGGCCACCATCACCTTGGTTTACCAGAGACTAGTGTGGTTTAATAACAGGGAGTACGCCAACACTCCCTGCGGTCGCTATACCCTGCACTCAGTCATCGGGTCCCGGGGCCACAATCCCTACCCACGGAGGGGTTAATAACTGGCTGCTGCAACATCTTCCCCGGATGTCCCATAACTGCAGCGGTGGTGTCCCACTTCACCACACACAGTGGGTGGCGTCACAAACCTAATACGGCCTAGCCCGTACATCTACGTCCCCTTTTTATTTTGCGTGTCCGCGAGACCCCCGGGTCCGGAGACCCTCGAACCACCCACAGAAGGTCCGGATCCGAGCAGCGCCTGCTGCTGGCACGGGGGTGGCACACTAGAAAGATGGTGCAGCTAAATTATTGAAAAATAGTTGACCAATATTGACCAATAATAAAACTAAACAGATATCGTCCCAGACAGTACTTTTGTGCCCATAACAGTAACAGTACCCTGCTTACAAGCTCACACATTCAGAAGCGTTCCTATCATTTTTATGTGAGCTCTGCCAGGATTCATTTGAGAGATGCTAATATGTGATTCACTTGTTCTCCCCACAGAAGAGACTGACCTCCTATCTACACAGAACTAGTAGTGGATACATAGTGTCAAATCCTGTTTGGATCTAAACTCGCCAAGTGTCACAGCGGCATCTGACTCTGTTCACACTGCAGAATCTGACACTCCACACTATGCCTCCTTTTGGTGCTTCGGAGTTACACAGACAGGCTCGGGCCTCGACCAGCTGCGTTCTCATTAGTAATCAGCATTGCAGGAGTTAATTTCTGCTTGCTTGCTGGTTACCTCTTGGATCACATGTGGGAGACCTATCATAGTCATTCCCCGCCTTGTTAAGATGGTGGAGCCTGTCTTCACATGCCTACTATAGCTTTTGCTAAACCAGTCCGTGTGCTGTTGTATCCCAGTCCTGCTGGTGATTGCATTAGTTTGTGTGGAGTTGTCTAAAGGGTGCTTTACACGCTGCGACATCGCTAACGATATATCATCGGGGTCACGTCGTTAGTGACTCACATCCAGCGCCGTTAGCAACATCGCAGCGTGTGACACCAAGGAGCGACGATCAACGATCGCAAAAACGTCAAAAATCGTTGACACGTCGCTCCTTTTCATAATATCGGTGGTGCATGCTGCTGGTTGTTCTTCGTTCCTGCGGCATCACACATCGCTATGTGTTACACCGCAGGAACGACGAACATCTCCTTACCTACGTCCACTGGTAATGAGGAAGGAAGGAGGTGGGCGGCATGTTCCGGCCGCTCATCTCTGCCCCTCCTCTGCTATTGGCCGGCCGCTTAGTCGCTATGACGCCGAACGCACCTCGCCTTTGAAGGAGGGATTGTTTGTCGGTCACAATGACGTCGCTGAAAAGGTATGTGCGTGTGATGCGATGTCGCAGCGTGTAAAGCACCCTTTATTCTCTTGTTGCTTCCTCCCTGCTCTTATTTTTCTCCTAAGCTATTTTTATCTTATACCTCTGGGGGGGTGTGCTGTGAGATAAAGATTTGGTTTCCCCTGTTTGTCTATTTCTGTTGGCTTTATCATTCCTGCCCAGGCCCTCCTCAGGGTTTGGGGGGGACTTGGTGTAAGATGAGGGCTGGTCAGGAGCAGGGTAAGGAGGTTGGCCCAGATATTCTCACCATCAAAGGTAACTCTGTAATTAGGGATAGCTAGGGTCCCCTAGCCTGAGGGCCACTCTAGAAGCCCCTGTCCCCTGTTCTCCACCTACACCGTTACAGATAGTCAGACTGCGATTGTCGAGGGCGGGGGCCAGCTTCCCAGTCGCGGGGGCTGCTCGGGGAGAAGGCACCTGGATCTGGTGCCTTCTCCTCGGTGGCTCGAGTGGGGCCAGACCCGGAGCTCGAGCAGCGCTACTCGCCCACGAGTAAAAAGGGGATTTGGGATGGATCGAGTTCGTGATGCCACCCACCGGTTGTGGTGATGGTGGGTACCACCGCTGCTGGTGACGGGGTTCCCAGGAGCTATGGCGGGGAGCAGCTAGGTGTTGACCCCTCCATGGGTAGGGGCTGTTGTTCCCGGGGGCCTGGTGGCAGGTTGGATTCCCGTAGGATGGGGGGCTCGTAGGGGGCAGGGTCGCGGTGCAGCACGGCGTGGTGCCGGATGGCACTGGTGTACTCACTCAGAAACAGATGGACAGAGTCTCTGGTAAACCAAACGGCTGGATGGACGGGGCCCGCAGCCGGCTGCGGTGTTCTCCCTGGATGGGTTGATGGTGTATGTCGTTTCCCTGCACCTGTGTTTGTATATTGACTCCAATGCCTGGGCACAGGTAGTCCGCTCCCCGACGTATATGTGCCGGGGAGCCCCTTTGCCTGCAGACGCTGGCCCTTTGGATCTCTGGCCCTTGACGGTGGCACTTATCCGAAATGGTTGGGCTGTTGCCTTCAATCGGGACTTGGTTGGGAATGAACCCATGAGGTCCAGACCGCAATCAGAGAATTTGACTAGAGGTTGGCTTTAAGCCTAGTCGGGGTCTGAGTACCCTGCTTGGTGCTTGGCTCCAATCGGCTCCCCGGTTCGGTACCGGCGGGCCACCGCCCGACCCCAGTCCTACGGTTCCGCTGACCCTCGCCAACTCCTGCAGACGGCCCCCACCGTCTGCCGACCTTGCTGTAAGTGCCTGGGCTCTGACCCAGACACACACAGTTCTTACTCCTCACTCCTGCCCAGGACTGGACTCTTTGACCACCACTGGACTAACTGTTTTTCCCGCCTCCAGGCTGTGAACTCCTCAGTGGGCGGGGCTAACCGCCTGGCTCCGCCCCACCTGGTGTGGACATCAACCCTGGAGTGTGGCAACAAGGATTTAATGTTTGACTGGTGTGACCTGTCCAAGGAAGGGGGGTGTATGATGTTGTGTAGTGACCTGTGACCCCTGGGGTCCAGGGCGTCACACGATCACATCGCACAACTGCCCATAAAAATAGCGTGTGTTCATAGTGGACAAACAGGTTGTATTTTAGGTCCAAAAAATAGCTGGAGTGCAACTATAAACTGCAGCTATAAATGCCAGGAAATTTTGAGTTTGCATTCGAAAAAAAAGAAATGAGCCGTATTTAATCTATTTTATGAAACTGATCAGTTCAGAATGTTGGAACCAAACACAACAAGGTGATAAAAGACAATATCGCTGCCGATCACAATTTCCTGTTGCTGAAAGTTAAATTGCTCTCATCAGATGTTAAATAATAATTTTCCTGATCTCAACAATTAGTTTAAATTTCCTGGGTTATCCGAATCCAAAATTTGCAAAAATAGAAGAATTCACTGCAAATTCTGTAAAATCCCTTCAGACCGCTCGCTGCCTCGGTGTGTGGTGTCTGGAGGGACGGCCAAAGAAGTCTTTGAAATTGAAAATAATGTGGGTTTTTTTCCAGTGTAAATACAGAGAATGTTTGCTGATGGTTAACAGCAAAAAATAACATCAGCTGCAGACAGAAAGTAAGGACAAGCGTTCCCTCCGCACTTTGAAGTAAAGCCATGTTGTAATTTGAAAGGCCGAGTTTATAATAAGGTGTTATTACTTTGTACCCACATGTAGGAAAACACCGGGACCCGTCCTGTTTGTATCCCACTGAACGTAAACATGGAATGTGGTGTGACTATGAGCCTCGCTACATGGGGCTGACACTAGGTCTGTGCTATGCGATTTAGTAAAAATGTGTAATTTATAATAGCAAGTTACAAAGCAACCAGCCAGTGCTAGTGTGTGCCAGTCATGTATGCCAGTCACAAATGTGCCCCTTATGAGCCTTGCCCACTTTAAAAGGATTGCACACTTCTGGACAACCACATCTTAAGCCTGCTTTACATGGGACGACCGATTGTGCGATTTCACAATCGATCGTACCCGCACCCGTCGTTTTTGCATCACGGGCAAATCGCTGCCCGTGGCGCACAAACTCGTTTAACCCCCGTCACACGTACTTACCTTCTGGACGACCTCGCTGTGGACGACGAACGTCCACTTCCTGAAGCAACGTCACACAGCCGCCGGCCAATAGAAGTGGAGGGGCGGAGATGAGCGGGACGTAAACATCCCGCCCACCTCCTTCCTTCCGCATAGCCAGTGGGTGCCGCGGGACGGAGGTAAGCTGCTGTTCATTGTTCCCGAGGTGTCACACGGAGTGGCGTGTGCTACCCCGGGAACGATGATCATCCGGCGCCATTTTAATTAAACGAGATTATGAAACCGAGCGACGAGTGCACGACTCACGATATGTAAGCCATACCGCGTCACTCGGAGGTGTCACACAGCCCGACGTTGCAAGCGATACCGGATGTGTGTCACAAAAACCGTGACCCCCGACGATCTATCGCACGATAGATCGTCTCGTGTAAAGCACCCTTTAGTGTCACGAGCATGTAATAAGGCCCCGTCACACACAACGAGATCACGAACAAGATCGTTGCTGAGTCAGTTTCTGTGACGCAGCAAGGATCTCGCCAGCGATCTTGTTATGTGTGACACCTACCAGCGATCAGGACCCTGCTGTGAGATCTCTAGTCGTTCCCGAATGGTCTGGACCATTTTCTTCAAAGGCGATGTCCTGCTGGGCAGGACGCATCGCTGTGTTTGATGCCTACCAACGACCTCCTAACACGGTCCCAACGCCCGCCGAGATCGTTATACAGGTCGCTGACCGTTACTGCGTCATTGGTAAGGTCTGACTGTGTGACATCTCACCAGCGACCTCCCAGCAACTTACCAGCGATCCTTATCAGGTGGTCTCGTTGTCGGGATCACTGGTAAGTCGTTGTGTGTGACTGGGCCTATAGCCTGATGTGATCTCATTGGGATCTGGGATACGTAAATCACAGGATATTGTTGATCGCAGATCTGTTTTAGTGCCCACTCATGGATTACCCCAAGGTGGATTGTATTTAATTCCATCCGGTACTGAAGGGGTTATGGTTCATTTCTATCCTGCAGTGATCTAACAGGTAGTTGTATCCTCAGCTGCAGCCACTCCCTTCTGCTATAAATATCTGTTCCTCACTCCTTCCTATGCCGGCTTTTGCTCATACCTATGCTGTCTATGTTGAAGGAGCTTGTCACTGCATAGCTGTGGGGTTGTTTCTGTTGTAGCTGCTAAGTATCTTGCTGGAAAAACCAAGGAGTGCTTTTTGCTGTGTCTTTCCACACACATTTGTCCTTCCTCTTGTTGTCTTATTGTACTGGTGAGACTAGTATCTCGCTGAGCTTTACTAGTCAAGGTGAGTTTCAGGCCAACGAGGGCCTAGACATGTGACTGCTCAGGGTGAAGGACCCGTGTAGGGACATTGGGGAGCACAAGGATCAGCCTGAGATGAGTGTTAGGAGGTGACCTGCTCCCCTCTCCCTAGTGCCAGGGCCTTCCGTTGTATTGCTACTTTGCTGTTCCCCCTTTGATGCGACACTCGCCGTTTCCTCTCGTACCTGGCTTGACACCTGCAATCACATTGTGACACTTAGATCTTGTCTGCAAGACCAAATAAAAAATAAGCATACTTATCCCCCAGACCGCAACTGCTCCTCCAAGCCTCCTGCTGTGTGTCCCTGCAGCCACTTGACATTTTGTTACATGACTGGCTGCAGCCTTTACTGACGGAATTATAAGGCTGCAGCTAATCGGAAGCTTTGGATTGCACAACAATATCATGTGACTGGTGAAACCGCAAGATTGGAGGAGCAGTGCCTGTCTGGGAGGCATGCATGCTTTTTTTTTTATACTGCAGAAAAAAAAAGCAATTAAGAAGGTTTGTGCCTTGCAAAGTAGATGTGTCATCAAGCTTCACAATGCAATCTGCATACATTATTAAACAGATCTTAGACCTGATGGGACTAGTTTACTTACTTCAAAAATCCTCTTCAGAACAGCTGTATAATCCGGACATGAACTTGTCCATTTTCTGAGTCCAGCTAAAGTGAGAGAACTCATGGATGATATTGTATTTAATCTCCACTCACCCAGCCTGATTGACAATTGCAGCTTGTACTGAGCAGTGTGAGATCTTAGCAGCAACAAGGAGGAGGTACATTGAGGGAATGTCAGTTATGCTAGATAGGCAGAGATGGTTACAGAGACATTCTGACATGGATTTCCAATGTAAGTATACTGGTCTCATCAGTGTAAGTGCTTTGCAATGTGATGACAGAGCCACTACTGTGATTAACAGTGGCGTAGGTGAGGAATATCAAGTCACTCAGAGTCCGAAACCTCCATGTATCCCTGGCTATGACCTCCAGCAGAGCCCCGATGTAAATGCTATACTTTGTGTGACACTATTGTACCACCCCGTGCTCGTCAGCCGAGCCGCTCGGATCCGGACCTTCAGTGGGTGGCTCGAGGGTCTCCGGACCATGGGGTCCTGTGGTCACTCCAATCAAAAGGGTGTTTGTGGTTTGGGGACGTAGGTGTACGGCCGGAGCCGTTTTAAGGTCGTGACGCCACCCACGGGATGTGGTGAAGATGGACACCACCGCTGCAGTTACGGGGCACCCGGGGGAGATGTTATGCAGCAAGTTGTTAACCCATCCGTGGGCAGGGATGGTGGCCCCGGGAACCGATGGGGGGGGGGATGTTTGGCGGTGCAGGGAGATGGCCGGCCGGAGGGCACTGATGTACTCACTATTAGTGAACACACAAGTCTGTGGTAAACCAAGGTGATGGTGGTCGGTGCCCGCAGCTGGCTGCAGTCTGGTCCCCCACCCGGCTGATGGTCTCTGTCTTTCTCCCGCACCTGTTTGTGATGGTGGACTATCTGCGCTTGCAACTTCAGGAGTCCGCTCCCAGCTTGTGGTTGCCTGAGGTGCCCTTTGACCGCAGACACTGGCCTGTGGGATCTCTGAGCCTTGGCGGTGGCTTTCTATCCCCCTCGTTGGGCTGTTGCCTTCAGTTGGGACATTGGGTGGGACAGGACCTCTAGTCCTGGCCGCAATTAGTTAATTAGCTAGCACCCAGTAGCTTCTGGACCTAGCTTCAGGGTCTGAGTACCCCCCTTTGTGCTCCGGTTTCCGAGTCGGTTCCCCGGGTCGGTACCGGCGGGCCACTACCCTGACCCGGTCCACCTTGGTTCCACTGAGCCGTCTTCCCGGCTCCTGCAGACGGAGACCGCCGTCTGCCTCCTAGCCAAAGGTACCAGGGCTCCTACCCCGGCACCTGCTCAAATTGGGTTTTCTCCTCTGCTGGAGCTGCACACAGCTCCAGCCCACACACCTCTCCAACTTGAACTCTCAAACTGTACTCTCCTTACTTTCCCGCCCCAGGCTGTCTGAACTGCCCCCTGGTGTGCCCATCAAGCCCTGATGGGGGTGACTAGGGTTTAAATGGTTGGCTGTGTTACCTGTGAGGGACAGGTGTAATGCGGGGCACTATTTGTGACTTCCTGGCTGGCCAGGGCATCACACTATCACGCTGTATAGTGGTGTTTTTTGGCTCTGCAGAATGGCTAGTAAACCGCGTGATTAAGCTGCCATGTCCCACATTGCACTCTGCTTACATCCAGGCGAAGGTGATGGCATATAATTGTTGGGGTCTCACGTGTCATTCTTCAGATCTATCCCGTAGTGGTGATCTATCCCAGGGATCATTATCCTGATCGTTGAAAACCTCTATACAGATTGAGCGCAGGTGGCCATTTAATGAGTACCAACCACCAGGATTTTCCTATATAAACTAAAGCCAGTGCTATACTGGTGCTATCATGCTGGTTCTATACATACCTTTAGTTGTGAGATCAGATGTATACTTTCAGAAATACAGGCAAGTAAAGCTTGTAAAATGCACTGTCACTTGATTGATAGGTGCTTGCTACAAAATTTCTAATAAGTGGGTCGGGTTTTGCTAGTTATTCACGCCTGTGTCTGTCTGCCTGTCCTTCCTGCCCTGTCTCTGTTATTACATGGGGAGGAAGGACAGGCAGGCAGACAGAGGCAGCAATAACTAGCAAAACCTGCCCCACCTATTAGATATCCTGTTGCACCTATCTATTAAATAACAGTGCATTTCACAAACTTTACTTGCCTGTATTTCAGAAACTATACATCCGGTCTCACAACTAAAGGTATGTATAGAATCAGCATGATAGCGCCAGTATAGCACTGGCTTTAGTTTATGTAGGAAAATCCTGGTGGTTGGTCCTCTTTAAGTATCTTCAGCACGTAACATTGACTGAGTTGTTCCCTGTTTTGCCTTAATCCCACTCTATTAAAGAGAACATTGCTGAGCGGAGGTCCTGAGATCCAGAATTGTGTAGTGAAATAATGATGGGTGTTGTAATAGCTCCGCGCTACATTTTACCATAATAAAGTATGGGGTTTTGGTGAATGCAGCTTGTTATATGTGCTCTGTGTGAGTCGCTCTGCGCTGTTACATTTGTTGGCAGGCGTCCTACCAGGAATGGATAAGGAACACAGCCTGGAGGAGGGTGAATGAGTTATAAAGCCGCGTTTATGCAGAATTGATGAATATTCTGATGAGGACTAAGATAGACCAGATGAAAAATTGTCCTCAGCCTCAATAAAACGCTTCTTGGGTGAATCATGTCTTAATTATTGCAGGTTTATCACTGTCACTGAACAGCAAAATGCAAAACAAAGAATTACAATTAACCCTATATCTGACCTTTTATCTTAAAATTTGTCAGAAATAAACCTAGTAAGTGCATGTATTCAGTGGATTGCGAGAAAAGCCTCCACACAGGGATAATATTTCCCGTTATTTGTCTTGATTTGTTAGCGGCTGCCAGCTACACCAGGAAAAGCAGCTGTGGAGCACAAACTGCTGCTCTGACAAATGAAGTCTTGTGTAGTCTAGGATCAGGACTTATGATTTTTTTTTTTTTTTACATATTTTTTTTTTTTACTGATGTGATCAGATGTGTCACATAGTGTTGGAGTTTTTCCCCCAGTCTCACCTACTTCATTTTATCCCTGACATGTTTGTGCAATTCTCTCTTCAGTGGTGGAGCGAGTACGGTTTCTCATGCAAGCTGTTATGGGAACATTTAGCATGTGTATTATAATGCATATGCATTACATTTGTTATTATTCCTGAAATGATATCGCTGGGTGTCCGACCACTGGAACCCCCAGTGATCCTGATAATAAGGCACTGCAGATAGCTATATTAAAGGGAACCTATGTCACCAGATTTGGCCCCGATAAGCTGCGGCCACCACCAGTGAGCACTTATATACTGTATATAAGAGCCCAGGCTGATCTGTATAACGTAAAAAAAAACACTTTTATTATACTCACCTAGGGGGTGTTCTGGTCCGATGGGTGTCGTTGCTCTCTGATCTGGCACCTCATTCTCTGCTGCGATCGCCATCCTTCTTCTACCCAGCCCAGTATGGATGATGCGTCCTACGTCATCCACACAGGCCGGCATTGCAGTCCTGCGCAGGCGCACTTTGATCTGCCCTGCTGAGGGCAGATCAAATTACTGTAATACGCAGGCACGAGGAAAGGTTAAAAATCACCCACGCATGCGCACTACAATACTTTGATCTGCCCTAATCAAGGCAGATCAAAGTGCGCCTGCACAGGACCGCAATGCTGGCCTGTGTGGATGATGCTTCTCTGCTGAGCTTTACCTATTATGGCCACATGATTGTGACATCACCACAGGTCCATAAACAACAAGCTTAGTTCACAGTCAGCGTAGCGGTAGGGTTGTGCATGATTTTGTGACATTATGTCACGCTCCCCAGCTCCCGTGCCACGGTCCCCGGCTCCCCTGCCTTGCTTACCGGCTCCCCTGCCACGCTTCCTCGCTCTCAGGCCGCGCTCCGCCACTCCCGTGCCAGGCCTCCCGGTCCCCCGCTCCACAGCCTTCCTGCTTCATC
Source organism: Anomaloglossus baeobatrachus (assembly GCF_048569485.1). Taxonomy (NCBI): domain Eukaryota; kingdom Metazoa; phylum Chordata; class Amphibia; order Anura; family Aromobatidae; genus Anomaloglossus; species Anomaloglossus baeobatrachus. Next base: position 62,089,821 of record NC_134362.1, read on the forward strand.
GCCTGCGGTCCCCAGGCAGCCCGGTCCCCGCTCCCGGCGCCCGTCGGCTACTCAGCCCCAGCCCGGCTCTCCTGCTTCCTGCTCACCGCTCCCTGCTCTGGCTTCTGGCACCCGGGCCTCGCGCATGCGCATTAGGGCGCGCGCGCGGTCCTTGACCCTCTCTTAAAGGGCCAGTGTCCTCCAACAGGATATTGGTGAATCAGGTACAGGGTATATAGGGGAATCCTTTCCAAGTGGGCGGGGCCTGTTCTTCGTGTTTTGCTAAGCTAGGAGTCAGGTCTCCTTGTGTCTTGCGGTATACTTACCTCTCTCTCTCCTAGAGCCGCTCCTGCCTCGCCATCCGGTCCTGACGATTCCCGAACCCCGAACGGTGACTGTCCGCCATCCCGTCAGTCCATACCATCTCTGATCCCTGTGGTGACCCGTCTTCTCGCTCCGTCGGTTCCGGACTCTGCCTGACAACATCTCGGCCTCCGAACCTGAGCTCCGTCACCCGGACTACCTTCGGTGACTCCGTGGTCCCAGGGACTTCTACACTCCACTTCCTTGAACGGACTCTCCTGCTACCTGTAGTGCTCCGGCTACCGGACCCCTTGCCTTCAGTGAGGTGTTCGGCCCAGTGGATCCACCTCCTGGGTCTGCCCGTCCACCCGGCCCTAACACATTACCACAGGTCTCGCACCACCAGTTCTCCTCTCCTGATCTCCGGTTCTCAAAATTGGAGAATTCCTGGCGAAGGACCTGTGGTGATCAGCGGAAGAGAAATGGTAGTTCAGGACCTGTGGTGATGTCACGATCATGTGACCATAGTGGGCAGTGCTCAGTAGAGAAGTGATGTTAAAGGACCTGTAGTGTAATCAATTACAGTTCAGGGAACGTGACTAAGTTAAAAAAAAAGAATCCTGCCTGAACTTGAGTGACAGTGACTGACCCTAGCAAAAGCTCCACCCCTATGACTGAAACCTAAGGTACTTACTGCATTCACCTAAGCATTTAAAGTATTTTTTAGGATAAACACGTGGAATTATTTCTTTATTTATTTTTAAAACCATGTTACTGATGCACATTGCATCATTTAAAACACATTGGGAGAAGTTTAATATAAAAAAAATGACATGACAGGTTTCCTTTAAAGGGAAGCTGTCACCAGATTTGGGGCCTATAAGCTGCAGCCACCACCAGTGGGCTCTTATACACAGCATTCTAACATACTGTATATAAGAGCCCAGGCCGCTAGGTAGAACATAAAAATCACTTTATAATACTCACCTAAATGGTCGGTACGGTGCAGACTGGTCAAATGGTTGTCTCTGTTCTCTGGGTGCGGCACCTCCTCTTTCGGCCATCTTCGTCCTCCTTCTTCTGAAGTCTGGGTGCATGATGCGTCCTACGTCATTCACACTAGCCGGCATTGAAGTTCTGCGCAGGCGCACTATAATTCTTTGATCAAAGTTCGCCTGCGCAGGACCTCAATGCTGGCTAGTGTGGATGACGTTGGACACCTCATGCACCCAGGCTTCAGAAGAAGGAGGACGAAGATTGCCGAAAGAGGAGGCATCAGGCCAGAAAACAGAGCCACCCATCCAACCCGTTTGCACCGCACCATTTAGGTAAGTATTATAAAGTCATTTTTATGTTCTACACAGCGTCCTGGGCTCTTGTATATATTATGTTAGAATGCTGTATATAAGAGTCCAGTGGGGGTGTCCGCAGCTTATAGGCCCCAAATCTGGTGACAGGTTCCCTTTAAGGCAAAGTGGCTGTGCTAATAGTCAGGAGACCACGACTAGTAACTACTGCAGCAATACCCGGATGATTGTTGGGAACGCATGGTGGTTTTAAAATCTTAATTTCTCATTCCAGCAGCAATTTGAACATAGGATAGCTTAAAAAATGACTTTGAGCCCTGTGGCATGCTAGCAGTGGTTTGTTAACCACATTTTTTGTCTCAATTTAAATTAGTTTGTGCTGTGGAAGCTGCATAACTCATAGCTTTTAGCTGCCTCTGATGCACAATTCAAGGCTAAACATGCAATGTTACTGCTTTCAGAACACCATACAATTGTTTAAAGGGAACTTGTCACTAGATTCCTGCTGCCTGAACCACGGGCAACATGAATCAGAGCCTGGCACTTTTAGTTCAGCAAGACATGTTTTACTTTGACCCACTGCAGCGTTTAGAGAAACCATAGTTTGAAAAGTCATCTGAGAACCGTAGGGAGAGATGTGACTAGTCCGGTGCTGCCCAGCTGGCTTCTGCTTGCTCTGCTTTGGCTGACTGACAGGTGTCTCCCATGGGTGTACATATGGAGAGACCTATTATCCACCTGGAGAGGGGCGGGTAGAAGCTGGCCAGTAACTAGCTTGGGCTCTCCCAATGACTGACTTTTCAATCTATTTGTCTTTGACATGCCATGTAAAACATATGTAGCGCCCCTGAACATATCAGGCCACCACAAGGTACTGCATCCTGTCAAAGATGCAGGGCCTACCCCCAGGGACCTGAAAGACCAGTGCCGGTAAAATCAAAACACCTAAACATCCCCAGTTTCCCTCTCCCAATCATTGGTGACTGACTAGCTTAGGACCCAATGGATGGCCACCCAGGGGTGGATCCGATCCAGTCCACTAGACAACAACCAGGTGGGAGGAGACAACAGTAGACAGTCTGTAGTGACAGTTGAAGGAGACAGACGTGTCTTCAGACGGGGTCATGTAGCAGTGACCTAGCTGGTGAAGGAGAGTGGTTGCCAGGGAGGGTATGACGAGGTACCCCTGGAACCATAGCACCGATGTGGCACAGAACCCTAGTTAGGTGAACGCTTCTGGCTACCTGACAAATACCTGCATAGTGAGGGGACCATCCAGGACCTCACTGACCCAAGAATCCAGGGGCACCAGCAGTAACGAAAGAGCCAGGGACCGGAACAGAACACAGACCCTACAGGGTTCACACTGCCCGCCGTACGGACCAGAGACTGAACGACAAACAGGAGGGAACCCCCCAGATCCTCCTGGCCATGGGGTTCCTCCAGCTAGTGAGAGGTGCAGGGGAAAGAAGCCACCAGGTTACCACACCGGCACTGAGACTA